>NC_034184.2:85744380-86088015 GCF_002021735.2 Oncorhynchus kisutch
TAGGTTCCATAATGTAGGTCTATATTTAGGCTCCATACAGTAGGTCTATATTTAGGTTCCATACAGTAGGTCTATATTTAGGCTCCATAATGTAGGTCTATATTTAGGCTCCATACAGTAGGTCTATATTTAGGCTTCATACAGTAGGTCTATATTTAGGTTCCATAATGTAGGTTTATATTTAGGTTTCATACAGTAGGTCTATATTTAGGCTCCATATAGTAGGTCTATATTTAGGTTCCATACAGTAGGTCTATATTTAGGCTCCATACAGTAGGTCTATATTTAGGCTCCATACAGTAGGTCTATATTTAGGCTTCATACAGTAGGTCTATATTTAGGCTCCATACAGTAGGTCTAAATTTAGGCTCCATACAGTAGGTCTATATTTAGGCTCCATACAGTAGGTCTATATTTAGGCTCCATACAGTAGGTCTATATTTAGGTTCCATACAGTAGGTCTATATTTAGGCTCCATACAGTAGGTCTATATTTAGGTTCCATACAGTAGGTCTATATTTAGGTTCCATACAGTAGGTCTATATTTAGGTTCCATACAGTAGGTCTATATTTAGGTTCCATACAGTAGGTCTATATTTAGGTTCCATACAGTAGGTCTATATTTAGGTTCCATACAGTAGGTCTATATTTAGGCTCCATACAGTAGGTCTATATTTAGGTTTCATACAGTAGGTCTATATTTAGGTTCCATACAGTAGGTCTATATTTAGGCTCCATACAGTAGGTCTATATTTAGGCTTCATATAGTAGGTCTATATTTAGGTTCCATAATGTAGGTCTATATTTAGGCTTCATACAGTAGGTCTATATTTAGGCTCTACAATGTAGGTCTATATTTAGGTTCCATAATGTAGGTCTATATTTAGGCTCCATACAGTAGGTCTATATTTAGGCTCCATACAGTAGGTCTATATTTAGGCTTCATACAGTAGGTCTATATTTAGGCTCCATACAGTAGGTCTATATTTAGGCTACATACAGTAGGTCTATATTTAGGCTCCATACAGTAGGTCTATATTTAGGCTCCATACAGTAGGTCTATATTTAGGTTCCATACAGTAGGTCTATATTTAGGTTTCATACAGTAGGTCTATATTTAGGCTCCATACAGTAGGTATATATTTAGGTTCCATAATGTAGGTCTAT
Organism: Oncorhynchus kisutch; assembly: GCF_002021735.2. Lineage (NCBI taxonomy): Eukaryota > Metazoa > Chordata > Actinopteri > Salmoniformes > Salmonidae > Oncorhynchus > Oncorhynchus kisutch. Next base: position 85,745,548 of record NC_034184.2, read on the forward strand.
ATTTAGGCTCCATACAGTAGGTCTATATTTAGGCTCCATAATGTAGGTCTATATTTAGGCTTCATACAGTAGGTCTATATTTAGGCTCCATACAGTAGGTCTATATTTAGGCTCCATACAGTAGTTCTATATTTAGGCTCCATACAGTAGGTCTATATTTAGGCTCCATACAGTAGGTCTATATTTAGGTTCCATACAGTAGGTCTATATTTAGGCTCCATAATGTAGGTCTATATTTAGGCTCCATACAGTAGGTCTATATTTAGGTTCCATACAGTAGGTCTATATTTAGGTTCCATACAGTAGGTCTATATTTAGGTTCCATACAGTAGGTCTATATTTAGGTTCCATACAGTAGGTCTATATTTAGGTTCCATACAGTAGGTCTATATTTAGGCTCCATACAGTAGGTCTATATTTAGGTTCCATACAGTAGGTCTATATTAGGTTCCATACAGTAGGTCTATATTTAGGTTCCATACAGTAGGTCTATATTTAGGTTCCATACAGTAGGTCTATATTTAGGTTTCATACAGTAGGTCTATATTTAGGTTCCATACAGTAGGTCTATATTTAGGCTCCATACAGTAGGTCTATATTTAGGCTTCATACAGTAGGTCTATATTTAGGTTCCATAATTTAGGTCTATATTTAGGCTCCATACAGTAGTTCTATATTTAGGCTCCATACAGTAGGTCTATATTTAGGCTTCATACAGTAGGTCTATATTTAGGTTCCATAATGTAGGTCTATATTTAGGCTCCATACAGTAGGTCTATATTTAGGTTCCATACAGTAGGTCTATATTTAGGTTCCATAATGTAGGCCTATATTTATGCTCCATACAGTAGGTCTATATTTAGGCTCCATACAGTAGGTCTATATTTAGGCTTCATAAAGTAGGTCTATATTTAGGCTCCATACAGTAGGTCTATATTTAGGCTCCATACAGTAGGTCTATATTTAGGCTCCTTACAGTAGGTCTATATTTAGGCTTCATACAGTAGTTCTATATTTAGGCTCCATACAGTAGGTCTATATGTAGGTTCCATACAGTAGGTCTATATTTAGGCTCCATACAGTAGGTCTATATTTAGGCTCCATACAGTAGGTCTATATTTAGGCTCCATACAGTAGGTCTATATTTAGGCTACATACAGTAGGTCTATATTTAGGTTTCATACAGTAGGTCTATATTTAGGTTTCATACAGTAGGTCTATATTTAGGCTCCATACAGTAGGTCTATATTTAGGCTTCATACAGTAAGTCTAGGTTCCATACAGTAGGTCTATATTTAGGTTCCATACAGTAGGTCTATATTTAGGCTCCATACAGTAGGTCTATATTTAGGCTCCATACAGTAGTTCTATATTTAGGCTCCATACAGTAGGTCTATATTTAGGTTCCATAATGTAGGTCTATATTTAGGCTCCATACAGTAGGTCTATATTTAGGCTCCATACAGTAGGTCTATATTTAGGCTTCATACAGTAGGTCTATATTTAGGCTTCATACAGTAGTTCTATATTTAGGCTCCATACAGTAGGTCTATATGTAGGTTCCATACAGTAGGTCTATATTTAGGCTCCATACAGTAGGTCTATATTTAGGCTTCATACAGTAGGTCTATATTTAGGCTCCATACAGTAGGTCTATATTTAGGCTCCATACAGTAGGTCTATATTTAGGCTCCATACAGTAGGTCTATATTTAGGTTTCATACAGTAGGTCTATATTTAGGTTTCATACAGTAGGTCTATATTTAGGCTCCATACAGTAGGTCTATATTTAGGCTTCATACAGTAAGTCTAGGTTCCATACAGTAGGTCTATATTTAGGTTCCATACAGTAGGTCTATATTTAGTACATATTGTTCTGTATGCTACATGGTATTTTGATATGTAGTGCATAACATACAGTAGGTCTATATTTAGGCTCCATACAGTAGGTCTAGGTTCCATACAGTAGGTCTATATTTAGGTTCCATACAGTAGGTCTATATTTAGTACATATTGTTCTGTATGCTACATGGTATTTTGATATGCAGTGCATAACATACAGTATTGTGCTGTGTCCTACAGACCGTCTCTATCTCGAATTCATTCTGTTGTTTCGCTAGCTGAGAGAATATATACTCTGCATAACTGGTACTGTTTGGTATAATGCAGACTCCCTAGACACTACAGTGTTCTACCATAGTGTTCTACTACAGTGTTCCACCACAGTGGTCTACCACAGTGTTTTAGCACAGTGTTCTAGCACAGTGTTCTACCACAGTGTTCTACCACAGAGTTCTACCACAGTGTTCTAGCACAGTGTTCTACCACAGAGTTCTACCACAGTGTTCTAGCACAGTGTTCTACCACAGAGTTCTACCACAGAGTTCTACCACAGAGTTCTACCACAGTGTTCTAGCACAGAGTTCTACCACAGAGTTCTACCACAGTGTTCTAGCACAGTGTTCTACTACAGAGTGTGTGGTAGATGCTGAAAGGTACATTGCGTGTGCATGTTATAGTACATGTTGTTATTACATGTATTTCTGTACATCTGAGGCGGATGTTATCATGTAGGAAGCAGAAGTTAATGATTTTGTTCCATCGCAGGGAGGCTGGGGGGCTCCCTCCCCCTTCTCACCTCTGAGTGAAAGGACACAGAGGAAGGACACAGTTTAATTAGCTCTGATATAAAAACCCCTCTTTAATTCTCTAGCTCTTTCTCTTCCATTCCCTCGCTCACACACAGACATCTGTGTCATAAACGTCATGGATGGGTTAGAGACCTGCTGAAGGGTTAGAGGCTGACAAGGGAGCAATGACGAGAGAGAGAGAGAGAGAGAGAGAGAGGGAGACAGAGACCCAAGAATATCATGAGAAAACAAAAATGTAAAATTGTAATTACTTGACACATAGGAAAGAATACCTGACCACTGTGACTGACACAAAAGATAATTATCTATTTAATTTGCTTTGGCAATGTAAACATATGTTTCCCATGCCAATAAAGCTCTTAAATGGAATTAAATTGAGAGAGAGAGAGAGAGAGAGAGAGAGAGAGAGAGAGCGAGAGAAAGAGAGAGAGAGAGTTGGGCCAAGAGTGGGCGTTGAATTTTCATTAAGGTTCCTTTCATATGCCGTCAGCCCACACAGCATATGTAACGGAGAACCTTACACTTCCAGACAACACACACACACAGCGCACCGTACACACACAGCGCACCGTACACACACAGCGCACCGTACACACACGCAGTGCACCGCACACACACACACACACAGCGCACCGTACACACACAGCGCACCGTACACACACAGCGCACCGTACACACACGCAGTGCACCGCACACACACACACAGCGCACCTTACACACACAGCGCACCGCACACACACACACAGCACACTGCACACACACACACACAGCGCACCGCACACACACACACACACACACACACACACACACACACACACACACACACACACACACACACACACACACACACACACACACAGTAATGGGATGATATGAAAGGTCCAGGTGATAATATAATCAGTAATGGGATGATATGATAGGTCCAGGTGATAATATAATCAGTAATGGGATGATATGATAGGTCCAGGTGATAATATAATCAGTAATGGGATGATATGATAGGTCCAGGTGATAATATAATCAGTAATGGGATGATATGATAGGTCCAGGTGATAATATAATCAGTAATGGGATGATATGATAGGTCCAGGTGATAATATAATCAGTAATGGGATGATATGATAGGTCCAGGTGATAATATAATCAGTAATGGGATGATATGAAAGGTCCAGGTGATAATATAATCAGTAATGGGATGATGTGACATTTAGTTTTTCAACAATCCTGACATTTAATCCCAGTAAAAATTCCCTGTTTTAGGTCCGTTAGGATCACCACTTTATTTTAAGAATGTGAAATGTTAGAATAATAGTAGAGAGAATGATTTATTTCAGCTTTTATTTCTTTCATCACATTCCCGGTGGGTCAGAAGTTTACATTCATTCAATTAGTATTTGGTAGCATTGCCTTTAAATTGTTGAACTTTGGTCAAACGTTTCGGGTAGCCTTCCACAAACCTCCCACAATAAGTTGGGTGAATTTTGGCCCATTCCTCCTGACAGCGCTGGTGTAACTCAGTCAGGTTTTTAGGCCTCCTTGCTCACACATGCTTTTTCAGTTCTGCCCACAAATGTTCTATAGGATTGAGGTCAGGGCTTTGTGATGGCCACTCCGATACCTTGACTTTGTTGTCCTTAAGCCATTTTTCCACAACTTTGAAAGTATCTTTGGGTTCATTGTCCATTTGGAAGACCCATTTGCGTCCAAGCTTTAACTTCCTGACTGATGTCTTGAGATGTTGCTTCAATATATCCACATAATTTTCCTTCCTCATGAAGCCATCTATTTTGTGAAGTGCACCAGTCCCTCCTGCAGCAAAGCACCCCCACAACATGATGCTGCCATCCCCATGCTTCACGGTTGGGATGGTGTTCTTCGGCTTGCAAGCCTTACCATTTTTCCTTCAAACATAACGATGGTCATTATGGCCTCACAGTTCTATTTTTGTTTCATCAGACCAGAGGACATTTCTCCAAAAAGTACAATCTTTGTCCCCATGTGCAGTTGCAAACCGTAGTCTGGCTTTTTTATGGCAGTTTTGGAGCAGTGGCTTCTTCCTTGCTGGTACCTTCAGGCATTTGGAAATTGCTCCCAATGATGAACCAGACTTGTGGAGGTCTACCATATTTTTATGAGGTTTTGGCTGATTTGTTTTGATTTTCCCATGATGTGAAGAAAAGAGGCCCTGAGTTTGAAGGTAGGCCTTGAAATACATCCACAGGTCCACCTACAATTGACTCAAATGATGTCAGTTAGCCTATCAGAAGCTTCTAAAACCATGACATAATTTTCTGCAATTTTTCAAGTTGTTTAAAGGCCCCATCAACTTAGTGTATGTAAACTTCTGACCCAGTGGAATTGTGATACAGTGAATTCTAAGTGAAATAATTTGTCTGTAAACAATTGTTGGAAAAATGACTTGTGTCATGCACAAAGTAGACCTGACTTGATAAAACTATAGTTTGTTAACAAGACATTTGTGGAGTGGTTAAAAAACAAGTTTTAATGACTCCGACCTAAGTGTATGTAAACTAGTTTTAATGACTCCGACCTAAGTGTATGTAAACTAGTTTTAATGACTCCGACCTAAGTGTATGTAAACTAGTTTTAATGACTCCGACCTAAGTGTATGTAAACTAGTTTTAATGACTCCGACCTAAGTGTATGTAAACTAGTTTTAATGACTCCGACCTAAGTGTATGTAAACTTCTAACTTCAACTGTATCACTAGTCACTTTAAATAATACCACTTTAATAATGTTTACATATCCTACATTACTCATCTCATATGTAAATACTGTATTCTATATCTATGCTACTGTATCTTAGTCTATACATTACTCATCTCATATGTAAATACTGTATTCTATACCATCTACTGCATCTTGCCTGTGCCGTTCGGCCATCGCTCATCCACATATTTACATGTTTTACACAATCATTCCTTTACATTTGTGTGTATAAGGTAGTCAATGTGAATTTGTTAGATCACTTGTTAGATATTACTACACTGTTGGAACTAGAAGCACAAGGATTTCACTACACTCACATTAACATCTGCTAACCATGTGTATGTAATAAAAGTTACCTAGTCTTTCATTAGACAGTACCTAGTCTTTCATTAGAGAGTACCTAGTCTTTCATTAGACAGTACCTAGTCTTTCATTAGACAGTACCTAGTCTTTCATTAGAGAGTACCTAGTCTTTCATTAGAGAGTACCTAGTCTTTCATTAGACAGTACCTAGTCTTTCATTAGACAGTACCTAGTCTTTCATTAGAGAGTACCTAGTCTTTCATTAGAGAGTACCTAGTCTTTCATTAGAGAGTACCTAGTCTTTCATTAGACAGTACCTAGTCTTTCATTAGAGAGTACCTAGTCTTTCATTAGACAGTACCTAGTCTTTCATTAGAGAGTACCTAGTCTTTCATTAGACAGTACCTAGTCTTTCATTAGAGAGTACCTAGTCTTTCATTAGAGAGTACCTAGTCTTTCATTAGACAGTACCTAGTCTTTCATTAGACAGTACCTAGTCTTTCATTAGACAGTACCTAGTCTTTCATTAGACAGTACCTAGTCTTTCATTAGAGAGTACCTAGTCTTTCATTAGACAGTACCTAGTCTTTCATTAGACAGTACCTAGTCTTTCATTAGAGAGTACCTAGTCTTTCATTAGAGAGTACCTAGTCTTTCATTAGACAGTACCTAGTCTTTCATTAGACAGTACCTAGTCTTTCATTAGACAGTACCTAGTCTTTCATTAGACAGTACCTAGTCTTTCATTAGACAGTACCTAGTCTTTCATTAGACAGTACCTAGTCTTTCATTAGACAGTACCTAGTCTTTCATTAGACAGTACCTAGTCTTTCATTAGACAGTACCTAGTCTTTCATTAGAGAGTACCTAGTCTTTCATTAGACAGTACCTAGTCTTTCATTAGACAGTACCTAGTCTTTCATTAGACAGTACCTAGTCTTTCATTAGAGAGTACCTAGTCTTTCATTAGACAGTACCTAGTCTTTCATTAGACAGTACCTAGTCTTTCATTAGACAGTACCTAGTCTTTCATTAGACAGTACCTAGTCTTTCATTAGACAGTACCTAGTCTTTCATTAGACAGTACCTAGTCTTTCATTAGACAGTACCTAGTCTTTCATTAGAGAGTACCTAGTCTTTCATTAGACAGTACCTAGTCTTTCATTAGACAGTACCTAGTCTTTCATTAGAGAGTACCTAGTCTTTCATTAGAGAGTACCTAGTCTTTCATTAGACAGTACCTAGTCTTTCATTAGACAGTACCTAGTCTTTCATTAGACAGTACCTAGTCTTTCATTAGACAGTACCTAGTCTTTCATTAGACAGTACCTAGTCTTTCATTAGACAGTACCTAGTCTTTCATTAGAGAGTACCTAGTCTTTCATTAGACAGTACCTAGTCTTTCATTAGAGAGTACCTAGTCTTTCATTAGACAGTACCTAGTCTTTCATTAGACAGTACCTAGTCTTTCATTAGACAGTACCTAGTCTTTCATTAGACAGTACCTAGTCTTTCATTAGAGAGTACCTAGTCTTTCATTAGACAGTACCTAGTCTTTCATTAGACAGTACCTAGTCTTTCATTAGACAGTACCTAGTCTTTCATTAGACAGTACCTAGTCTTTCATTAGACAGTACCTAGTCTTTCATTAGACAGTACCTAGTCTTTCATTAGACAGTACCTAGTCTTTCATTAGAGAGTACCTAGTCTTTCATTAGAGAGTACCTAGTCTTTCATTAGACAGTACCTAGTCTTTCATTAGACAGTACCTAGTCTTTCATTAGACAGTACCTAGTCTTTCATTAGAGAGTACCCAGTCTTTCATTAGAGAGTACCTAGTCTTTCATTAGACAGTACCTAGTGAAAGGCTAGTAGCAGGGTGTGTAGTGTAGTAGTAGTGTAGACTGTAGTGTACGGATATTTTAGGAGGGAAGGATAATAGTTTATTCACACCACAGACGGACAATGTCAGTGTGTCAGGGGTTCAGTCTAACTGCAGTCTTATGGTAATCCTCTCTCAAAAAAAAAAGGTGTTTCTCTTCGTCTCACTGTCAACGCTCACTGTGTTTGTTTAGCTGTCATCCAGGGGTCGTCCGCTCACTGTGTTTGTTTAGCTGTCATCCAGGGGTCGTCCGCTCACTGAGGCAACGTGTCATCCTCTCTCAGACCATCGACTTGATTAGTCGAATCGGGAGTGTTGAGGTAATTGCTGCGCAGGAGCCAAAAAAATCATTGTGGCCTTTTCCGTGGATTGGAAATTATGTGTTAGATAGTTTCTCTTTTCATGTACACTTCACATCTTCAGTTTGGCATGCGCTATGTGTCGCAAAATCCTTGAATGTGAAAAGAGGAGACATGTTGTTTTAATAGGTGACCTTATCTCAGTAATACCTTTGAGGTTAGATTGATATTCCACTGGAAAGGAGGTACTCATGAGGTGAGTCACTGAAGCAGGCAGGAGAGGAGATACTCCCGAGACGAGTCACTGAAGCAGGCAGGAGAGGAGATACTCCCGAGATGAGTCACTGAAGCAGGCAGGAGAGGAGATACTCCCGAGATGAGTCACTGAAGCAGGCAGGAGACGAGATACTCCTGAGAAGTGTCACTGAAGCAGGAAGGATACGAGATACTCCTGAGAAGAGTCACTGAAGCAGGCAGAAGACGAGATACTCCTAAGATGAGTCGCTGAAGCAGGCAGGAGACGAGATACTCCCAAGATGAGTCGCTGAAGCAGGCAGGAGAGGAGATACTCCCGAGATGAGTCACTGAAGCAGGCAGGAGACGAGATACTCCTGAGAAGTGTCACTGAAGCAGGCAGGATACGAGATACTCCTGAGAAGAGTCACTGAAGCAGGCAGGAGACAAGATACTCCTGAGAAGAGTCACTGAAGCAGGCAGGAGAGGAGATACTCCCGAGATGAGTCACTGAAGCAGGCAGGAGGGAGGTACTCCCGAGATGAGTCACTGAAGCAGGCAGGAGACGAGATACTCCCGAGAAGAGTCGCTGAAGCATGCAGGAGAGGAGATACTCCCGAGATGAGTCACTGAAGCAGGCAGGAGAGGAGATTCTCCTGGGATGAGTCACTGAAGCAGGCAGGAGACAAGATGCTCCTGAGATGAGTCACTGAAGCAGGCAGGAGAGGAGATTCTCCCGAGATGAGTCACTGAAGCAGGCAGGAAACGAGATGCTCCCGAGATGAGTCACTGAAGCAGGCAGGAGAAGAGACACTCCCGAGATGAGTCACTGAAGCAGGCAGGAGAAGAGACACTCCCAAGATGAGTCACTGAAGCAGGCAGGAGATGAGATACTCCTGAGATGAGTCGCTGAAGCAGGCAGGAGCTAGGTGTGGCTCAGTGTAGCTGAGGGATGCTCATTACGGCTCATAAATGCGTCTCAAATGGCACCCTATTCCCTATGTAGGGATATGTTTCCCATTGGGGCTCTGGTCAAAGGTAGTGTATGTAGGGAATAGGGCTCTGGTCAAAAGTAGTGCACTATGTAGGGAATAGGGCTCTGGTCAAAAGTAGTGATCTTTCTAAAAGGGACACGGTGCTATTTTGGTACGTAGCCTTGGACCAGAGCACAATGTTAAGCCAATTAACCATTATTAGGGCCTCCCGGGTGGCGCAGTGGTTAAGGGTCCTGTACTGTAGCGCCAGCTGTGCCACCAGAGACTCTGGGTTCGCGCCCATGCTCTGTCGCAACCGGCCGCGACCGGGAGGTCCATGGGGTGACGCACATTTGGTCTAGCGTCGTCAGGTTTAGGGAGGGCTTGGCAGGTAGGGATATCCTTGTCTCATCGCGCACCAGCGACTCCTGTGGCGGGTCGGGAGCAGTGGGCGCTAACCAAGGTTGCCAGGTGCACGGTGTTTCCTCCGACACATTGGTGCAGCTGGCTTCCGGGTTGGATGTGCGCTGTGTTAAGAAGCAGTGCGGCTTGGTTGGGTTGTGTATCGGAGGACCCATGACTTTCAACCTTTGTCTCTCCCGAGCCCGTACGGGAGTTGTAGCAATGAGACAAGATAGTAGCTACTAAACAATTGGATACCTCGAAATTGGGGAGGAAAAAGGGTAAAAAAAATAAATAATAAAAAACATTATTATGATAGATATGTCCCAAATAGCACCCTATTCCCTATATAGTGCACTACTTTTGACCAGGGGCCATAGGGCTATATACAGTATAGTGTTCCATTTGGGATGTGACCAATTATAATGGCTAAAATTGTCAAAGACAGTTTTTTCAGTGTGTGGAATATTGAACATTCCCCGTCAAAGATTTTATGTTTTTTAATTAATAGAGAAGTTATTTGTAGATTTGAACTCATGCAAACCATGTTTGGATTCGTATGGCAACGAAAGCATCCTAATTTGAAGAGAAATTGGCAGAGAAACACGTTTGGCTTCGCTTTGCACAAATAAGAAGAAGACGCTGCGTTACAAGTTGCACTATATACCCTACATAGTGTACTACGTTTGACCAGAGCCCAATGATGTATGGAACACACTATATAGGGAATAGGGTGCCATAGGGCTCTGGTCTAAAGTAGTGCACTATATAGGGAATAGGGTGCCATAGGGCTCTGGTCTAAAGTAGTGCACTATATAGGGAATAGGGTGCCATTTGGGACTCTGATTACAGTTTGTGTATGACCATACTGTAAATGTCTCTGGTCTACTCTAATTGTGATTAATTTGAGGTCTAGACTGTAATGTCTCTGGCCTTGTCCCAAACCCATCTAAACCTTGGACAAACAAACGGAAATAAACACTCGCTAAATGTATTTACATGGACTGGTATTTTGAATCATTGAATAGGCTAAAAAGCAATATTTTGCTCTGGGATTTCTTTCGTCTCCCGGACAATTGGCCTGTGCAATTTTATTAATTGGCTTATTACTATTTTTTATTGTCAGAAAGCCGTCTGTTACTGGCTAACGGAAACCCTGGTGTTTGCATGCATGGGTGATCCCCGATCTTGGGTGATCCCTGAGCCTCTACCAGTAGTGATCCCTGATCCTCCTCTACCAGTAGTGATCCCTGATCCTCCTCTACCAGTAGTGATCCCTGATCCTCCTCTACCAGTAGTGATCCCTGACCCTATAACAGTAGTGATCCCTGATCCTCCTCTACCAGTAGTGATCCCTGATCCTCCTCTACCAGTAGTGATCCCTGACCCTATACCAGTAGTGATCCCTGATCCTCCTCTACCAGTAGTGATCCCTGATCCTCCTCTACCAGTAGTGATCCCTGATCCTCCTCTACCAGTAGTGATCCCTGACCCTCCTCTACCAGTAGTGATCCCTGATCCTCCTCTACCAGTAGTGATCCCTGATCCTCCTCTACCAGTAGTGATCCCTGACCCTATACCAGTAGTGATCCCTGATCCTCCTCTACCAGTAGTGATCCCTGACCCTATACCAGTAGTGATCCCTGATCCACCTCTACCAGTAGTGATCCCTGATCACTAAGCACCTTGACAACATCCCAGCCAGCTAAGCCACCAAAAATCTAGCTTGTTATCATTCCACTGTGTTTACCATTGCCCATGGTTTCTCTGCAATAGCCAAGGGTTAGGGCAGATATTGCCTATACCTCTGGACAGCATTCCTCTTTTTTCCTCTGGATAACATTCCTCTTTACTATGATAGCATTGTGTATTCCAGACCTATCCTCACGGGCCAAGCTTTAGAAATCTCTTCCATACCACTGTTACTACAGCTGAAGTCGGAAGTTTTCATACACTTAGGTTGGAGTCATTAAAACTCGTTTTTCAACCACTCCACAAATTTCTTGTTAACAAACTATAGTTTTGGCGAGTCGGTTAGGACATCTACTTTCTGCATGACACAAGTAATTTTTCCAACAATTGTTTACAGACAGAGTATTTCCCTTATATTTCACTGTATCACAATTCCAGGGGGTCAGAAGTTTACATACACTAAATTGACTGTGCCTTTAAACAGCTTGGAAAATTCAAGAAAATTATGTCATGGCTTTAGAAGCTTCTGATAGGCTAATTGACAACATTTGAGTCAATTGGATGTGTACCTGTAGATGTATGTCAAGGCCTACCTTCAAACTCAGTGCCTCTTTGCTTGACATCCTGGGAAAATCAAGACATCAGCCAAGACCTCAAAAACAATATTGTATACCTAAATCTGGTTTATCCTTGGGAGCAAATTCCAAACACCTGAAGGTACCACATTCATCAGTACATACAATAGTACTCAAGTATAAACACCATGGGACCACGCAGCCGTCATACCGCTCAGGAAGGAGACGCGTTCTGTCTCCTAGAGATGAACGTACATTGGGGCGAAAAGTGCAAATCAGCAAAGGACCTTGTGAAGATGCTGGAGGAAACGGGTACAAAAGTATCTACAGTGCCTTGCGAAAGTATTCGGCCCCCTTGAACTTTGCGACCTTTTGCCACATTTCAGGCTTCAAACATAAATATATAAAACTGTATTTTTTTGGTGAAGAATCAACAACAAGTGGGACACAATCATGAAGTGGAACGACATTTATTGGATATTTTAAACTTTTTTAACAAATCAAAAACGGAAAAATTGGGCGTGCAAAATTATTCATCCCCGTTAAGTTAATACTTTGTAGCGCCACCTTTTGCTGCGATTACAGCTGTAAGTCGCTTGGGGTATGTCTCTATCAGTTTTGCACATCGAGAGACTGACATTTTTTCCCATTCCTCCTTGCAAAACAGCTCGAGCTCAGTGAGGTTGGATGGAGAGCATTTGTGAACAGCAGTTTTCAGTTCTTTCCACAGATTCTCGATTGGATTCAGGTCTGGACTTTGACTTGGCCATTCTAACACCTGGATATGTTTATTTTTGAACCATTCAATTGTAGATTTTGCTTTATGTTTTGGATCATTGTCTTGTTGGAAGACAAATCTCCGTCCCAGTCTCAGGTCTTTTGCAGACTCCATCAGGTTTTCTTCCAGAATGGTCCTGTAATTTGGCTCCATCCATCTTCCCATCAATTTTAACCATCTTCCCTGTCCCTGCTGAAGAAAAGCAGGCCCAAACCATGATGCTGCCACCACCATGTTTGACAGTGGGGATGGTGTGGTCAGGGTGATGAGCTGTGTTGCTTTTACGCCAAACATAACGTTTTGCATTGTTGCCAAAAAGTTCAATTTTGGTTTCATCTGACCAGATCACCTTCTTCCACATGTTTGGTGTGTCTCCCAGGTGGCTTGTGGCAAACTTTAAATGACACTTTTTATGGATATCTTTAAGAAATGGCTTTGCTTCTTGCCACTCTTCCATAAATGCCAGATTTGTGCAATATACGACTGATTGTTGTCCTATGGACAGAGTCTCCCACCTCAGCTGTAAATCTCTGCAGTTCATCCAGAGTGATCATGGGCCTCTTGGCTGCATCTCTGATCAGTCTTCTCCTTGTATGAGCTGAAAGTTTAGAGGGACGGCCAGGTCTTGGTAGATTTGCAGTGGTCTGATACTCCTTCCATTTCAATATTATCGCTTGCACAGTGCTCCTTGGGATGTTTAAAGCTTGGGAAATCTTTTTGTATCCAAATCAGGCTTTAAACTTCTTCACAACAGTATCTCAGACCTGCCTGGTGTGTTCCTTGTTCTTCATGATGCTCTCTGCGCTTTTAACGGACCTCTGAGACTATCACAGTGCAGGTGCATTTATATGGAGACTTGATTACACACAGGTGGATTGTATTTATCATCATTAGTCATTTAGGTCAACATTGGATCATTCAGAGATCCTCACTGAACTTCGGGAGAGAGTTTGCTGCACTGAAAGTAAAGGGGCTGAATAATTTTGCACGCCCAATTTTTCCGTTTTTGATTTGTTAAAAAAGTTTGAAATATCCAATAAATGTCGTTCCACTTCATGATTGTGTCCCACTTGTTGTTGATTCTTCACAAAAAAATACAGTTTTATATCTTTATGTTTGAAGCCTGAAATGTGGCAAAAGGTCGCAAAGTTCAAGGGGGCCGAATACTTTCGCAAGGCACTGTATATCCACAGTAAAATGAGTCCTATATCGACATAACCTGAAAGGTCACTCAACTCCAAAACCGCTCCAAAACAAAAAGCCAGACTACGGTTTGCAACTGCACTTGGGGACAAAGATTGTATATGAATTGATATGAATTGCCTCCATGATGTTTGTTTTTTCAAATTATGTATTTCTTTTAAACAGAAAAATTAAGTAAATAGCCAACTGTCACGACTTCTGCCGAAGTTAGCCCCTCTTCCTTGGTCGGGCGGCTCCTTGTTCGGGCACCGCCATTGTAGCCGTATATCCATTTGTCTTGTCTTGTTTCCTGGTTTACATTTCCCCAATGAAGCTACTTGTATTTAACCCTCTGTTTCCCGTCATGTGTTGTGTGTTTTCATGTTAGGTGTGTGTTAGTCTACGCGCTCTACTTTTATGTTCTGTTTTTTAAGCATGTTTGATTCATGTAGTGGTATCTACCAATCTAGACTCTCTTGTGAATTAACACCTTCTCCCTCAATATGGACTCTCTTGTCCTTTAAGACCTCTTCTTCTTCTGTTCTGGGGATAACATCTTTGTCCTTTAAGGCCTCTTCTTCTTCTGTTCTGGGGATAACATCTTTGTCCTTTAAGGCCTCTTCTTCTTCTGTTCTGGGGATAACATATTTGTCCTTTAAGGCCTCTTCTTCTTCTGTTCTGGGGATAACATCTTTGTCCTTTAAGGCCTCTTCTTCTTCTGTTCTGGGGATAACATCTTTGTCCTTTAAGGCCTCTTCTTCTTCTGTTCTGGGGATAACATCTTTGTCCTTTAAGGCCTCTTCTTCTTCTGTTCTGGGGATAACATATTTGTCCTTTAAGGCCTCTTCTTCTTCTGTTCTTGGGGATAACCTCTTTGTCCTTTAAGGCCTCTTCTTCTTCTGTTCTGGGGATAACATCTTTGTCCTTTAAGGCCTCTTCTTCTTCTGTTCTGGGGATAACACCTTTGTCCTTTAAGGCCTCTTCTTCTTCTGTTCTGGGGATAACATATTTGTCCATTAAGGCCTCTTCTTCTTCTGTTCTGGGGATAACATATTTGTCCATTAAGGCCTCTTCTTCTTCTGTTCTTGGGGATAACCTCTTTGTCCTTTAAGGCCTCTTCTTCTTCTGTTCTGGGGATAACCTCTTTGTCCTTTAAGGCCTCTTCTTAAGGCCTCCCCTCTTTGAGGGAGAGTATAACTTGGTTGCCTCACTGAGCATCTTCTTGCGCTCCAGGGACATTCTCTCTGGCCCGTTTATGGAGATGTGGAGGAGGGTAGAGAGCATGTCATGTCTTAATTCTCTTCACTGCCCCTCTTTCCACCACCGCATTGGATTGACAGAGGCAAACAGTTGCCGTGACAACAATATAGCTGAAGTTTTTTACATGCTTAGGATGGCTTGCTCTCTTGACCTATTCAGGATAAAATACTGTCAGGCACCTCCCAGACAGCCAGCCAATCATCCAGCCAGTCAGCCAACCAGCCAATCATCCAGCCAGTCAGCCATCCAGCCAATCATCCAGCCAGTCAGCCATCCAGCCAATCATCCAGCCAGTCAGCCAGCCAGCCAATCATCCAGCCAGTCAGCCAGCCAGCCAAGCAGTCAAATCAAATCCAATCAAATGTTATTAGTCACAATGATGAATACAACAGGTGTAGTAGACCTTACAGTGAAATGCTGAATACAACAGGTGTAGTAGACCTTACAGTGAAATGCTGAATACAACAGGTGTAGTAGACCTTACAGTGAAATGCTGAATACAACAGGTGTAGTAGACCTTACAGTGAAATGCTGAATACAACAGGTGTAGTAGACCTCACAGTGAAATGCTGAATACAACAGGTGTAGTAGACCTTACAGTGAAATGCTGAATACAACAGGTGTAGTAGACCTCACAGTGAAATGCTGAATACAACAGGTGTAGTAGACAATACAGTGAAATGCTGAATAAAACAGGTGTAGACCTCACAGTGAAATGATGAATACAACAGGTGTAGTAGACCTTACAGTGAAATGCTGAATACAACAGGTGTAGACCTCACAGTGAAATGCTTAATACAACAGGTGTAGTAGACCTCACAGTGAAATGCTGAATACAACAGGTGTAGGTAAACCTTACAGTGAAATGCTGAATACAACAGGTGTAGTAGACCTTACAGTGAAATGATGAATACAACAGGTGTAGACCTCACAGTGAAATGATGAATACAACAGGTGTAGTAGACCTCACAGTGAAAGGCTGAATACAACAGGTGTAGTAGACCTTACAGTGAAATGCTGAATACAACAGGTGTAGTAGACCTTACAGTGAAATGCTGAATACAACAGGTGTAGTAGACCTTACAGTGAAATGCTGAATACAGCAGGTGTAGTAGACCTCACAGTGAAATGCTGAATACAACAGGTGTAGACCTCACAGTGAAATGATGAATACAACAGGTGTAGTAGACCTCACAGTGAAATGATGAATACAACAGGTGTAGACCTCACAGTGAAATGCTGAATACAACAGGTGTAGTAGACCTCACAGTGAAATGCTGAATACAACAGGTGTAGTAGACCTTACAGTGAAATGCTGAATACAACAGGTGTAGTAGACCTTACAGTGAAATGCTGAATACAACAGGTGTAGTAGACCTTACAGTGAAATGCTGAATACAACAGGTGTAGTAGACCTCACAGTGAAATGCTGAATACAACAGGTGTAGTAGACCTTACAGTGAAATGCTGAATACAACAGGTGTAGTAGACCTCACAGTGAAATGCTGAATACAACAGGTGTAGTAGACAATACAGTGAAATGCTGAATAAAACAGGTGTAGACCTCACAGTGAAATGATGAATACAACAGGTGTAGTAGACCTTACAGTGAAATGCTGAATACAACAGGTGTAGACCTCACAGTGAAATGCTTAATACAACAGGTGTAGTAGACCTCACAGTGAAATGCTGAATACAACAGGTGTAGGTAAACCTTACAGTGAAATGCTGAATACAACAGGTGTAGTAGACCTTACAGTGAAATGCTGAATACAACAGGTGTAGACCTCACAGTGAAATGATGAATACAACAGGTGTAGTAGACCTTACAGTGAAATGATGAATACAACAGGTGTAGACCTCACAGTGAAATGATGAATACAACAGGTGTAGTAGACCTCACAGTGAAAGGCTGAATACAACAGGTGTAGTAGACCTTACAGTGAAATGCTGAATACAACAGGTGTAGTAGACCTTACAGTGAAATGCTGAATACAACAGGTGTAGTAGACCTTACAGTGAAATGCTGAATACAGCAGGTGTAGTAGACCTCACAGTGAAATGCTGAATACAACAGGTGTAGACCTCACAGTGAAATGATGAATACAACAGGTGTAGTAGACCTCACAGTGAAATGCTGAATACAACAGGTGTAGACCTCACAGTGAAATGCTGAATACAACATGTGTAGTAGACCTCACAGTGAAATGCTGAATACAACAGGTGTAGTAGACCTTACAGTGAAATGCTGAATACAACAGGTGTAGTAGACCTTACAGTGAAATGCTGAATACAACAGGTGTAGTAGACCTTACAGTGAAATGCTGAATACAACAGGTGTAGTAGACCTCACAGTGAAATGCTGAATACAACAGGTGTAGTAGACCTTACAGTGAAATGCTGAATACAACAGGTGTAGTAGACCTCACAGTGAAATGCTGAATACAACAGGTGTAGTAGACAATACAGTGAAATGCTGAATAAAACAGGTGTAGACCTCACAGTGAAATGATGAATACAACAGGTGTAGTAGACCTTACAGTGAAATGCTGAATACAACAGGTGTAGACCTCACAGTGAAATGCTTAATACAACAGGTGTAGTAGACCTCACAGTGAAATGCTGAATACAACAGGTGTAGGTAAACCTTACAGTGAAATGCTGAATACAACAGGTGTAGTAGACCTTACAGTGAAATGCTGAATACAACAGGTGTAGACCTCACAGTGAAATGATGAATACAACAGGTGTAGTAGACCTTACAGTGAAATGCTGAATACAACAGGTGTAGACCTCACAGTGAAATGATGAATACAACAGGTGTAGTAGACCTTACAGTGAAATGATGAATACAACAGGTGTAGACCTCACAGTGAAATGATGAATACAACAGGTGTAGTAGACCTCACAGTGAAAGGCTGAATACAACAGGTGTAGTAGACCTTACAGTGAAATGCTGAATACAACAGGTGTAGTAGACCTTACAGTGAAATGCTGAATACAACAGGTGTAGTAGACCTTACAGTGAAATGCTGAATACAGCAGGTGTAGTAGACCTCACAGTGAAATGCTGAATACAACAGGTGTAGACCTCACAGTGAAATGATGAATACAACAGGTGTAGTAGACCTCACAGTGAAATGCTGAATACAACAGGTGTAGACCTCACAGTGAAATGCTGAATACAACAGGTGTAGTAGACCTTACAGTGAAATGCTGAATACAACAGGTGTAGTAGACCTTACAGTGAAATGCTGAATACAACAGGTGTAGTAGACCTTACAGTGAAATGCTGAATACAACAGGTGTAGTAGACCTTACAGTGAAATGCTGAATACAGCAGGTGCAGTAGACCTCACAGTGAAATGCTGAATACAACAGGTGTAGTAGACCTTACAGTGAAATGCTGAATACTACAGGTGTAGTAGACCTCACAGTGAAATGCTGAATACAACAGGTGTAGTAGACCTTACAGTGAAATGCTGAATACAACAGGTGTAGTAGACCTCACAGTGAAATGCTGAATACAACAGGTGTAGTAGACCTTACAGTGAAATGCTGAATACAACAGGTGTAGTAGACCTTACAGTGAAATGCTGAATACAACAGGTGTAGTAGACCTCACAGTGAAATGCTGAATACAACAGGTGTAGTAGACCTTACAGTGAAATGCTGAATACAACAGGTGTAGACCTCACAGTGAAATGCTTAATACAACAGGTGTAGTAGACCTCACAGTGAAATGCTGAATACAACAGGTGTAGGTAAACCTTACAGTGAAATGCTGAATACAACAGGTGTAGTAGACCTTACAGTGAAATGCTTAATACAACAGGTGTAGTAGACCTTACAGTGAAATGCTGAATACAACAGGTGTAGTAGACCTCACAGTGAAATGCTGAATACAACAGGTGTAGTAGACCTTACAGTGAAATGCTGAATAGAACAGGTGTAGTAGACCTCACAGTGAAATGCTGAATACAACAGGTGTAGTAGACCTTACAGTGAAATGCTGAATACAACAGGTGTAGACCTCACAGTGAAATGATGAATACAACAGGTGTAGTAGACCTTACAGTGAAATGCTGAATACAACGGGTGTAGACCTCACAGTGAAATGATGAATACAACAGGTGAATTAGACCTTACAGTGAAATGCTGAATACAACAGGTGTAGTAGACCTCACAGTGAAAGGCTGAATACAACAGGTGTAGTAGACCTTACAGTGAAATGCTGAATACAACAGGTGTAGTAGACCTTACAGTGAAATGCTGAATACAACAGGTGTAGTAGACCTTACAGTGAAATGCTGAATACAACAGGTGTAGACCTCACAGTGAAATGCTTAATACAACAGGTGTAGTAGACCTCACAGTGAAATGCTGAATACAACAGGTGTAGGTAAACCTTACAGTGAAATGCTGAATACAACAGGTGTAGTAGACCTTACAGTGAAATGCTGAATACAACAGGTGTAGACCTCACAGTGAAATGATGAATACAACAGGTTTAGTAGACCTTACAGTGAAATGCTGAATACAACAGGTGTAGTAGACCTTACAGTGAAATGCTGAATACAACAGGTGTAGACCTCACAGTGAAATGATGAATACAACAGGTGTAGTAGACCTCACAGTGAAAGGCTGAATACAACAGGTGTAGTAGACCTTACAGTGAAATGCTGAATACAACAGGTGTAGTAGACCTTACAGTGAAATGCTGAATACAACAGGTGTAGTAGACCTTACAGTGAAATGCTGAATACAACAGGTGTAGACCTCACAGTGAAATGATGAATACAACAGGTGTAGTAGACCTCACAGTGAAAGGCTGAATACAACAGGTGTAGGTAAACCTTACAGTGAAATGCTGAATACAACAGGTGTAGTAGACCTTACAGTGAAATGCTGAATACAACAGGTGTAGACCTCACAGTGAAATGATGAATACAACAGGTGTAGTAGACCTTACAGTGAAATGCTTAATACAACAGGTGTAGTAGACCTCACAGTGAAATGCTGAATACAACAGGTGTAGGTAAACCTTACAGTGAAATGCTGAATACAACAGGTGTAGTAGACCTTACAGTGAAATGCTGAATACAACAGGTGTAGACCTCACAGTGAAATGATGAATACAACAGGTGTAGTAGACCTTACAGTGAAATGCTGAATACAACAGGTGTAGTAGACCTTACAGTGAAATGCTGAATACAACAGGTGTAGACCTCACAGTGAAATGATGAATACAACAGGTGTAGTAGACCTCACAGTGAAGGGCTGAATACAACAGGTGTAGTAGAACTTACAGTGAAATGCTGAATACAACAGGTGTAGTAGACCTTACAGTGAAATGCTGAATACAACAGGTGTAGTAGACCTTACAGTGAAATGCTGAATACAACAGGTGTAGACCTCACAGTGAAATGATGAATACAACAGGTGTAGTAGACCTCACAGTGAAAGGCTGAATACAACAGGTGTAGTAGACCTTACAGTGAAATGCTGAATACAACAGGTGTAGTAGACCTTACAGTGAAATGCTGAATACAACAGGTGTAGTAGACCTTACAGTGAAATGCTGAATACAGCAGGTGTAGTAGACCTCACAGTGAAATGCTGAATACAACAGGTGTAGACCTCACAGTGAAATGATGAATACAACAGGTGTAGTAGACCTCACAGTGAAATGCTGAATACAACAGGTGTAGACCTCACAGTGAAATGCTGAATACAACAGGTGTAGTAGACCTCACAGTGAAATGCTGAATACAACAGGTGTAGTAGACCTCACAGTGTAATGCTGAATACAACAGGTGTAGTAGACCTCACAGTGAAATGCTGAATACAACAGGTGTAGTAGACCTTACAGTGAAATGCTGAATACAAAAGGTGTAGTAGACCTTACAGTGAAATGCTGAATACAACAGGTGTAGTAGACCTCACAGTGAAATGCTGAATACAACAGGTGTAGTAGACCTTACAGTGAAATGCTGAATACAACAGGTGTAGACCTCACAGTGAAATGCTTAATACAACAGGTGTAGTAGACCTCACAGTGAAATGCTGAATACAACAGGTGTAGGTAAACCTTACAGTGAAATGCTGAATACAAAGGGTGTAGTAGACCTTACAGTGAAATGAAGAATACAACAGGTGTAGTAGACCTTACAGTGAAATGCTGAATACAACAGGTGTAGTAGACCTTACAGTGAAATGCTGAATACAACAGGTGTAGACCTCACAGTGAAATGATGAATACAACAGGTGTAGTAGACCTCACAGTGAAAGGCTGAATACAACAGGTGTAGTAGACCTTACAGTGAAATGCTGAATACAACAGGTGTAGTAGACCTTACAGTGAAATGCTGAATACAACAGGTGTAGTAGACCTTACAGTGAAATGCTGAATACAACAGGTGTAGACCTCACAGTGAAATGATGAATACAACAGGTGTAGTAGACCTCACAGTGAAAGGCTGAATACAACAGGTGTAGTAGACCTTACAGTGAAATGCTGAATACAACAGGTGTAGTAGACCTTACAGTGAAATGCTGAATACAACAGGTGTAGTAGACCTTACAGTGAAATGCTGAATACAGCAGGTGTAGTAGACCTCACAGTGAAATGCTGAATACAACAGGTGTAGACCTCACAGTGAAATGATGAATACAACAGGTGTAGTAGACCTCACAGTGAAATGCTGAATACAACAGGTGTAGACCTCACAGTGAAATGCTGAATACAACAGGTGTAGTAGACCTCACAGTGAAATGCTGAATACAACAGGTGTAGTAGACCTCACAGTGTAATGCTGAATACAACAGGTGTAGTAGACCTCACAGTGAAATGCTGAATACAACAGGTGTAGTAGACCTTACAGTGAAATGCTGAATACAACAGGTGTAGTAGACCTTACAGTGAAATGCTGAATACAACAGGTGTAGTAGACCTTACAGTGAAATGCTGAATACAACAGGTGTAGTAGGCCTCACAGTGAAATGCTGAATACAACAGGTGTAGTAGACCTTACAGTGAAATGCTGAATACAACAGGTGTAGACCTCACAGTGAAATGCTTAATACAACAGGTGTAGTAGACCTCACAGTGAAATGCTGAATACAACAGGTGTAGGTAAACCTTACAGTGAAATGCTGAATACAACAGGTGTAGTAGACCTTACAGTGAAATGCTTAATACAACAGGTGTAGTAGACCTCACAGTGAAATGCTGAATACAACAGGTGTAGGTAAACCTTACAGTGAAATGCTGAATACAACAGGTGTAGTAGACCTTAGAGTGAAATGCTGAATACAACAGGTGTAGACCTCACAGTGAAATGATGAATACAACAGGTGTAGTAGACCTTACAGTGAAATGCTGAATACAACAGGTGTAGACCTCACAGTGAAATGATGAATACAACAGGTGAATTAGACCTTATAGTGAAATGCTGAATACAACAGGTGTAGACCTCACAGTGCAATGATGAATACAACAGGTGTAGTAGACCTCACAGTGAAAGGCTGAATACAACAGGTGTAGTAGACCTTACAGTGAAATGCTGAATACAACAGGTGTAGTAGACCTTACAGTGAAATGCTGAATACAACAGGTGTAGACCTCACAGTGAAATGATGAATACAACAGGTGTAGTAGACCTTACAGTGAAATGCTGAATACAACAGGTGTAGTAGACCTTACAGTGAAATGCTAAATACAACAGGTGTAGTAGACCTTACAGTGAAATGCTGAATACAGCAGGTGTAGTAGACCTCACAGTGAAATGCTGAATACAACAGGTGTAGACCTCACAGTGAAATGATGAATACAACAGGTGTAGTAGACCTCACAGTGAAATGCTGAATACAACAGGTGTAGTAGACCACACAGTGTAATGCTGAATACAACAGGTGTAGTAGACCTCACAGTAAAATGCTGAATACAACAGGTGTAGTAGACCTCACAGTGAAATGCTGAATACAACAGGTGTAGTAGACCTCACAGTGAAATGCTGAATACAACAGGTGTAGTAGACCTTACAGTGTAATGCTGAATACAACAGGTGTAGTAGACCTCACAGTGAAATGCTGAATGCAACAGGTGTAGTAGACCTCACAGTGAAATGCTGAATACAACAGGTGTAGTAGACCTCACAGTGTAATGCTGAATACAACAGGTGTAGTAGACCTTACAGAGAAATGCTGAATACAACAGGTGTAGTAGACCTTACAGAGAAATGCTGAATACAACAGGTGTAGTAGACCTTACAGAGAAATGCTGAATACAACAGGTGTTGTAGACCTCACAGTGAAATGCTGAATACAACAGGTGTAGTAGACCTTACAGTGAAATGCTGAATACAACAGGTGTAGGAGACCTCACAGTGAAATGCTGAATACAACAGGTGTAGTAGACCTCACAGTGAAATTCTGAATACAACAGGTGTAGTAGACCTTACAGTGAAATAGTGAATACAACAGGTTTAGTAGACCTTACAGTGAAATGCTGAATACAACAGGTGTAGTAGACCTTACAGTGAAATGCTGAATACAACAGGTGTAGTAGACCTCACAGTGAAATGCTGAATACAGCAGATGTAGTAGACCTTACAGTGAAATGCTGAATACAACAGGTGTAGTAGACCTTACAGTGAAATGCTGAATACAACAGGTGTAGTAGACCTTACAGTGAAATGCTGAAGACAACAGGTATAGTAGACCTGACAGTGAAATGCTGAATACAACAGGTTTAGTAGACCTGACAGTGAAATGCTGAATACAACAGGTGTAGTAGACCTTACAGTGAAATGCTGAATACAACAGGTGTAGTAGACCTCACAGTGAAATGCTGAATACAACAGGTGTAGTAGACCTCACAGTGAAATGCTGAATACAACAGGTGTAGTAGACCTCACAGTGAAATGCTGAATACAACAGGTGTAGTAGACCTCACAGTGAAATGCTGAATACAACAGGTGTAGTAGACCTTACAGTGAAATGCTGAATACAACAGGTGTAGTAGACCTCACAGTGAAATGCTGAATACAACAGGTGTAGTAGACCTTACAGTGAAATGCTGAATACAACAGGTGTAGACCTCACAGTGAAATGCTTAATACAACAGGTGTAGTAGACCTCACAGTGAAATGCTGAATACAACACGTGTAGGTAAACCTTACAGTGAAATGCTGAATACAACAGGTGTAGTAGACCTTACAGTGAAATGCTTAATACAACAGGTGTAGTAGACCTCACAGTGAAATGCTGAATACAACAGGTGTAGGTAAACCTTACAGTGAAATGCTGAATACAACAGGTGTAGTAGACCTTAGAGTGAAATGCTGAATACAACAGGTGTAGACCTCACAGTGAAATGATGAATACAACAGGTGTAGTAGACCTTACAGTGAAATGCTGAATACAACAGGTGTAGACCTCACAGTGCAATGATGAATACAACAGGTGTAGTAGACCTCACAGTGAAAGGCTGAATACAACAGGTGTAGTAGACCTTACAGTGAAATGCTGAATACAACAGGTGTAGTAGACCTTACAGTGAAATGCTGAATACAACAGGTGTAGTAGACCTTACAGTGAAATGCTGAATACAACAGGTTTAGTAGACCTTACAGTGAAATGCTGAATACAACAGGTGTAGACCTCACAGTGAAATGATGAATACAACAGGTGTAGTAGACCTTACAGTGAAATGCTGAATACAACAGGTGTAGTAGACCTTACAGTGAAATGCTAAATACAACAGGTGTAGTAGACCTTACAGTGAAATGCTGAATACAGCAGGTGTAGTAGACCTCACAGTGAAATGCTGAATACAACAGGTGTAGACCTCACAGTGAAATGATGAATACAACAGGTGTAGTAGACCTCACAGTGAAATGCTGAATACAACAGGTGTAGTAGACCTCACAGTGTAATGCTGAATACAACAGGTGTAGTAGACCTCACAGTAAAATGCTGAATACAACAGGTGTAGTAGACCTCACAGTGAAATGCTGAATACAACAGGTGTAGTAGACCTTACAGAGAAATGCTGAATACAACAGGTGTAGTAGACCTTACAGAGAAATGCTGAATACAACAGGTGTAGTAGACCTTACAGAGAAATGCTGAATACAACAGGTGTTGTAGACCTCACAGTGAAATGCTGAATACAACAGGTGTAGTAGACCTTACAGTGAAATGCTGAATACAACAGGTGTAGACCTCACAGTGAAATGATGAATACAACAGGTGTAGTAGACCTTACAGTGAAATGCTGAATACAACAGGTGTAGTAGACCTTACAGTGAAATGCTGAATACAACAGGTGTAGTAGACCTTACAGTGAAATGCTGAATACAACAGGTGTAGTAGACCTTACAGTGAAATGCTGAATACAACAGGTGTAGACCTCACAGTGAAATGATGAATACAACAGGTGTAGTAGACCTTACAGTGAAATGCTGAATACAACAGGTGTAGTAGACCTTACAGTGAAATGCTAAATACAACAGGTGTAGTAGACCTTACAGTGAAATGCTGAATACAGCAGGTGTAGTAGACCTCACAGTGAAATGCTGAATACAACAGGTGTAGACCTCACAGTGAAATGATGAATACAACAGGTGTAGTAGACCTCACAGTGAAATGCTGAATACAACAGGTGTAGTAGACCTCACAGTGTAATGCTGAATACAACAGGTGTAGTAGACCTCACAGTAAAATGCTGAATACAACAGGTGTAGTAGACCTCACAGTGAAATGCTGAATACAACAGGTGTAGTAGACCTTACAGAGAAATGCTGAATACAACAGGTGTAGTAGACCTTACAGAGAAATGCTGAATACAACAGGTGTAGTAGACCTTACAGAGAAATGCTGAATACAACAGGTGTTGTAGACCTCACAGTGAAATGCTGAATACAACAGGTGTAGTAGACCTTACAGTGAAATGCTGAATACAACAGGTGTAGGAGACCTCACAGTGAAATGCTGAATACAACAGGTGTAGTAGACCTCACAGTGAAATTCTGAATACAACAGGTGTAGTAGACCTTACAGTGAAATGCTGAATACAACAGGTTTAGTAGACCTTACAGTGAAATGCTGAATACAACAGGTGTAGTAGACCTTACAGTGAAATGCTGAATACAACAGGTGTAGTAGACCTCACAGTGAAATGCTGAATACAGCAGATGTAGTAGACCTTACAGTGAAATGCTGAATACAACAGGTGTAGTAGACCTTACAGTGAAATGCTGAATACAACAGGTGTAGTAGACCTTACAGTGAAATGCTGAAGACAACAGGTATAGTAGACCTGACAGTGAAATGCTGAATACAACAGGTTTAGTAGACCTGACAGTGAAATGCTGAATACAACAGGTGTAGTAGACCTTACAGAGAAATGCTGAATACAACAGGTGTAGTAGACCTTACAGAGAAATGCTGAATACAACAGGTGTAGTAGACCTTACAGTGAAATGCTGAATACAACAGGTGTAGGAGACCTCACAGTGAAATGCTGAATACAACAGGTGTAGTAGACCTCACAGTGAAATTCTGAATACAACAGGTGTAGTAGACCTTACAGTGAAATGCTGAATACAACAGGTTTAGTAGACCTTACAGTGAAATGCTGAATACAACAGGTGTAGTAGACCTTACAGTGAAATGCTGAATACAACAGGTGTAGTAGACCTCACAGTGAAATGCTGAATACAGCAGATGTAGTAGACCTTACAGTGAAATGCTGAATACAACAGGTGTAGTAGACCTTACAGTGAAATGCTGAATACAACAGGTGTAGTAGACCTTACAGTGAAATGCTGAAGACAACAGGTATAGTAGACCTGACAGTGAAATGCTGAATACAACAGGTTTAGTAGACCTGACAGTGAAATGCTGAATACAACAGGTGTAGTAGACCTTACAGTGAAATGCTGAATACAACAGGTGTAGTAGACCTCACAGTGAAATGCTGAATACAACAGGTGTAGTAGACCTCACAGTGAAATGCTGAATACAACAGGTGTAGTAGACCTCACAGTGAAATGCTGAATACAACAGGTGTAGTAGACCTCACAGTGAAATGCTGAATACAACAGGTGTAGTAGACCTCACAGTGAAATTCTTACTTACGAGCCCCTAACCAACAATGCAGTTTCTTTAAGTCTCTCTCTCTATATATATATATATATATAAAATATGAATAAGAAATAAGAAATAAAAGTAACAATTAATTAAAGAACAGAAGTAAAATAACAATAGCAATACTATACAAAGGGGATACCAGTACAGAGTAAATGTGCCGGGTCACCGGTTAGTTGAGGTAATATGTACATGTGTGTAGAGTTATTAAAGTAACTATGCATAGATGATAACAACAGAGAGTAGCAGCGGTGTAAAAGGGGGGGGGGGCAATGCAAATTGTCTGGGTAGCCATTCGATTAGATGTTCGGGAGTCTTATGGCTGGGGGGGTTAGAAGCTGTTTAGAAGCCTCTTGGACCTAGACTTGGCACTCTGGTACCGCTTGCCGTGCGGTAGCAGAGAGAACAATCTATGACTAGCGTGGCTGGAGTCTTTGACAATTTTTAGGGCCTGACACCGCCTGGTATAGAGGTCCTGGATGGCAGGAAGCTTTGCCCCAGTGATGTACTGGGCCGTACGCACTACCCTCTGTAGTGCCTTGAGGCCGAGCAGTTGCCATACCAGGCAGCGATGCAACCAGTTTCCTGAGGCAGAATGTTTTGTCGTGCCCTATTCACGACTGTCTTGGTGTGCTTGGACGATGTTAGTTTGGCTGTCTCGTCGTTGTCTGTGATCAGGCCTACCGCAGTTGTGTCGTCTGCAAACTTAATGACGGTGTTGGAGTTGTGCCAAGCCGG
Organism: Oncorhynchus kisutch; assembly: GCF_002021735.2. Lineage (NCBI taxonomy): Eukaryota > Metazoa > Chordata > Actinopteri > Salmoniformes > Salmonidae > Oncorhynchus > Oncorhynchus kisutch. The sequence goes on from NC_034184.2 coordinate 85,773,403, forward strand.
GCAGTCATGAGTGAACAGGGAGTACAGGAGGGGACTGAGCACGCACCCCTGAGGTACCCCTGTGTTGAGGATCAGCGTGGCGGATGTGTTGTAATCTACCCTTACCACCTGGGGGCGGCCCGTCAGTCAGTCAGTCAGCCAACCAGCCTGTATTTAAAGTTCCTCCACTGGTTTATGTTTTGGTCTTCATCAAACTTCGTCACACAGCACTTGGACATGGTTATCTCTATATGTTCTTGCTGGTTCTGTTGCATCTGTTGACTTTGGTGGCAGGTTGGATAAAACACAGAGGAGGCTTCCTTGAAGCGGTTGTCCAGGTTATTCAGCAGCTCAGTTGTACCGCAGGACAGACCTCCTCGAAGCTCCAGCTGTGGAGGAACTGCATCCCCTGTGAGGTTGGTCTCTATGCAGTTCCAAAGCAGCGTAACAGCCACTGGGGGCAGTGTGTTCACTCAGGTCATTCATAACATCTTGTATTGTTACCTTCCTGAGACATGAGTAGCATGTCTGATCTTTTTTCCAAAGATATTGGAAAGCCAGTTCATAGTAGAGAGAACTTGGTTTAGCATAAGTAGTGTACCTACAAACTTAGCATTTTCCATTTGTTGTAGCAACCCTGCTACTGTCAGATGTTTCTCTTTAAAACTGTTGGATTCTGTTGGAAACTGGTGACAGCTTTACCAATTTACAGCCACCTTGTATGGCATGCTAATTGGACTTTCACTGCAAGCTGTTTCCAGCATCGAGTTCTATTTGTAGTGTAGACCCTAGCCTAGTGGTTAGAGTGTAGGGGCGGCAGGGTAGCCTAGTGGTTAGAGCGGTGGACTAGTAACCGGAAGGTTGCAAGATCAAATCCCCGAGCTGACAAGGTACAAATCTGTCGTTCTGCCCCTGAACAGGCAGTTAACCCACTGTTCCTAGGCCGTCATTGAAAATAAGAATTTGCCTAGTTAAATAACTGCAGAGACTCAAGACATTTCCAAAACTGTCTCAAGGTTACCTCAACAATAACTTCAATGCATTTGACAATGATGTTGGTATCTTCTGCTGTTCGGGTACTGTTTGTCTCAGCTCCATCTTTTTCAGAAACATTTCCTTTTGTACAGTTAGATGAAGCATGGTCTTTATATGCACTCCGTTTGAAATAGGTGAAGGGGGATTGGTTGAAAGAGCTCTGCTAGTTTGACTTGTGTAATCAATTACGTTTTCTACAAAGCAAGGTAGAACATTCCCTTCCCTTCAATATATATTGACCACGACAAGCCTATCTGCCTTGAATAAGAAATGTCTCTCATTGATCCACACGTTTGAAGCAGGGCTTTCCTTTTCCATCCTTAATTCTTTTATCCTCCACTTTTGAAAGGGCAGAGCACGTACCCAAGCAGGTGTGTGATGACTGGAAAGTGTTCCTGCAGCAAAGGGAGGGCTACTGATGAAGGAACCAGGAACCTGCCTGTTTTTAGGGGATTTGATTTCCTGCTGTATAAACTTACTTATTGTGTTCTTCATTTTTCTTCTTATTTCTCATGGGTTTTTTTCTTCTAGCATCACATTGTTATTGATTAGTGCTTTGTTGGGTTTTGAGATCGCAAGAAATGCGTTTCAAAGTACGTGTTCATGTGAAATTACAACTGGAAACTAACTAGCTCTGTCTGTCCGGCTCCGTCTGTCTGGCTCTGTCTGTATGGCTCTGTGTGTCTGTATGGCTCTGTCTGTCTGTATGGCTCTGTCTGTATGGCTCTGTCTGTCTGTATGGCTCTGTCTGTCTGGCTCTGTCTGTCTGTATGGCTCTGTCTGTCTGGCTCTGTCTGTCTGTATGGCTCTGACTGGCTCTGTCTGTCTGCATCTGTCTGTCTGTATGGCTGTGTCTGCCTGTATGGCTCTGTCTGTCTGTCTCTATCTGTCTGTATGGCTCTGTCTGTCTGTCTGGCTCTGTCTGTATGGGTCTGTCTGTCTGTATGACTCTGTCTGTCTGTCTGGCTCTGTCTGTATGGGTCTGTCTGTCTGTATGGCTCTGTCTGTCTGTATGACTCTGTCTGTCTGGCTCTGTCTGTATGGCCCTGTCTGTCTGGCTCGGTCTGTATGGCTCTGTCTGTATGGCTTTGTCTGTCTGTATGACTCTGTCTGTCTGGCTCTGTCTGTATGGCTCTGTCTGTCTGGCTCGGTCTGTATGGCTCTGCCTGTATGACTCTGTCTGTATGGCTCTGTCTGCATGGCTGGCTCTGTCTGTATGGCTCTGTCTGTCTGGCTCTTTCTGTCTGTATGGCTCTGTCTGTCTGGCTCTTTCTGTCTGTATGGCTCTGTCTGTATGGCTCTGTCTGTCTGTATGGCTCTGTCTGTATGGCTCTGTCTGTCTGTATTTCTCTGTCTGTATTTCTCTGTCTGTATGGCTCCGTCTGTCTGGCTCTGTCTGTATGGCTCTGTCTGTCTGGCTCTGTCTGTCTGGCTCTGTCTGCCTGGCTCTGTCTGTATGGCTCTGTCTGTATGGCTCTGTCTGTATGGCTCTGTCTGTATGGCTGGCTCTGTATGGCTCTGTCTGTATGGCTCTGTCTGTATGGCTCTGTCTGTATGGCTGGCTCTGTCTGTATGACTGGTTCTGTCTGTCTGGCTCTGTCTGTATGGCTGGCTCTGTATGTCTGGCTCTGTCTGTATGGCTGGCTCTGTATGTCTGGCTCTGTATGTCTGGCTCTGTCTGTATGTCTCTGTTGGTCTGGCTGTCTCTTTTGGTCTGGCTGTCTCTGTTGGTCTGGCTGTCTCTGTTGGTCTGGCTGTCTCTGTTGGTCTGGCTGGTTCTGTTGGTCTGGCTGGTTCTGTTGGTCTGGCTGTCTCTGTTGGTCTGGCTGGTTCTGTTGGTCTGGCTGTCTCTGTTGGTCTGGCTGGTTCTGTTGGTCTGGCTGGTTCTGTTGGTCTGGCTGGTTCTGTTGGTCTGGCTGTCTCTGTTGGTCTGGCTGGTTCTGTTGGTCTGGCTGTCTCTGTTGGTCTGGCTGGTTCTGTTGGTCTGGCTGGTTCTGTTGGTCTGGCTGGTTCTGTTGGTCTGGCTGTCTCTGTTGGTCTGGCTGGTTGTGTTGGTCTGGCTGTCTCTGTTGGTCTGGCTGGTTCTGTTGGTCTGGCTGGTTCTGTTGGTCTGGCTGTCTCTGTGGCTGTGGAGACAGATTGTCGAGGCTCAACTTCCTGCTCTAAAAAATTGATTTCTCTATTTCACTGGTCAAGTTGGACAAAGGAATATGAAGTAAAACCGCATACTCTATGAGTAAAACGATTTATGGCACATTTTCATTCAAAACAGCACTTATTTTCAGTATAAATATCTTTGTCAAAGTGTTTGCAACTCTCTTTGTGAATTGCAGTGTGTCATTTTTTGTTTTACATTTTTTAAGTGTGTAGCAACTGACCCACAGTTTTCTTCTTGAAGAATCTTGTAAGAGTCTGCTGACGGCCACAAGCTTCAAGCTTCCATTTTCTCAGCTATCTACAATAAAGGTATAATTGAAGAATGAAACAGGTGTTAAATCATGGACTTTGCTACACAGAAAACAGCAGTTAACTTCTCCACTGTCAACACTTTGATTAGATCAGAGGAACTAGATCAATATCTCTGAAAATACCATATAAGTATCATTACCTTTTAAAACGATTTAATCTGTATTCTTTTATCATGTTTTGGACCAGAGGTCTCCACTAACTATTGTTCCTGCAGTGAGGAGGATTCACAAATCTTCATAATTTATCTTTAGATAATTGCCTCCAAAAAAATGTGCATAACAGTATTAGGGTCCCAAACGAACGGCTCTCTCACCGATGCGATTCGTTAGGCTACTAACGCGTCACACGCTTTAACGTCACTGTCTGGCAAGTTTCGACTTCGTGCTTCAGATCCTAGGAAAATACAAACAAGATATTTTGGTTGACTTGTCCCGATGTGATACCGCGGACATATAACTCAGTAGTATGATTTATGAATGGCACAGGGATATAGGGCATCGCATTTATTCAGTTCGACACCTTTTATAAACTAGTCAAGCTTGCTGTTCGGTCATCAATCAGAGCACAGTAAAAAAGGAGTCTGGCTATACACACAAAATAAAAATGAAAATGAATGTGCCAGAAAACAGTAATTAAGCTAAGTGGATTTCTACTCATCGTTACAATTTCCATTTCATGAGACGTACAAATTCACTCACAGGTATGTCAAAGGAGCATCGTGTTCCCTCCTTCCTCTGTTTAAAGGAGTTTGAATGCAACCAACCAACCAACCACAACACACACACTAAACACACACACACTAAACACACACACACACACACACACACACACACACTAAACACACACACACTAAACACACACACACTAAACACACACACACACACACTAAACACACACACACTAAACACACACACACTAAACACACACACACTAAACACACACACACACACACTAAACACACACACACTAAACACACACACACTAAACACACACACACTAAACACACACACACTAAACACACACACACTAAACACACACACACACACACTAAACACACACACACTAAACACACACACACTAAACACACACACACACACACTAAACACACACACACTAAACACACACACACTAAACACACACACACACACACTAAACACACACACACACACACACACACACTAAACACACACACACTAAACACACACACTAAACACACACACACACACACTAAACACACACACACACACACACACACACACACACACTAAACACACACACACACTAAACACACACCCACACACACACACACTAAACACACACCCACCCACTAAACACACACACACACACACTAAACACACACACACACACACTAAACACACACACACACAAACTAAACACACACACTAAACACACACACACACATTAAACACACACAAACTAAACACACACACTAAACACACACACACACACCTTAAACACACACACACACATAGACACTAAACACACACACACACACTAAACACACACTAAACACACACACACACACACACACTAAACACACACACACACATAGACACTAAACACACACACACACACACACACACTAAACACACACACACACACACACTAAACACACACACACACACACACACACACACACACACTAAACACACACACACTAAACACACACACACACACAGACACTAAACACACACACACACACACACACACACACACACTAAACACACACACACACTAAACACACACACACTAAACACACACACACACTAAACACACACACACTAAACACACACACACACTCACACACCACATAGACACTAAACACACACACACACACACACACACACCACATAGACACTAAACACACACACACTCACACACCACATAGACACTAAACACACACACACACACACCACATAGACACTAAACACACACACACACACACCACATAGACACTAAACACACACACACACTAAACACACACACACACACACACACACTAAACACACGCACACACTAAACACACGCACACACTAAACACACACACACACACACACTGAGAGACGGTACAGACAAGCGGTTTCCTGGCCATCACTCGCTTTATAACTGACAGGTCATAACCTGTCCTATCAGTTAGGTCGCTGGACGCATACTGACCTGAGAGGGTCAATAGCCAACCAATAGCCAACCAATAGCCAACCAATAGCCAACCAACAGCCAACCAATAGCCAACCAATAGCCAACCAATAGCCTCCTGTGTCAAACTCCTCAGAAGACGAGGACATTTCTCTTCCTCTACTTCTCCATCGGGAGACAGATGGATGGAGGGATGAGAGAAGGAGACAGATGGATGGAGGGATGAGAGAAGGAGACAGATGGATGGAGGGATGAGAGAAGGAGACAGATGGATGGAGGGATGAGAGAAGGATACAGATGGATGGAGGGATGAGAGAAGGATACAGATGGATGGAGGGATGAGAGAAGGAGACAGGTGGATGGAGGGATGAGAGAAGGAGACAGATGGATGGAGGGATGAGAGAAGGAGACAGATGGATGGAGGGATGAGAGAAGGAAACAGATGGATGGAGGGATGAGAAAAGGAAACAGATGGATGGAGGGATGAGAGAAGGAGACAGATGGATGGAGGGATGAGAGAAGGAGACAGATGGATGGAGGGATGAGAGAAGGAGAAGAAGGAGAGGTATAAACGGTTGCAGAAAGGGGATGGGGTGGAGGGGTTGTGCTCCCGTGTAACGGGTCGTAACCGTTAGTGACGGCCGAACTGTCAGTGGTGACAGGATGGTTAGAGGGAGAGAGAGAGAGAGAGAGAGACAGAGATACTAATGAACAGAGAGAGACTAAGAGAAGCAGAGAGAGAGAGAGAGAGAGAGAGAGACTTGCTCGGACTACTAGGAGAGAGAGAGAGAGAGAGAGAGAGAGAGAGAGAGAGAGAGAGAGAGAGACTTGCTCGGACTACTAGTTAAAGTTGAAGATTCCTTTAGTCTCATGTTGTCAGGAGTGAGGTTAATTACCCCAAAATCTTTTGTAGCTTTTCAATTTGTTCTTCATTCCATACACCTCTGGACTGTTCAGTGGCAGCATTAGACCTGTGTGCGTCCCAAATTGCTCTCTATTCCTTAAATGGAGATTTCTGGTCAATGGTGCATTGTACCCTGGGAACAGGGTGCTATTTGGGACTCAGCCCAAGCCCTTTGAGCGAGGAGTTGGGAGGCTGCCAACAGGTCATTTCCAGGTCACATCTTGGTCAGCTGACAGGGGACGTGGTGGGGTCGTCCTCTTTTCCAGGAGATTAAACCTGAGTACTGACTACATCACGCCATCCACCTGACACACACATCACCCACACATCTACCACCAACACACGCGCACGAGCGCAAATGAGGCTCGGTCAGAGGCGACTGGACGTGAGTACTTGATCTTCTCTGCACCTCCCAGTCAGTTAAGGAAAGGTTAATAGGTCTGTGTTCAGCACTCACACAGTGGGACGAACGGCAGGCAGCGACATATACAGTACACCGTTTACCAGACATCTCTGTGAGTAGGTGGAGTTGTGAGTGGAGGTGTGTGTGTGTGTGTGTGTGTGTGTGTGTGTGTGTGTGTGTGTGTGTGTGTGTGTGTGTGTGTGTGTGTGTGTGTGTGTGTGTGTGTGTGTGTGTGTGTGTGTGTGTGTGTGTGTGTGTGTGTGTGTGTACACTGTTACCCAGGCCAAAAGTTTTCAGAATGACACAAATACTAATTTTCACAAAGTCTGCTGCCTCAGTTTGTATGGTGGCAATTTGCATGTACTCCAGAATGTTATGAAAAGTGATCAGATGAATTGCAATTAATTGCAAAGTCCCTCTTTGCCATGCAAATTAACTGAAAACCCCAAAAAACATTTCCACTGCATTTCAGCCCTGCCACAAAAGGACCAGCTGACATCATGTGTGAGTGTTGACGAGAACAAGGCTGGAAATCTCTATCATGCTGATTGAGTTCAAATAACAGACTGGAAGCTTCAAGAGGGGGGTGGTGCTAGGAATCATTGTTCTTCCTCTGTCAACCATGGTTACCTGCAAGGAAACACATGCCGTCATCATTGCTTTGCACAAAAAGGGCATCACAGGCAAGGATATTGCTGCCAGTAAGATTGCACCTAAATCAAACATTTATCGGATCATCAAGAACTTCAAGGAGAGCGGTTCAGTTGTTGTGAAGAAGGCTTTAGGGCGCCCAAGAAAGTCCAGCAAGCGCCAGGACCGTCTCCTAAAGTTGACTCAACTGCGGGATCGTGGGTACCACCAGAACAGAGCTTGCTCAGGAATGGTAGCAGGCAGGTGTGAGTGCATCTGCACGCACAGTGAGGCAAATACATTTGGAGGATGGCCTGGTGTCAAGAAGGGCAGCAAAGAAGCCACTTCTCTCCAGGAAAAACATCAGGGACAGACTGATATTCTGCAAAAGGTACAGGGATTGGACTGCTGAGGACTGGGGTAAAGTCATTTTCTCTGATGAATCCCTTTTCCGATTGTTTGGGACATCCGGGAAAAAAAAAAGCTTGTCTGGAGAAGACAAGGGGAGCGCTACCATCAGTCCTGTGTCATGCCAACAGTAAAGCATCCTGAGACCATGTGTGGGGTTGCTTCTCAGCCAAGGGAGTTTTTTTTATTTATTTTTTTCACCTTTATTTAACCAGGTAGGCTAGTTGAGAACACCTTTATTTAACCAGGTAGGCTAGTTGAGAACACCTTTATTTAACCAGGTAGGCTAGATGAGAACACCTTTATTTAACCAGGTAGGCTAGTTGAGAACACCTTTATTTAACCAGGTAGGCTAGTTGAGAACACCTTTATTTAACCAGGTAGGCTAGTTGAGAACAAGTTCTCATTTGCAACTGCGACCTGGCCAAGATAAAGCATAGCAGTGTGAGCATACAACAAAGAGTTACACATGGAGTAAACAATTAACAAGTCAATAACACAGTAGAAAACAAAGGGGGGGTCTATATACAATGTGTGCAAAAGGCATGAGGAGGTAGGCAAATAATTACAATTTTGCAGATTAACACTGGAGTGATAAAAGATCAGATGGTCATGTACAGGTAGAGATATTGGTGTGCAGAAGAGCAGAAAAGTAAATAAATAAAAACAGGGGATGAGGTAGGTGAAAAGGGTGGGCTATTTACCAATAGACTATGTACAGCTGCAGCGATCGGTTAGCTGCTCAGATAGCTGATGTTTGAAGTTGGTGAGGGAGATAAAAGTCGATTTTTGCAATTCGTTCCAGTCAGAGGCAGCAGAGTACTGGAACGAAAGGCGGCCAAATGAGGTGTTGGCTTTAGGGATGATCAGTGAGATACACCTGCTGGAGCGCGTGCTACGGATGGGTGTTGCCATCGTGACCAGTGAGCTGAGATAAGGCGGAGCTTTACCTAGCATAGACTTGTAGATGACCTGGAGCCAGTGGGTCTGGCGACGAATATGTAGCGAGGGCCAGCCGACTAGAGCATACAAGTCGCAGTGGTGGGTGGTATAAGGTGCTTTAGTGACAAAACGGATGGCACTGTGATAGACTGCATCCAGTTTGCTGAGTAGAGTGTTGGAAGCCATTTTGTAGATGACATCGCCGAAGTCGAGGATCGGTAGGATAGTCAGTTTTACTAGGGTAAGCTTGGCGGCTTGAGTGAAGGAGGCTTTGTTGCGGAATAGAAAGCCGACTCTTGATTTGATTTTCGATTGGAGATGTTTGATATGAGTCTGGAAGGAGAGTTTGCAGTCTAGCCAGACACCTAGGTACTTATAGACGTCCACATATTCTAGGTCGGAACCATCCAGGGTGGTGATGCTAGTCGGGCATGCAGGTGCAGGCAGCGACCGGTTGAAAAGCATGCATTTGGTTTTACTAGCGTTTAAGAGCAGTTGGAGGCCACGGAAGGAGTGTTGTATGGCATTGAAGCTTGTTTGGAGTGGGTTCACTCACAATTTTTGCCTAAGAACACAGCCATGAATAAAGAATGGGACCAACACATCCTCCGAGAGCAACTTCTCCCAACCATCCAGGAACAGTTTGGTGATGAACAATGCCTTTTCCAGCATGATGGAGCACCTTGCCAAAAGGCAAAAGTGATAACTAAGTGGCTCGGGGAACAAAACATTGATATTTTGGGTCCATAGCCAGGAAACTCCCCAGACCTTAATCCCATTTAGAACTTGTGGTCAATCCTCAAGAGGCGGGTGGACAAACAACACCCCCACAAATTCTGACAAACTCCAAGCATTGATTATGCAAGAATGGGCTGCCATCAGTCAGGATGTGGCCCAGAAGTTAAATGACAGCATGCCAGGGCGGATTGTAGAGGTCTTGACAAAGAAGGGTCAACAGAGCAAATATTGACTCTTTACATCAACTTCATGTAATTGTCAATAAAATCCTTTGACACTTATGAAATGCTTGTAATTGTACTTCAGTATTCCATAGTAACATCTGACAAAAAATATCTAAAGACACTGAAGCAGCAAACTTTGTAGAAATATATTTGTGTCATTCTCAAAACTTTAGGCCACGACTGTAAATACTGGTATTTCTGTCTGACCTCTATAATATAATCTATTATTATGTACGGGCTGTAAGTCTGCGTGTGAATCCAGATGTGTGATTGTGTTAGCATGTGCATGTGAATAAGTATCAGTAAGCAAAGGTCAGAGGTGAGACACCAATCTGTTGTACAGTCATCGTGACTCCACAGTCTCTCTGAGGGTGTAGGATCTAGCCCAGGCCTGACACCACAGTCTCTCTGAGGGTGTAGGATCTTGCCCAGGCCTGACTTCACAGTCTCTCTGAGGGTGTAGGATCTAGCCCAGGCCTGACTTCACAGTCTCTCTGAGGGTGTAGGATCTAGCCCAGGCCTGACTCCACATTCTCTCTGAGGGTGTAGGATCTAGCCCAGGCCTATGGTTACTAGAGTTACTAGGGTTACTAATGTTCTACTAGCCCGGCTAGTTTGATGAGTTCTACTAGCCCGGCTAGTTTGGCAAATGTTCTACTAGCCCGGCTAGTTTGATATGTTCTACTAGCCCGGCTAGTTTGGCAAATGTTCTACTAGCCCGGCTAGTTTGGCAAATGTTCTACTAGCCTGGCTAGTTTGGCAAATGTTCTACTAGCCTGGCTAGTTTGGCAAATGTTCTACTAGCCTGGCTAGTTTGGCAAATGTTCTACTAGCCTGGTTAGTTTGGCAAATGTTCTACTAGCCTGGTTAGTTTGACAAATGTTCTACTAGCCTGGCTAGTTTGACAAATGTTCTACTAGCCTGGCTAGTTTGCCAAATGTTCTACTAGCCTGGCTAGTTTGCCAAATGTTCTACTAGCCTGGCTAGTTTGCCAAATGTTCTACTAGCCTGGCTAGTTTGCCAAATGTTCTACTAGCCTGGCTAGTAGAACATTTTGTTCATATGTGTTTGATGCCATTCCATTCACTCCGTTCCAGCCATTATTATGAGTCGTCCTCCCCTCAGCTGTCTCAACTGGACTCTAAACTAATCCTCTAAGGTCAGGGTAGCAGCCTTTGCATGTGGCCCAGAGCCAATCTGTTACTGTAATAATAGGGTGGAGGAGGACAGCAAGGATAAAGGATAAAAGAGGGAGAAGAGGAGGAGAGAGAGGGAGGATGAGGTCAGGGAAGGGTAGTGGGAGGAAGAAGAGGAGGAGAGAGAGGGAGGATGAGGTCAGGGAAGGGCAGTGGGAGGAAGAAGAGGAGGAGAGAGAGGGAGGATGAGGTCAGGGAAGGGCAGTGGGAGGAAGAAGAGGAGGAGAGAGAGGGAGGATGAGGAGGAGGTCAGGGAAGGGCAGTGAGAGGAAGAAGAGGAGGAGAGAGAGGGAGGATGAGGTCAGGGAAGGGCAGTGGGAGGAAGAAGAGGAGGAGAGAGAGATGGAGGATGAGGAGGAGGTCAGGGAAGGACAGTGGGAGGAAGAAGAAGAGGAGGAGAGAGGGGGAGGATGAGGTCAGGGAAGGTCAGTGAGAGGAAGAAGAGGAGAGAGAGACCGAGGATGAGGAGGAGGTCAGGGAAGGGCAGTGAGAGGAAGAAGAGGAGGAGAGAAGGAGGATGAGGTGGATAGGGAAGGTCAGTGAGAAGGAGAAGAGTGATTGGTCATTGTCCTGCACTTTAATATTGCACAGCAGCAGTAGCGTAGCTTATAGCTTCTCAACACGTGCACTGTAGCAGTTCTAAAGGCTAAAAGATGAGAACTGATATGAGCTGAGAACATTGATGAGAACACTTCACCTTCTACTCAGGTAACAACTCCACCATTGACCTATAAACAAAGATTGGCTAACGGAGAGGTAGGAGACAAACAGACTGTTACCCAGGCTAACGGAGAGGTAGGAGACAAACAGACTGTTACCCAGGCTAACGGAGAGGTATGAGACAAACACTGTTACCCAGGCTAAAGGAGAGGTAGGAGGCAAACAGACTGTTACCCAGGCTAACGGAGAGGTAGGAGACAAACAGACTGTTACCCAGACTAACGGAGAGGTAGGAGACAAACAGACTGGTACCCAGGCTAACGGAGAGGTAGGAGACAAACAGACTGGTACCCAGGCTAACAGAGAGGTAGGAGACAAACAGACTGGTACCCAGGCTAACAGAGAGGTAGGAGACAAGCCGACTGGTACCCAGGCTAACGGAGAGGTAGGAGACAAACAGACTGGTACCCAGGCTAACAGAGAGGTAGGAGACAAACAGACTGGTACCCAGGCTAACGGAGAGGTAGGAGACAAACAGACTGGTACCCAGGCTAACAGAGAGGTAGGAGACAAACAGACTGGTACCCAGGCTAACAGAGAGGTAGGAGACAAACAGACTGGTACCCAGGCTAACGGAGAGGTAGGAGACAAACAGACTGTTACCCAGGCTAACGGAGAGGTAGGAGACAAACAGACTGTTACCCAGGCTAATGGAGAGGTAGGAGACAAACAGACTGTTACCCAGGCTAACGGAGAGGTAGGAGACAAACAGACTGGTACCCAGGCTAACAGAGAGGTAGGAGACAAACAGACTGGTACCCAGGCTAACGGAGAGGTAGGAGACAAACAGACTGTTACCCAGGCTAAAGGAGAGGTAGGAGACAAACAGACTGGTACCCAGGCTAACAGAGAGGTAGGAGACAAACAGACTGGTACCCAGGCTAACGGAGAGGTAGGAGACAAACAGACTGGTACCCAGGCTAACGGAGAGGTAGGAGACAAACCGACTGGTACCCAGGCTAACAGAGAGGTAGGAGACAAACAGACTGGTACCCAGGCTAACAGAGAGGTAGGAGACAAACAGACTGTTACCCAGGCTAACAGAGAGGTAGGAGACAAACAGACTGGTACCCAGGCTAACATAGAGGTAGGAGACAAACAGACTGGTACCCAGGCTAATGGAGAGGTAGGAGACAAACAGACTGGTACCCAGGCTAACGGAGAGGTAGGAGACAAACAGACTAGTACCCAGGCTAACGGAGAGGTAGGAGACAAACCGACTGGTACCCAGGCTAACGGAGAGGTAGTAGACAAACAGACTGGTACCCAGGCTAACAGAGAGGTAGGAGACAAACAGACTGGTACCCAGGCTAACAGAGAGGTAGGAGACAAACAGACTGGTACCCAGGCTAACAGAGAGGTAGGATACAAACAGACTGTTACCCAGGCTAACATAGAGGTAGGAGACAAACAGACTGGTACCCAGGCTAACAGAGAGGTAGGAGACAAACAGACTGTTACCCAGGCTAACAGAGAGGTAGGAGACAAACAGACTGGTACCCAGGCTAACAGAGAGGTAGGAGACAAACAGACTGGTACCCAGGCTAACAGAGAGGTAGGAGACAAACAGACTGGTACCCAGGCTAACGGAGAGGTAGGAGACAAACAGACTGGTACCCAGGCTAACAGATAGGTAGGAGACAAACAGACTGGTACCCAGGCTAACAGAGAGGTAGGAGACAAACAGACTGGTACCCAGGCTAAAGGAGAGGTAGGAGACAAACAGACTGGTACCCAGGTTAACAGAGAGGTAGGAGACAAACAGACTGGTACCCAGGCTAAAGGAGAGGTAGGAGACAAACAGACTGGTACCCAGGCTAGGAACATGAGTGTTATGTTATGCTTTGAGCATTGGTGTTGGATTATCAGTACGTTGGGGTCTCCTGATGGGTCACAGATGGGATCAGAAAGACAGATGAAGATGCATTTGTTCTGCTTCTCTACTATCGTTACTGTCCCAAACGACACCATATTTACTATTGGCTCTGGTCAAAACTAGTGCACTATATATAGGGAATAGGGTGCCATAGGGCTCTGGTCTAAAGTAGTGCACTATATAGGGAATAGGGTGCCATAGGGCTCTGGTCTAAAGTAGTGCACTATATAGAGAATAGGGTACCATAGGGCTCTGGTCTAAAGTAGTGCACTATATAGGGCATAGGGTGCCATAGGGCTCTGTTCTAAAGTAGTGCACTATATAGGGAATAGGGTGCCATAGGGTTCTGGCCTAAAGTAGTGCACTATATAGGGCATAGGGTGCCGTAGGGCTCTGGTCTAAAGTAGTGCACTATAATAGGGAATAGGGTGCCATAGGGCTCTGGTCTAAAGTAGTGCACTATATAGGGAATAGGGTGCCATAGGGCTCTGGTCTAAAGTAGTGCACTATATAGGGAATAGGGTACCATAGGGTTCTGGTCTAAAGTAGTGCACTATATAGGGAATAGGGTTCCATAGGGCTCTGGTCTAAAGTAGTGCACTATATAGAGAATAGGGTGCCATAGGGCTCTGGTCTAAAGTAGTGCACTATATAGGGAATAGGGTACCATAGGGTTCTGGTCTAAAGTAGTGCACTATATAGGGAATAGGGTTCCATAGGGCTCTGGTCTAAAGTAGTGCACTATATAGAGAATAGGGTGCCATAGGGCTCTGGTCTAAAGTAGTGCACTATATAGAGAATAGGGTGCCATAGGGCTCTGGTCTAAAGTAGTGCACTATATAGGGAATAGGGTACCATAGGGTTCTGGTCTAAAGTAGTGCACTATATAGGGAATAGGGTTCCATAGGGCTCTGGTCTAAAGTAGTGCACTATATAGAGAATAGGGTGCCATAGGGCTCTGGTCTAAAGTAGTGCACTATATAGGGAATAGGGTACCATAGGGTTCTGGTCTAAAGTAGTGCACTATATAGGGAATAGGGTTCCATAGGGCTCTGGTCTAAAGTAGTGCACTATATAGAGAATAGGGTTCCATAGGGCTCTGGTCTAAAGTAGTGCACTATATAGGGAATAGGGTTCCATAGGGCTCTGGTCTAAAGTAGTGCACTATATAGAGAATAGGGTTCCATAGGGCTCTGGTCTAAAGTAGTGCACTATATAGAGAATAGGGTTCCATAGGGCTCTGGTCTAAAGTAGTGCACTATATAGGGCATAGGGTGCCATAGGGCTCTGGTCTAAAGTAGTGCACTATATAGAGAATAGGGTTCCATAGGGCTCTGGTCTAAAGTAGTGCACTATATAGAGAATAGGGTTCCATAGGGCTCTGGTCTAAAGTAGTGCACTATATAGGGCATAGGGTGCCATAGGGCTCTGGTCTAACGTAGTGCACTATATAGAGAATAGGGTACCATTTGGGACATTTATTATTGAAGGAGATGTAATCCTCTACTTTAAACACGTGTAATCTGAAGAGACGTAACTCATTCTGTTTTTTTTTTAAATCTGCACAACAGCTTACAGGCTTTTATCCGACTTTCATCTCCTCTGTCAATCTGTTCTGTTTCTTATGCTCCTTTTGACAACAGTAACAGTTCATTGGAGATTAAAGGTGAAGAAATTAAATCAAAGAGTCATTTGACATTTGTATGGGCCATGTAGGGTTGCAACGTTCTGGGCTTTCACAGAAATCCTGGTAGTTGGATTCCCAGAATCAAGAGGGAAATAAGCAGGAAATGCAGATGGGGTATACTACAGATGAGGGATGCTACGGATGGGGGATGCTACAAGATGGGGGATGCTACAGATGGGGGATGCTACAGATGGGGGATGCTACAGATGGGGGATGCTACAGATTGGGGGATGCTACAGATGGGGGATGCTACAGATGGGTTAAGCTACAGATGAGGGATGCTACAGATGGGTGATGCTACAGATGGGGAAATGCTACTCGGAAAATTTCCCAACTGAAAAAAAGGAGTTGGTTTGTGAGTTGTGAGAAGAATAGAAGCGGGAATACTAGAACTATATAGTATAGAATATCTAAACAATGCTGCAGGATGGAAGCAGACGCACAAATACACTGGTAATTAGAGGACGTTAAAACTACCATTTAAAAAAAAATCTAAATCTCCTCTCACTCACTCATCCACCGTCTGTTCCAAGGACTGTACAAAAGAATGGACCAAGCAATTGATGACATCCCCCCCATTGGTTCCTATGTGAAGGCTCATTGGTTCCTATGTGAAAGCTCATTGTTTCCTGTGTGAAGGCTCATTGTTTCCTGTGTGAAAGGTCATTGTTTCCTGTGTGAAGGCTCATTGTTTCCTATGTGAAGGCCCATTGTTTCCTGTGTGAAGGCTCATTGTTTCCTGTGTGAAGGCTCATTGTTTCCTATGTGAAGGCCCATTGTTTCCTGTGTGAAGGCTCATTGTTTCCTATGTGAAGGCCCATTGTTTCCTATGTGAAGGCCCATTGTTTCCTGTGTGAAGGCTCATTGTTTCCTATGTGAAGGCCCATTGTTTCCTGTGTGAAGACTCATTGTTTCCTGTGTGAAGGCTCATTGTTTCCTGTGTGAAGGCTCATTGTTTCCTGTGTGAAGGCTCAGAGGCGCATTTGAAGATCAGCAAGTGTTGTTTTAGCCTGTCACCATCTTGCATTATGGAGGAGTATCTGGAAATATTGCATGCGCACTGCAGTTTGAGCCACTCTAGGAAGTGACGTTGCAGGCTAGCTCAGTGCTGCCCCCTCTCATTGAGTATCTAAAGTTGAAGGCAGACCAGGGGTACTGCAGGTTGTAACTTATCCTTAGAACTTTTTCTAAGTGCAATTTTTTTTTTATCAAATAGGTTCAAGGACATACAACTGGTGAAATAAAAGCAAGTACTGGAACCATGACTGTGTACCTATGATGAAAATTACAGGCCTCTCTCATCTTTTTCAAGTGGGAGAACTTGCACAATTGGTAGCTGACTAAATACTTTTTTGCCCCACTGTACCTATATAAATATACATCCTTTTTAAAGAATATACCTTTATTATTCCCTGCTAACCCTTCCACTCTTCCACCAATTAGAGTATATTAATAAACAATAACTCTTGTGCTTCTACCTTCAGTTTATACATATTACACACATTTTACAGACACAATCTATTCAACAATAGTTACATTGTGTTTGTTTTTAGTCCTTCCTCTATTTCTGATGTCCAACCAGTTAGATTTCTATTTGTAACTGTGTTATTTTGCAACATTTCTGAACCTTTATACATTTTACAGACCCCTGTATGTTTTACATTGGTTATCTTGTTGTTATTAGTCCCACCCTTCAGCTCCATTCAGCCCCTCCCATCTATCTCTTAACACCATCTAGTCCCACCCTTCAGCTCCATTCAGCCCCTCCCATCTATCTCTTAACACCATCCAGTCCCACCCTTCAGCTCCATTCAGCCCCTCCCATCTATCTCTTAACACCATCTAGTCCCACCCTTCAGCTCCATTCAGCCCCTCCCATCTATCTCTTAACACCATCTAGTCCCACCCTTCAGCTCCATTCAGCCCCTCCCATCTATCTCTTAACACCATCTAGTCCCACCCTTCAGCTCCATTCAGCCCCTCCCATCTATCTCTTAACACCATCTAGTCCCACCCTTCAGCTCCATTCAGCCCCTCCCATCTATCTCTTAACACCATCCAGTCCCACCCTTCAGCTCCATTCAGCCCCTCCCATCTATCTCTTAACACCATCTAGTCCCACCCTTCAGCTCCATTCAGCCCCTCCCATCTATCTCTTAACACCATCCAGTCCCACCCTTCAGCTCCATTCAGCCCCTCCCATCTATCTCTTAACACCATCTAGTCCCACCCTTCAGCTCCATTCAACCTCTCCCATCTATCTCTTAACACCATCCAATCCCATCCTTCAGCTCCATTCAACCACTCCCATCTATCTCTGAACACCATCCATTTTGGATTTCTATTTGCCATATATTTTTCAACTGTGCTGTGATGCTTCACAAATGTACTGGACCTTTCTATTCTCATAGCTTCTACAGATTGTAAATTAAAGATAAACATTTTTGCTAACATTTTTATAAAATATATATTATATTATTGATTGATTGACTATGGCTTTTCAAATCACCCAGTATTGCTATCTGCAGCATTAGTTCTATGAACAAAAACGAGCTACATATGGACAGTACCAAAATAAATGATCTAATGACTCTGCCTCCTCACAGCAGAATCTGCAGAGCTGGGAAGATTGTATCCCCCATATAGGGGGGGGGGGGGGAATTTTGTATAGTAATTTAAATTAACGTTGTTTTGTGTGTCATTTCATAAACCATGTGCCATGGAATGGGTACATCGAAAATCTCTTCCCAACTCTTTTGCAATTTATATGGCACAGCTGTTAATTCTTTGGTCCTTAAATGAAATTGGTATATGTTTTTATCACACTTTTCTTTGACCATTTATGTTCTTTAATACAGGGCCGACATACAAGTTCCTTACTTTTATCCCCTTCTACTTGCCTCTTCCATTTTTGTGGTAATGCTGCTATTAGTTGGTTGTAATTTTGGGTAGAGCAGACATTTCCATATGTCTGTGTTAGCTGCATGTGTGACATAACTCCACCAGTCCTATTTATGATATCATTCACTAAAATTATACTTTTTTTGTAAAACATTTAATCGAAAAATATGTTTTTTTTTATCAATTACTATATTTGAGTTTAACCACACTATTTGTTGTATTATTTGTTCTGTCTTTTCAGGATTAAACTGAAATTGCAACCAACTTTCTGAGGCTTGTTTAAAAAATAACGATATTTTGGAGATTATTTCATTTTCAAACAACCGAAAGTGAGTGGTTGTAATGTGAATAATGGGGAAAAGGCCCTTATTGAACATGGGATGAGACATTCCTACCAATTTACTAGAGAACCAGTTTGGATTTAAGGTATAACTTTTGTATGACTGATGCCTTTAGTGAGAGGTCCAATGCTTTAATATTTAATCATTTCTGCCCTCCGAATATATTCGTTATATAAATAGGCCCTTTTCATTTTGTGGCCATTTCAAATACATTGTAATATTTTTTTGTTCATATCATTTAAAAAGCAGGTCGCTAGGTGGAGGAAAAACCATAAGCAAATAGGTCAACTGTGATATAACTAAAGAGTTCATCATGGTGATTTTTCCACATATAGACAGGTATTTTCCTTTCCATTGTAGCAAGATCTTATCTATTTTTGCTAACTTTCTATAAAAATTTATTGGAGTGAGATCATTTCTTTCTTTCGGGATTTGAATACCGACTATGTCCACATCTCCGTCAGACCATCTACCAATTAAACTACATGGTGATGTAAAATTAGCACGTAATATAGTACACATTGATCATAATTTGGTTTTAATCCAGAGAGGTTAGGAAAAGTATCTAGATCCTCTATGAGCCTGTGGAGGGATTCAGATTGTGGAGATGGAGGAGATGGACATGGAGATGGAGGATGGAGGAGATGGAGATGGAGATGGAGGAGATGGACATGGAGATGGAGGAGATGGAGATGGAGTTGGAGGAGATGGAGATGGAGGAGATGGACATGGAGATGGAGGAGATGGAGATGGAGATGGAGGAGATGGAGATGGAGGAGATGGAGATAGGGGAGATGGACATGGAGATGGAGGAGATGGAGATGGAGATGGAGATGGAGATGGAGGAGATGGAGATGATGGAGATGGAGATGGAGGAGATGGAGATGGAGGAGATGGACACGGAGATGGAGATGGAGATGGAGATGGAGATGGAGGAGATGGACATGGAGATGGAGGAGATGGAGATGGAGATGGAGGAGATGGAGATGGAGGAGATGGACATGGAGATGGAGGAGATGGAGATGGAGATGGAGGAGATGGAGATGGAGGAGATGGACATGGAGATGGAGGAGATGGAGATGGAGATGGAGGAGATGGACATGGAGATGGAGGAGATGGAGATGGAGTTGGAGGAGATGGAGATGGAGGAGATGGACATGGAGATGGAGGAGATGGAGATGGAGATGGAGGAGATGGAGATGGAGGAGATGGACATGGAGATGGAAGAGATGGAGATGGAGATGGAGGAGATGGAGATGGAGGAGATGGAGATGGAGGAGATGGACATGGAGATGGAGGAGATGGAGATGGAGGAGATGGACATGGAGATGGAGGAGATGGAGATGGAGGAGATGGAGACTGAAACCAAATATTCTTAGGGTACTTCACTTCCTCTTTTCAAAATATAATTTGGTAAATCATAGAATCACCAGCTCTATGTTTACAGATGATAAAATGAAGACTCCAAAGAAAGAACACCTTCCCTACAGTCAAACATGGAGGAGGTTCAGCCTTCCCTACAGTCAAACATGGAGGAGGTTCATCCTTCCCTACAGTCAAACATGGAGGAGGTTCATCCTTCCCTACAGTCAAACATGGAGGAGGTTCAGCCTTCCCTACAGTCAAACATGGAGGAGGTTCAGCCTTCCCTACAGTCAAACATGGAGGAGGTTCAGCCTTCCCCACAGTCAAACATGGAGGAGGTTCAGCCTTCCCTACAGTCAAACATGGAGGAGGTTCAGCCTTCCCTACAGTCAAACATGGAGGAGGTTCAGCCTTCCCTACAGTCAAACATGGAGGAGGTTCAGCCTTCCCTACAGTCAAACATGGAGGAGGTTCAGCCTTCCCTACAGTCAAACATGGAGGAGGTTCAGCCTTCCCTACAGTCAAACATGGAGCAGGTTCAGCCTTCCCTACAGTCAAACATGGAGGAGGTTCAGCCTTCCCTACAGTCAAACATGGAGGAGGTTCAGCCTTCCCTACAGTCAAACATGGAGGAGGTTCAGTCTTCCCTACAGTCAAACATGGAGGAGGTTCAGCCTTCCCTACAGTCAAACATGGAGGAGGTTCAGCCTTCCCTACAGTCAAACATGGAGGAGGTTCAGCCTTCAAAGAAAGAACACCTTCCCTACAGTCAAACATGGAGGAGGTTCAGCCTTCCCTACAGTCAAACATGGAGGAGGTTCAGCCTTCCCTACAGTCAAACATGGAGGAGGTTCAGCCTTCCCTACAGTCAAACATGGAGGAGGTTCAGCCTTCCCTACAGTCAAACATGGAGGAGATTCAGCCTTCCCTACAGTCAAACATGGAGGAGGTTCAGCCTTCCCTACAGTCAAACATGGAGGAGGTTCAGCCTTCCCTACAGTCAAACATGGAGGAGGTTCAGCCTTCCCTACAGTCAAACATGGAGGAGGTTCAGCCTTCCCTACAGTCAAACATGGAGGAGGTTCAGCCTTCCCTACAGTCAAACATGGAGGAGGTTCAGCCTTCCCTACAGTCAAACATGGAGGAGGTTCAGCCTTCCCTACAGTCAAACATGGAGGAGGTTCAGCCTTCCCTACAGTCAAACATGGAGGAGGTTCAGCCTTCCCTACAGTCAAACATGGAGGAGGTTCAGCCTTCCCTACAGTCAAACATGGAGGAGGTTCAGCCTTCCCTACAGTCAAACATGGAGGTTCAGCCTTCCCTACAGTCAAACATGGAGGAGGTTCAGCCTTCCCTACAGTCAAACATGGAGGAGGTTCAGCCTTCCCTACAGTCAAACATGGAGGAGGTTCAGCCTTCCCTACAGTCAAACATGGAGGAGGTTCAGCCTTCCCTACAGTCAAACATGGAGGAGGTTCAGCCTTCCCTACAGTCAAACATGGAGGAGGTTCAGCCTTCCCTACAGTCAAACATGGAGGAGGTTCAGCCTTCCCTACAGTCAAACATGGAGGAGGTTCAGCCTTCCCTACAGTCAAACATGGAGGAGGTTCAGCCTTCCCTACAGTCAAACATGGAGGAGGTTCAACCTTCCCTACAGTCAAACATGGAGGAGGTTCAGCCTTCCCTACAGTCAAACATGGAGGAGGTTCAGCCTTCCCTACAGTCAAACATGGAGGAGGTTCAGCCTTCCCTACAGTCAAACATGGAGGAGGTTCAGCCTTCAAAGAAAGAACACCTTCCCTACAGTCAAACATGGAGGAGGTTCAGCCTTCCCTACAGTCAAACATGGAGGAGGTTCATCCTTCCCTACAGTCAAACATGGAGGAGATTCAGCCTCCCTACAGTCAAACATGGAGGAGGTTCAGCCTTCCCTACAGTCAAACATGGAGGAGGTTCAGCCTTCCCTACAGTCAAACATGGAGGAGGTTCAGCCTTCCCTACAGTCAAACATGGAGGAGGTTCATCCTTCCCTACAGTCAAACATGGAGGAGGTTCAGCCTTCCCTACAGTCAAACATGGAGGAGGTTCAGCCTTCCCTACAGTCAAACATGGAGGAGGTTCAGCCTTCACTACAGTCAAACATGGAGGAGGTTCAGCCTTCCCTACAGTCAAACATGGCGGAGGTTCAGCCTTCCCTACAGTCAAACATGGAGGAGGTTCAGCCTTCCCTACAGTCAAACATGGAGGAGGTTCAGCCTTCCCTACAGTCAAACATGGAGGAGGTTCAGCCTTCCCTACAGTCAAACATGGAGGAGGTTCAGCCTTCCCTACAGTCAAACATGGAGGAGGTTCAGCCTTCCCTACAGTCAAACATGGAGGAGGTTCAGCCTTCCCTACAGTCAAACATGGAGGAGGTTCAGCCTTCCCTACAGTCAAACATGGAGGAGGTTCAGCCTTCCCTACAGTCAAACATGGAGGAGGTTCAGCCTTCCCTACAGTCAAACATGGAGGAGGTTCAGCCTTCCCTACAGTCAAACATGGAGGAGGTTCAGCCTTCCCTACAGTCAAACATGGAGGAGGTTCAGCCTTCCCTACAGTCAAACATGGAGGAGGTTCAGCCTTCCCTACAGTCAAACATGGAGGAGGTTCAGCCTTCCCTACAGTCAAACATGGAGGAGGTTCAGCCTTCCCTACAGTCAAACATGGAGGAGGTTCAGCCTTCCCTACAGTCAAACATTGAGCAGGTTCAGCCTTCCCTACAGTCAAACATGGAGGAGGTTCAGCCTTCCCTACAGTTAAACATGGAGGAGGTTCAGCCTTCCCTACAGTCAAACATGGAGGAGGTTCAGCCTTCCCTACAGTCAAACATGGAGGAGGTTCAGCCTTCCCTACAGTCAAACATGGAGGAGGTTCAGCCTTCCCTACAGTCAAACATGGAGGAGGTTCAGCCTTCCCTACAGTCAAACATGGAGGAGGTTCAGCCTTCCCTACAGTCAAACATGGAGGAGGTTCAGCCTTCCCTACAGTCAAACATGGAGGAGGTTCAGCCTTCAAAGAAAGAACACCTTCCCTACAGTCAAACATGGAGGAGGTTCAGCCTTCCCTACAGTCAAACATGGAGGAGGTTCAGCCTTCCCTACAGTCAAACATGGAGGAGGTTCAGCCTTCCCTACAGTCAAACATGGAGGAGGTTCAGCCTTCCCTACAGTCAAACATGGAGGAGGTTCAGCATTCCCTACAGTCAAACATGGAGGAGGTTCAGCCTTCCCTACAGTCAAACATGGAGGAGGTTCAGCCTTCCCTACAGTCAAACATGGAGGAGGATCAGCCTTCCCTACAGTCAAACATGGAGGAGGTTCAGCCTTCCCTACAGTCAAACATGGAGGAGGTGCAGTGATGTTTTGTGGTTGATTTTATGCCTCAGGCACTGTGTGCATTGAATGTGTGCATGACATCATGGAATCAGGAGAATGCCAAGGCATTTTGGGACGCAGTAACCCGGTAGACCTTTAACTTGAAATCCTCAATGACATGGGGCCAGAACCCTATGGCACCGTATTCCCTATATAGTGCATTACTTTAGACCAGAGCCCTATGGCAACCTATTCCCTATACATAGTGCACTACTTTAGACCAGAGCCATATGGCACCCTATTCCCTATATAGTGCACTACTTTAGACCAGAGCCCTATGGCACCCTATTCCCTATATAGTGCACTACTTTAGACCAGAGCCCTATGGCACCCTATTCCCTATATAATACACTACTTTAGACCAGAGCCCTATGGCACCCTATTCCCTATATGTAGTACACTACTTTAGACCAGAGCCCTATGGCACCCTATTCCCTATATAGTGCACTACTTTAGACCAGAGCCCTATTCCCTATATAGTGCACTACTTTAGACCAGAGCCCTATGGGCCTACATAGAGTGACATTTGGGATGCACCCTTGTATATATTTTCTTCATTTCATAAAAGCATTTTCACTTTATCAGATCACAACAATTGGCCCAGTGCTGTCCGAATTTGGCCGGGGTAGGCCATCATTGTAAAGAAGTTGCTCTTAACCGACTAGTTCAATAATATTTTTATAAAGTTAAATAAAAGGTCCAATAAAGTTACAGTTGAAGAAATCAGATCACCATAGTCTTTACCCTGGAGGCATTACCCTGGAGTCTTTACCCTGGAGGCATTACTCTGGAGGCATTACCCTGGAGTCTTTACCCTGGAGGCATTACCCTGGAGTCTTTGCCCTGGAGGCATTACCCTGGAGTCTTTGTCCTGGAGGAATTACCCTGGAGTCTTTACACTGGAGGCATTACCCCGGAGCCTTTACCCTGGAGGCATTACCCTGGAGTCTTTACCCTGGAAACATTACCCTGGAGTCTTTACACTGGAGGCATTACCCTGGAGTCTTTACCCTGTAGTCTTTACCCTGTAGGCATTACCCTGGAGGCATTACCCTGGAGACTTTACCCTGTAGTCTTTACCCTGGAGGCATTACCCTGGAGACTTTACCCTGGAGGCATTACCCTGGAGGCATTACCATGGAGGCATTACCCTGGAGGCTTTCCCTGGGGGCGTTACCCTGGAGACATTACCGTGGATGTATTACCCTGGAGGCATTACCCTTGAGGCATTACCCTGGAGTCATTACCCTGTAGTCTTTACCCTGGATACATTACCCTGGAAGCATTACCCTGGAGGCACTACCCTGGAGACTTAACCCTGGAGGCATTACCCTGGAGACTTAACCCTGGAGGCATTACCCTGGAGACTTAACCCTGGAGACTTAACCCTGGAGACTTAACCCTGGAGGCATTACCCTGGAGACTTTACCCTGGAGACTTTACCCTGGAGTCTTTACCCTGGAGTCTTTACCCTGGAGTCTTTACCCTGGAGGCATTACCCTGGAGTCTTTACCCTGGAGACTTAACCCTGGAGTCTTTATCCTGGAGTCTTTACCCTGGAGGCATTACCCTGGAGTCTTCACCCTGGAGTCTTTACCCTGGAGTCTTTACCCTGGAGTCTTTACCCTGGAGGCATTACCCTGGAGGCTTTACCCTGGAGTCTTTACTCTGGAGGAATTACCCTGGAGTCTTTACCCTGGAGGCATTACCCTGGAGGCATTACCCTGGAGTATTTACTCTGGAGGCATTACCCTGTAGTCTTTACCCTGGAGTCTTTACCCTGTAGTCTTTACCCTGGATACATTACCCTGGAAGCATTACCCTGGAGGCATTACCCTGGAGACTTAACCCTGGAGGCATTACCCTGGAGACTTAACCCTGGAGGCATTACCCTGGAGACTTAACCCTGGAGACTTAACCCTGGAGGCATTACCCTGGAGACTTTACCCTGGAGACTTTAACCTGGAGTCTTTACCCTGGAGTCTTTACCCTGGAGGCATTACCCTGGAGTCTTTACCCTGGAGACTTAACCCTGGAGTCTTTATCCTGGAGTCTTTACCCTGGAGGCATTACCCTGGAGTCTTCACCCTGGAGTCTTTACCCTGGAGTCTTTACCCTGGAGTCTTTACCCTGGAGGCATTACCCTGGATGCTTTACCCTGGAGTCTTTACTCTGGAGGAATTACCCTGGAGTCTTTACCCTGGAGGCATTACCCTGGAGGCATTACCCTGGAGTATTTACTCTGGAGGCATTACCCTGGAGTCTTTACCCTGGAGTCTTTACCCTGGAGGCATTACCCTGGAGTCTTTACCCTGGAGTGTTTACCCTGGAGGCTTTACCCTGGAGGCTTTACCCTGGAGTCTTTACCCTGGAGAAAGGGGACACCGCGACTCATTATTGTACTCCTACATTTCTTCAGTCATTCTTTTATTTTCATCATTCCACTGTCTTCTCATTCTCTCTCAGGCTCCATGCTTTATGTTCCTCATACAGAAAGCACATTCCCATTGATGAATGTCTGTCTCTCTCAGCTCATCAAATCAAATCTACTTCCTCACCACTGATTTTATTCATACCATTAATATTCCTATGGCTTCCAGAGATTCACTTATACATCTCACAGAGCTTGTCCCCAATGGCACCCTATTACCTACAGTATATAGTGAGCTTCTTCTACAGGGGCCTATGGGCCCTGGTTAAAAGTAGTGAACTTAAAATACAATGAACGAAAAAAATAAAAAATAATCCAACATGCAAGAATTTTAAAGATTTTACTGACTTATAGTTCATAAGGAAATCAGTGAATTGAAAGAAATTCATTAGGCCCTAATCTATGGATTTCATATGACTGGGAATACAGATATGCATCTGTTGGTCACAGATACCTTTAAAAATCAAAATAAGTCATGGCGTGACTCAGAGAACCAGTCAGTATCTGGTGTGACCACCATTTGCCTCATACAGCGCGACACATCTCCTTCACATAGAGTTGATCAGGCTGTTTATTGTGGACTGTTGTAATGTTGCCCCGCTCCTCTTCAATGGCTGTGCGAAGTTGCTGGATATTGGCGGGAACTGGAACACGTTGTTGTACACGTCTATCCAGAGCATCCCAAACATGCTCAATGGGTGACATGTCAGGTGAGTATGCAGGCCATGAAAGAACTGGGACATTTTCAGCTTCCAGTAATTGTGTCCAGATCCATGTGACATGGGGCTGTGCATTATCATGCTGAAACATGAGGTGATGGCAGTGGATGAATGGCACCACAATGGGCCTCAGGATCTTGTCACAGTGTCTCTGTGCATTCAAATTACTCTGTTCACAACACTGACATCAGCAAACAGCTTGCCCACACAATGCCATCTGCCCGGTACAGTTGAAACCGGGATTAATCCGTGAAGATCACACTTCTCCAGCGTGTCAGTGGCCATCAAAGTCGGTTACGAAACCGAACTGCAGTCAGGTCAAGACCCTGGTGACGACGACGAGTATGCAGATGAGCTTCCCGGAGACGGTTTCTGACAGTTTGTGCAGAACCCACAGTTTCCTCAGCTGTCCTGGGGGGCTGGCCTCAGACCATCCCACAGGTGAAGAAGCTGGATGTGGAGGTCCTGGGTTGGCGTGGTTACACGTGGTCTGTGGCTGTGAGGCCAGTTGGACGTACTCCCAAAACCATGTTGGAGGTGGCTTATGGTAGAGAAATGAACATTCAATTCTCTGGCAACAGCTCTGGTTGACATTCCTGCAGTCAGCACGTCAGTTGAACGCTCCATCAAAACTTGAGACATCTGTGGCGTTATGTTGTGTGACAAAACATCACATTTTAGAGGTGCCTTTTATTGTCCCCAGCACAAGGTACACCTGTGTAATGATCGTGCTGTTTAATCAGATACTTGATATGCCACACCTGTCAGGTGGATGGATTATCTTGGCAAGGGATGTAAACAAACTTGTGCGTAACATTTGAGAGAAATAAGCTTTTTGTGCATACGGAAAATTACTGGGATATTTTATTTCAGCTCATGAAAGATTGGACCAACACTTGACATGTGGTGTTTATATTTTTGTTCAGTGACAGTATAGGGTGGCATTGGAGACACGGACAGAGTCTATCCCAAATCAACCACCTCAGATCTGAACTCTAGCAGTGGAATGGCTGGGCTGTAAAGTGTTGACTCTAGATAGATACATTTATATTCTCTAAGGTGTTAGGCTGTGACTCATTTATATTCTCTAAGGTGTTAGGCTGTGACTCATTTATATTCTCTAATGTGTTAGGCTGTGACTCATTTCTATTATCTAAGGTGTTAGGCTGTGACTCATTTATATTCTCTAATGTGTTCGGCTGTGACTCATTTATATTCTCTAAGGTGTTAGGCTGTGACTCATTTCTATTATCTAAGGTGTTAGGCTGTGACTCATTTATATTCTCTAATGTGTTAGGCTGTGACTCATTTATATTCTCTAAGGTGTTAGGCTGTGACTCATTTCTATTATCTAAGGTGTTAGGCTGTGACTCATTTATATTCTCTAATGTGTTCGGCTGTGACTCATTTCTATTATCTAAGGTGTTAGGCTGTGACTCATTTATATTCTCTAATGTGTTAGGCTGTGACTCATTTCTATTCTCTAGGGTGTTAGGCTGTGACTCATTTCTATTCTCTAGGGTGTTAGGCTGTGACTCATTTCTATTCTCTAAGGTGTTAGGCTGTGACTCATTTATATTCTCTAAGGTGTTAGGCTGTGACTCATTTATATTCTCTAAGGTGTTAGGCTGTGACTCATTTATATTCTCTAAGGTGTTAGGCTGTGACTCATTTCTATTATCTAAGGTGTTAGGCTGTGACTCATTTCTATTCTCTAGGGTGTTAGGCTGTGACTCATTTCTATTATCTAAGGTGTTAGGCTATGACTCATTTCTATTCTCTAATGTGTTCGGCTGTGACTCATTTCTATTCTCTAGGGTGTTAGGCTGTGACTCATTTCTATTCTCTAGGGTGTTAGGCTGTGACTCATTTCTATGCTCTAGGGTGTTAGGCTGTGACTCATTTATATTCTCTAAGGTGTTAGGCTGTGACTCATTTCTATTCTCTAAGGTGTTAGGCTGTGACTCATTTATATTCTCTAAGGTGTTAGGCTGAGATGCAAGATTCACCCAACCGTTCTCTGCTATGAATTGACAATGGAAGGGAAAGATATTACATGGTCTATTACATCTCACCTTAGTGTGTGTGTGTGTGTGTGTGTGTGTGTGTGTGTGTGTGTGTGTGTGTGTGTGTGTGTGTGTGTGTGTGTGTGTGTGTGTGTGTGTGTGTGTGTGTGTGTGTGTGTGTGTGTGTGCGTGCGTGTGGTGTATATATATACAGTAGAAGCTCCTACTGTTGTTTTGCTCAAAGAACATGTACTGCTCCTGGTTCTGGCTACAGACCATATAGTACCACTTTTAAAAGGGGTAGTTTTTTTTCTTCAAGGTCAGAACACATAGCTACTGTTTAATATTTGTATTCTTGATTTTATCAACTGATTTAACAGTGTTGCTTCCCATCCCTCTCCTTGCCTCAGAACTGGGCTTGAACTAGGGACCAAAAAACACAATACATTTATATGAAAACATGTTTCTATTCAGATTTTTCAAGGGGTGATGCTGCACCTTCAGCATCCTTACTTCCTGTGCTACTTCCTGTGCTACTTCCTGTGCTACACCACGGACCCTCTGAACACGTGTCGTCCGTATAGTAGAAATACCTGTCAGATCACAAAAGCAGTCCTTACAGAGTAGTGACCCTACAGAGTAGAGACCTTACAGAGTAGTGTCCTTACAGAGTAGTGACCCTACAGAGTAGTGTCCTGACAGAGTAGAGACCTTACAGAGTAGTGACCTTACAGAGTAGTGACCCTACAGAGTAGAGACCTTACAGAGTAGTGTCCTTACAGAGTAGTGACCCTACAGAGTAGTGTCCTGACAGAGTAGAGACCTTACAGAGCAGTGACCCTACAGAGTAGTGTCCTGACAGAGTAGAGACCTTACAGAGTAGTGACCCTACAGAGTAGAGACCTTACAGAGTAGTGTCCTTACAGAGTAGTGACCCTACAGAGTAGTGTCCTGACAGAGTAGACCTTACAGAGTAGTGACCCTACAGAGCAGTGACCTTACAGAGTAGTGACCTTGCAGAGCAGAGACCTTACAGAGCAGTGACCTTACAGAGCAGTGACCTTACAGAGCAGTGACCTTACAGAGTAGAGACCTTACAGAGCAGTGACCTTACAGAGTAGAGACCTTACAGAGTAGTGACCCTACAGAGTTGTGACCTTACAGAGCAGTGACCTTACAGAGTTGTGACCTTACAGAGCAGTGACCTTACAGAGCAGTGACCTTGCAGAGCAGAGACCTTACAGAGCAGTGACCTTACAGAGCAGTGACCTTACAGAGTAGAGACCTTACAGAGCAGTGACCTTACAGAGCAGTGACCTTACAGAGCAGTGACCTTACAGAGCAGTGACCTTGCAGAGCAGAGACCTTACAGAGCAGTGACCTTACAGAGCAGTGACCTTACAGAGCAGTGACCTTACAGAGTAGTGACCTTACAGAGTAGTGACCTTACAGAGCAGTGACCTTACAGAGCAGTGACCTTACAGAGTAGTGACCTTACAGAGCAGTGACCTTACAGAGCAGTGACCTTACAGAGCAGTGACCTCACAGAGCAGTGACCTCACAGAGCAGTGACCTTACAGAGCAGTGACCTTACAGAGCAGTGACCTTACAGAGCAGTGACCTTACAGAGCAGTGACCTCACAGAGCAGTGACCTTACAGAGCAGTGACCTTACAGAGCAGTGACCTTACAGAGCAGTGACCTCACAGAGCAGTGACCTTACAGAGCAGTGACCTCACAGAGCAGTGACCTCACAGAGCTGTGACCTCACAGAGCAGTGACCTTACAGAGCAGTGACCTTACAGAGCAGTGACCTCACAGAGCAGTGACCTTACAGATCAGTGACCTTGGAAAACAAGTACTTCTACGTCTCAGTGATTTAACGCTACTTGCGCACCGCCAATTAGCTATCCATTTTACATCAGCTACACTGACATCTCTCCCTCTCCCTCTCCCCTCCAGATCCTGGCTATCCTGTCTATCCTGTTCATAATTCTCTCCACTATCGCCTTGTCCCTCAACACCCTACCAGAGCTCCAGGTGCTAGATGAGTTCGGCCAGGCCAACGACAACCCCCAGCTGGCCCATGTGGAAGCCATCTGCATCGCCTGGTTTACCATGGAATACCTCCTCCGCTTCCTCTCTTCACCCGACAAGTGGAAGTTCTTCAAAGGTAAATATACGCTTAAAGCCGCTCCTCAACTAAACTGGAACTTTGTCTTTCGTTTTGTGTTTTAGTTGATAATACTGGCCAATTTTTATAGTTAAAATGTAAATTGTACTCGCAATTCAGCTTGTTGCTGCCACTTGTACAAAGTCGTATTGAAGTAAAAACTGTTTTACCCCTCTCCCTTGCTTCCTCTCTCCCTCCTTCTCTCCCTGTCTGTCTCAAAGGTCCCCTGAACATCATTGACCTGCTGGCCATCCTCCCTTATTATGTCACCATCTTCCTGACGGAATCCAACAAGAGTGTTCTACAGTTCCAGAACGTTCGGCGTGTGGTGCAGATATTCCGGATCATGAGAATATTGAGGATTCTGAAGCTGGCCAGGCATTCCACAGGGCTGCAGTCTCTAGGTCTGTATGCATGTTGTTTAGCCCAGTGTTTATTAGTCCTGGTCCTGGGGACTCAGATGGGTGCTCGTTTTAGTTTTTTTGCCCACTACGCACCTGATTCCACCAATGAAAGGTTTGATGAATTGATTCAAGGGAATCAGATGTATAGTGCGAAGGCAAACATTAAAATGAGCACCTCTTCGGACCAGTACCAGGACCAAGAACCACTGTTTGACTCATTGAGAGTATACAGTTTTAGTTGTTCTACTCTAATCTAATATAGGTTTCACCCTGAGGAGGAGTTACAACGAGCTGGGCCTGCTCATCCTCTTCCTGGCCATGGGCATTATGATCTTCTCCAGCCTCGTCTTCTTTGCCGAGAAGGACGAAGACGCCACCAAGTTCACCAGCATCCCCGCCTCCTTCTGGTGGGCCACTATCACTATGACTACGGTGGGTTACGGTGACATCTACCCTCAGACTCTGTTGGGTAAGATAGTCGGGGGTCTCTGCTGTATCGCCGGGGTGTTGGTCATCGCTCTGCCCATCCCCATTATAGTCAACAATTTCTCTGAGTTCTACAAGGAGCAGAAGAGGCAGGAGAAGGCCATAAAGAGGCGGGAGGCCCTGGAGAGGGCCAAGAGGAACGGTAGTATCGTCTCCATGAACCTGAAGGATGCGTTCGCCCGGAGTATGGAGCTGATGGATGTAGTCGTGGAGAAAGGAGGAGAGGACAAGCTCTGTGTGGGCCTGGGCAACCACCTGTCCCCCAACCGCTGGGCCAGCACACCCAAATGCGCCGCCTCTGACACCAGTCTTCATACCCTGGATAAGACGTTCCCCGAATCCATCCTCCTGGGATCCACCCACCGCATCACCATCACCACCAGCAGCAGCCCCCAGCGGCGGCACCTCGGTAGCCCTCAGTTCAGAGGCGGTATCCCCGAATTCAGAGGCGGTAACTCTCAGCTTCTTAACGCTCAGAACCTAGAGTCCTTGTACAACGAGATGGCCAGGTCTCAGTCCTTCACCAACCTCAACACTTCCTGCTCCCTGAGCACCGTGAGCACCTCAACCGCCTTCACCGCCACGACATCCCCGGAGTTGCAGCAGCACCCGGGGTCCCCTCCTGCGCCGACCCCGACCTTACAGAAAGTAGAACTGGAGATGCAGGAAGTCCTGCGCTCTTCTTCGTCTTCGACGGAGCTGAAGGAAGGTGACGGAATACAGAGCCCGCCGAGCGTGGATAGCATCGCCACCTGCAGGGACGAGTTTGGGGAAGGTTCTGGAAGGAAGTTCCCTCCGACTCTGGATCTCCTCCCAGAGTCGAGTGTCGATGATGTCCAAAGCCCACACGATACCACCCTCCTCAAAGACAGGATGTATGGGTTTGTTCCCTATGACCAAGATGGTGCCACAAAGTCCACCAGAGACGACGCAGAGAGCTTCAACAGAACCGTTGAGAACATCCGGAATTCCCTGAGAGGCAGCATCAACCCTGTCGTCAAGGGAACCAAAGGGTTAAAGGTCATTTTCATCGAGGGCCCCCCCACCGAAGCCCCCCCGACGCCACCCAGCACCACCTCACCCAAGGACATCAGCTCCAGCCTCCTGGAGGATGAGTCCCCTGAGGGGGAGACCACACCGCTCCTCCCCAGCACAGAGGCCCTCGACCTGGGCACAGAAGACGAGATCTTCCCCCTGTCCCCTGAGAGGCTGGTGGTAGTGGTGGACACCCCGCCAGGGGACGAGGACACCCTGGACCAGAGTCTCGGGTGTCAAGGGTTGACCAACGAGGAGAAAAACCTGATGGAGACTACTGCGGGAGCGGCAGGAGGGGCATCGGCGGGGAACTGCACCCAGGGTGTGTTGGGGGGAGGGGCAAGTGGGGAGGGTAAGGTCGACATCAACCAAAGTGGACACCAAGCAGAGAACCACATGTTCACACCAGAGATCCCCCTGATGACCGGGGAGAGCAGTATGTCCCCAACCTGTGAAACCAGCATGTGACTGTAGGGGGCGCTATGAGGGAAAAGACCCACTTGAATTACATTTAAATAACCTGCTGAGAAATACGAAGAAGAATGAGAAGAGAGGGAGGAAATAGGAGGAAAGTGAGATGAGAGAAAAAGGGCCAGATAGTGGAAGAGGTATTTTTGCATGGCATGACAAGTCCCTTTTACGCGTGTTGTTGTTTATTGCTGAAACAGAGACTGCAGAGGTTTATTGCCGAAACAGAGACTGCAGAGGTTTATTGCCGAAACAGAGACTGCAGAGGTTTATTGCCCGAAACAGAGACTGCAGAGGTTTATTGCCCGAAACAGAGACTGCAGAGGTTTATTGCCCGAAACAGAGACTGCAGAGGTTTATTGCCCGAAACAGAGACTGCAGAGGTGTATTGCCGAAACAGAGACTGCAGTAGTTTTGCAGACATAAAACTTTTGGGGCTCAAATCGAGAAACTCATATGGACATATTTAAGAAGACATTTTCAATCCTGTAAATTTCAGTCTTGTTTCTTTTTTTCTAGCAACAGTGAAAAATGTGTATCTTTAAAAACATCAAAAAGCTTTTAAAAATAGATATGTAGGTATATTTGACGGTTTGCTGAAAGCGCTCAACATACTATGACAACAAAGGCAATGACAATTCACAGAAGAAGAGGCAGAAAAAGATCCACGTTCGCCAAAGGTACAAATATTTCTAATGTGAGGAGAAAGAAGGTAATGCATCAACAGACCTCACACAGAGCCTGTGTTCCAAATGGCACCCTATAGTGCACTACTTTAGACCAGAGCCCTATAGCACCCTATTCCCTATATAGTACACTACTTTAGACCAGAGCCCTATGGCACCCTATTCCCTATATAGCACACTACTTTAGACCAGAGCCCTATGGCACCCTATTCCCTATATAGTACACTACTTTAGACCAGAGCCCTATGGCACCCTATTCCCTATATAGTACACTACTTTAGACCAGAGCCCTATGGCACCCTATTCCTTAAATAGAGCACTACTTTAGACCAAAACCCTAAGGGGGTGTTGCAACGTAGCGACCTATGACAAACATATCATGACCTTTCGTTTAAATCCAATGTGTAAAAACCATGATGACTATGTTATGTTTTTGTCTTGATGAGATGAGTGTATGAACTGCAATGTTAACATTGTCTTCGGTTTGCGTTATAATTGGTTTGGGTTTTCAATGTAATAATGCCTTGCTCAAAGATCAGCTTAATGATGATTAGTATTTTCATTGGAAATAATGTTTCAAAAAAATGATATACAAATGTAGTTGCCAAAATATGTCATCAGTGATGACAAACGCTTCAGCTACTAGCCTAAACTTAATAAATAAGCATATTTATTTCAGCTTGGTTTCAGCAGGCGAGATAGGGTTTTAGAAAGGAGAAATCATTAGGTTGGTTGATATACAATCTGCTCCTTGATTCCATCAAAATATCACACAATATATTAATTACTCTCTGACAATGTATACTTCAGAATGTAGCTTTTACGAATTTAAAATCTATGAATACAGTGAAGTAGGATTACAGTTAGTTAAGACAGTCCTAGAGGTGTTCTAGTGGGGCCTACAGATAGTTAAGACAGTCCTAGAGGTGTTCTATTGGGGCCTACAGTTAGTTAAGACAGTCCTAGAGGTGTTCTATTGGGGCCTACAGTTAGTTAAGACAGTCCTAGAGGTGTTCTAGTGGGGCCTACAGTTAGTTAAGACAGTCCTAGAGGTGTTCTAGTGGGGCCTACAGTTAGTTAAGAGACAGTCCTAGAGGTGTTCTAGTGGGGCCTACAGTTGGTTAAGAGACAGTCCTAGAGGTGTTCTAGTGGGGTCTACAGTTAAGACAGTCCTAGAGGTGTCCTAGTGGGGCCTACAGTTACGACAGGCCTAGAGGTGTTCTAGTAGGGCCTACAGTTAGTTAAGACAGTCCTAGAGGTGTTGTAGTTAAGACAGTCCTAGAGGTGTTCTAGTGGGGCCTACAGTTAAGACAGTCCTAGAGGTGTACTAGAGGGGCCTACAGTTAGTTAAGACAGTCCTAGAGGTGTTCTAGTGGGGCCTACAGTTAGTTAAGACAGTCCTAGAGGTGTTCTAGTCGGGCCTACCGTTAAGACAGTCCTAGAGATGTTCTAGTGGGGCCTACAGTCAGTTAAGACAGTCCTAGAGGTGTTCTAGTG
This sequence comes from Oncorhynchus kisutch, assembly GCF_002021735.2. Lineage (NCBI taxonomy): Eukaryota > Metazoa > Chordata > Actinopteri > Salmoniformes > Salmonidae > Oncorhynchus > Oncorhynchus kisutch. Next base: position 85,808,695 of record NC_034184.2, read on the forward strand.
GGGCCTACAGTTAAGACAGTCATAGAGATGTTCTAGTTAAGACAGTCCTAGAGGTGTTGTAGTTAAGACAGTCCTAGAGGTGTACTAGTGGGGCCTACAGTTAAGACAGTCATAGAGGTGTTCTAGGTGTTCTAGTGGGGCCTACAGTTAAGACAGTCCTAGAGGTGTTCTAGAGGGGCCTACAGTTAGTTAAGACAGTCCTAGAGATGTTCTAGTGGGGCCTACAGATAGTTAAGACAGTCCTAGAGGTGTTCTAGTAGGGCCTACAGTTAGTTAATATGGTCCTAGAGGTGTTCTAGAGGGGCCTACAGATAGTTAAGACAGTCCTAGAGGTGTTCTATTGGAACCTACAGTTAGTTAAGACAGTCCTAGAGATGTTCTAGTGGGGCCTACAGATAGTTAAGACAGTCCTAGAGGTGTTGTGGTGGGGCCTACAGTTAGTTAAGACAGTCCTAGAGGTGTAATAGTGGGGCCTACAGATAGTTAAGACAGTCCTAGAGGTGTACTAGTGGGGCCTACAGTTAAGACAGTCCTAGAGGTGTACTAGTGGGGCCTACAGTTAAGACAGTCCCAGAGGTGTTCTAGCAGGGCCTACAGATAGTTAAGACAGTCCTAGAGGTGTACTAGTGGGGCCTACAGTTAAGACAGTCCTAGAGGTGTACTAGTGGGGCCTACAGTTAAGACAGTCCCAGAGGTGTTCTAGCGGGGCCTACAGTTAGTTAAGACAGTCCTAGAGATGTTGTAGTGGGGCCTAGAGTTAATGAAGACAGTCCTAGAGATGTTGTACTGGGGCCTACAGTCAGTTAAGACAGTCCTAGAGATGTTGTACTGGGGCCTACAGTTAAGACAGTCCTAGAGGTGTTCTATTGGAACCTACAGTTAGTTAAGACAGTCCTAGAGATGTTCTAGTGGGGCCTACAGATAGTTAAGACAGTCCTAGAGGTGTTGTGGTGGGGCCTACAGTTAGTTAAGACAGTCCTAGAGGTGTAATAGTGGGGCCTACAGATAGTTAAGACAGTCCTAGAGGTGTACTAGTGGGGCCTACAGTTAAGACAGTCCTAGAGGTGTACTAGTGGGGCCTACAGTTAAGACAGTCCCAGAGGTGTTCTAGCAGGGCCTACAGATAGTTAAGACAGTCCTAGAGGTGTACTAGTGGGGCCTACAGTTAAGACAGTCCTAGAGGTGTACTAGTGGGGCCTACAGTTAAGACAGTCCCAGAGGTGTTCTAGCGGGGCCTACAGTTAGTTAAGACAGTCCTAGAGATGTTGTAGTGGGGCCTAGAGTTAATGAAGACAGTCCTAGAGATGTTGTACTGGGGCCTACAGTCAGTTAAGACAGTCCTAGAGATGTTGTAGTGGGGCCTACAGTTAGTTAAGACAGTCCTAGAGATGTTGTACTGGGGCCTACAGTTAAGACAGTCCTAGAGATGTTGTACTGGGGCCTACAGTTAAGACAGTCCTAGAGGTGTTGTACTGGGGCCTACAGTTAAGACAGTCCTAGGGATGTTGTACTGGGGCCTACAGTTAAGACAGTCCTAGAGGTGTTGTACTGGGGCCTACAGTTAAGACAGTCCTAGAGATGTTGTACTGGGGCCTACAGTTAGTTAAGACAGTCCTAGAGACGTTGTACTGGGGCCTACAGTTACGAAAGTCCTAGAGGTGTTGTACTGGGGCCTACAGTTAAGACAGTCCTAGAGGTGTTGTACTGGGGCCTACAGTTAAGACAGTCCTAGAGATGTTGTACTGGGGCCTACAGTTAAGACAGTCCTAGAGATGTTGTACTGGGGCCTACAGTTAAGACAGTCCTAGAGATGTTGTACTGGGACCTACAGTTAAGACAGTCCTAGAGATGTTGTACTGGGGCCTACAGTTAAGACAGTCCTAGAGGTGTTGTACTGGGGCCTACAGTTAAGACAGTCCTAGAGATGTTGTACTGGGGCCTACAGTTAAGACAGTCCTAGAGATGTTGTACTGGGACCTACAGTTAAGACAGTCCTAGAGATGTTGTACTGGGGCCTACAGTTAAGACAGTCCTAGAGGTGTTGTACTGGGGCCTACAGTTAAGACAGTCCTAGAGATGTTGTACTGGGGCCTACAGTTAAGACAGTCCTAGAGATGTTGTACTGGGGCCTACAGTTAAGACAGTCCTAGAGATGTTGTACTGGGGCCTACAGTTAAGACAGTCCTAGAGGTGTTGTACTGGGGCCTACAGTTAAGGCAGTCCTAGAGGTGTTGTACTGGGGCCTACAGTTAAGACAGTCCTAGAGATGTTGTACTGGGGCCTACAGTTAAGACAGTCCTAGAGATGTTGTACTGGGGCCTACAGTTAAGACAGTCCTAGAGATGTTGTACTGGGGCCTACAGTTAAGAAAGTCCTAGAGATGTTGTACTGGGGCCTACAGTTAAGACAGTCCTAGAGATGTTGTACTGGGGCCTACAGTTAAGGCAGTCCTAGAGGTGTTGTACTGGGGCCTACAGTTAAGACAGTCCTAGAGATGTTGTACTGGGGCCTACAGTTAAGACAGTCCTAGAGATGTTGTACTGGGGCCTACAGTTAAGACAGTCCTATGTAGATCATTTGGAGTTCCATTTGGGGCAGAAAAATATTAGTGTATCTCAGAAAACCCCCCATTATTATTACTTCTACTGTCAGATGACCAATACATATGATCATGTTTTATCAAGGCATTCTAGCTGCTCATTAACACCAGTAAATGAGTAGATGATCGTTCTTTTTGATTTCTCTAACGGGTGGTTTGTCTCGTAATTGATTCATCCTGATGTCATTACTGTAATTGTTTTGCGTTTCCAGTTAGTTTTTTATCCTGATCATTTAAAACTTCTCTGTTTGTTTTGCTCTGGTGTCTTGGACATGATTGAGTTTTAAAACTGAATGATTTCAGTCAGACTTCAATACCCTAAGCTTAACTTCAACTTTCTCTGCTTGTTTTGCTCTGGTGTCTTGGACTGGGCGTAATTGTTTGTTTTGTTCTGGTGTCTTGGACATGATTGAGTTTTAAAACGGAATGATTTCAGTCAGACTTCAATACCCTAAGCTTAACTTCAACTTTCTCTGCTTGTTTTCGCAGAATGATAATACCAGCTATGTTGCATTTTGTTCTAATTGACATGCTAGAATATAATATATAATATACATATATAGCTTTGGCATGGAGCTTGGCTGAGTGTAAAATATAAACTTGTGTTGAGTTTGAGAAAACGACATAGATGCTGAATGCTACAGAGACGAGGAGGAGGTGGTTCTCATAGTTTAAAGCAGGGGACAAGGACTTACCCCCTATCATAGAAGACACGGAAGTTCAAGGCTGACAGCGGTACGCAGGCATTGTTTACAGAAAACAGGATCCCTCGTTATAGTGAATTGAAAAATGTCAATATTTTTGGTTAGTCTTCATGTAAATAAAAATGTAAACAAATCTTAGACAAATATGGTACCAATAATTGCTTCCAAATACACCAGATGTCCTTGAACCGATTGTTTTACAGCCATCCACAGAAGAAGAAAAGGATAATTTTGTTGCTCATGAGAGCCTGCAGTACCCCGGTCGGCCTTCGACTTGAGTTACTCAATTAGAGGGGGCAGCACTGAGCTAGCCTGCATCGTCACTTCCTAGAGTGGCTCAACCTGCGCATGTTGTCTCCATGAGACGCCATCTTATGAATGGTGTCAAGTGATCAATGGCTTTGTCCGTTCATATATACAGTCATGGGTAGCCTAGTGGTTAGAGCGTTGGACTAGTAACCGAAAGGTTGCAAGTTCAAATCCCCGAGCTGACAAGGTACAAAATCTGTCGTTCTGCCCCTGAACAAGGCAGTTAACCCACTGTTCCTAGGCTGTCATTGAAAATAAGAATTTGTTCTTAACTGAGTTGCCTAGTTAAATAAATACATTTGTTTCAAAAAGAGAGAGGTGGAAAGTGCAACACAGCATTCTGCCATCTTTGCAGGCCAAGATTTCTGTTCCTTTGTTTTCTGTCCAATTGGATGTATAAGTATACAGGCAGACACTAGTACTACACTTGTATTTTTCAGAAGATATTTCATCTATAAGGCCCGAGGGGGTGTGGTATACGGCCATTATATCACAAACCCCCAAGGTTCCTTATTTCTATTATAAACTGGTTACCAACGTAATAGGAGCAGTGAAAACAAATGTTTTTTCATACCCGTAGTATACGGTCTGATATACCACAGCGGTCAGCCAATCAGCATTCAGGGCCCAGTTTATAAATCTGAATATATAATGGGAGCTATATTTTTTATCTACACTGAGCATACCAAACATTAGAAACACCTTCCTAATATTGAGTTGTACACCCCCAACTTGTGTCAAGTTGGCTGGATGTCCTTTGGGTGGTGGACCATTCCTGATACACAGGGGAAACTGTCAAGCATGAAAAACCCAGCAGCGTTGCAGTTCTTGACACACTCAAAGCAGTGCCCCTGGTCACCTACGACCCCCGATGCCCCCATCTCCGCCCCCATCTCCATCCCCATCTCCGCCCCCATCTCCGCCCCCATCTCCACCCCCATCTCCGCCCCCATCTCCACCCCCATCTCCGCCCCATCTCCACCCCCATCTCCGCCCCATCTCCGCCCCCATCTCCCCAGTTCAATAGGTACTTACTGTAAATCTTCCGTCTTTTCCATTCACCCTCTGAATGGCAAACATACACAATCCATGTCTCCATTGTCTCAAGGTTTAAAAATCCTTCTTTATTAATCCTTCATCTACACTGAATGAAGTGGATTTAACAGGTGACATCAATAAGAGATCATGGTTTTCACCTGGTCAGTCTGTAAAAGAAATAGCAGGTGTTCTTAATGTTTTGTACACTCGGTGTATCACGGAGAAATGTCTTTATTATATAATGATATAACATTGTCATCATGACCAATGCACCATTATCAAAATATAAACTGAGAAATTAAAATGTTTACTTTCAAATATTGGTGTGACTGACAATGTGTTGTCGGTCATCCTACAATGTGTTGTCAGTCATCCTACAATGTGTTGTCAGTCATCCTACAGTGTGTTGTCGGTCATCCTACAATGTGTTGTCAGTCATCCTACAATGTGTTGTCAGTCATCCTACAATGTGTTGTCGGTCATCCTACAATGTGTTGTCGGTCATCCTACAATGTGTTGTCAGTCATCCTACAATGTGTTGTCAGTCATCCTGCAATGTGTTGTCGGTCATCCTACAATGTGTTGTCAGTCATCCTACAATGTGTTGTCAGTCATCCTGCAATGTGTTGTCGGTCATCCTACAATGTGTTGTCAGTCATCCTACAATGTGTTGTCAGTCATCCTGCAATGTGTTGTCAGTCATCCTGCAATGTGTTGTCAGTCATCCTACAATGTGTTGTCAGTCATCCTACAATGTGTTGTCAGCCATCCTACAATGTGTTGTCAGTCATCCTACAATGTGTTGTCAGTCATCCTACAATGTGTTGTCAGTCATCCTGCAATGTGTTGTCGGTCATCCTACAATGTGTTGTCAGTCATCCTACAATGTGTTGTCAGTCATCCTGCAATGTGTTGTCGGTCATCCTACAATGTGTTGTCAGTCATCCTACAATGTGTTGTCAGTCATCCTGCAATGTGTTGTCAGTCATCCTGCAATGTGTTGTCAGTCATCCTACAATGTGTTGTCAGTCATCCTACAATGTGTTGTCAGCCATCCTACAATGTGTTGTCAGTCATCCTACAATGTGTTGTCAGTCATCCTACAATGTGTTGTCGGTCATCCTACAATGTGTTGTCAGTCATCCTACAATGTGTTGTCAGTCATCCTACAATGTGTTGTCAGTCATCCTACAATGTGTTGTCAGCCATCCTACAATGTGTTGTCAGTCATCCTACAATGTGTTGTCAGTCATCCTACAATGTGTTGTCGGTTATCCTACAATGTGTTGTCAGTCATCCTACAATGTGTTGTCAGTCATCCTACAATGTGTTGTCAGTCATCCTACAATGTGTTGTCAGTCATCCTACAATGTGTTGTCGGTCATCCTACAATGTGTTGTCAGCCATCCTACAATGTGTTGTCAGTCATCCTACAATGTGTTGTCAGTCATCCTACAATGTGTTGTCAGTCATCCTACAATGTGTTGTCAGTCATCCTACAATGTGTTGTCAGTCATCCTACAATGTGTTGTCGGTCATCCTACAATGTGTTGTCAGTCATCCTACAATGTGTTGTCAGTCATCCTACAATGTGTTGTCAGTCATCCTACAATGTGTTGTCAGTCATCCTACAATGTGTTGTCGGTCATCCTACAATGTGTTGTCAGTCATCCTACAATGTGTTGTCAGTCATCCTACAATGTGTTGTCAGTCATCCTACAATGTGTTGTCAGTCATCCTACAATGTGTTGTCAGTCATCCTACAATGTGTTGTCAGTCATCCTACAATGTGTTGTCAGTCATCCTACAATGCCAGAAGTCGATGGGAGAAAAAAACTCTAAACAATTATGGAATATAAATGAGAATATCTTAAATGTTATTTATTTATTTCCATGGCAACTAGTAACATGTAAAGCTATTTTATGTTTTGTTGTGAATTAATGTAGAGAATAATTATATATTTTTTTCTAAACCGAAACCAAACAAGCACAACCAACGATTTAATGCCATAACGGTGACTTTTCATAAAGATGTTGTTTATGAAAAGGTGTTTAAACATTAGGCTTTGTTCATATTATAGAACTGTACAGAAAATGAGGACTTTTATAGAGGTAAAACAGCAGGTCTTTAAGTAATAGATACAATATCATTGAGTTCTCAGGATTTCTATCTATCAACTCTCTTACGTTTCGATTGGCTCTCTGGTTTTCATCAACAGGTATAATGTCAGTTAGTACAGAACTTTATAAAATATGTTTTCAAACCCACATTGATGTCTTGGCTACTAGGGATATACACTCGACGCCCCCTATCTCCGCCCCCTATCTCCGCCCCCTATCTCCGCCCCCATCTCCGCCCCCCAGAGAGAGAGACAGTTAGACAGATACAGAGAGAGAGAGACAGTTAGACAGATACAGAGAGAGAGACAGTTAGACAGATACAGAGTGAGAGAGACAGTTAGACAGATACAGAGAGAGAGAGACAGTTAGACAGATACAGAGAGAGAGAGACAGTTAGACAGATACAGAGAGAGAGACAGTTAGACAGATACAGAGAGAGAGACAGTTAGACAGATACAGAGAGACAGACAGACAGATACAGAGTGAGAGAGACAGTTAGACAGATACAGAGAGAGAGAGACAGTTAGACAGATACAGAGAGAGAGAGACAGTTAGACAGATACACAGAGAGAGAGACAGTTAGACAGATACAGAGAGACAGATACAGAGAGAGAGACAGACAGACAGACAGACAGATACAGAGTGAGAGACAGTTAGACAGATACAGAGAGAGAGACAGTTAGACAGATACAGAGAGAGAGACAGTTAGACAGATACAGAGAGACAGACAGACAGACAGACAGATACAGAGAGAGAGACAGTTAGACAGATACAGAGTGAGAGAGACAGTTAGACAGATACAGAGAGAGAGACAGTTAGACAGATACAGAGAGACAGACAGACAGACAGATACAGAGAGAGAGAGACAGTTAGACAGATACAGAGAGAGAGAGACAGTTAGACAGATACAGAGTGAGAGAGACAGTTAGACAGATACAGAGAGAGAGAGACAGTTAGACAGATACAGAGAGAGAGAGACAGTTAGACAGATACAGAGAGAGAGACAGTTAGACAGATACAGAGAGAGAGACAGACAGATACAGAGTGAGAGAGACAGTTAGACAGATACAGAGAGAGAGAGACAGTTAGACAGATACAGAGAGAGAGAGAGACAGTTAGACAGATACACAGAGAGAGAGACAGTTAGACAGATACAGAGAGACAGATACAGAGAGAGAGACAGACAGACAGACAGATACAGAGTGAGAGACAGTTAGACAGATACAGAGAGAGAGACAGTTAGACAGATACAGAGAGAGAGACAGTTAGACAGATACAGAGAGACAGACAGACAGACAGATACAGAGAGAGAGACAGTTAGACAGATACAGAGAGACAGATACAGAGAGAGAGAGACAGTTAGACAGATACAGAGTGAGAGAGACAGTTAGACAGATACAGAGTGAGAGAGACAGTTAGACAGATACAGAGTGAGAGAGACAGTTAGACAGATACAGAGAGAGAGACAGTTAGACAGATACAGAGAGAGAGACAGTTAGACAGATACAGAGAGAGAGAGACAGTTAGACAGATACAGAGAGAGAGACAGTTAGACAGATACAGAGTGAGAGAGACAGTTAGACAGATACAGAGAGAGAGACAGACAGACAGACAGATACAGAGTGAGAGAGACAGTTAGACAGATACAGAGAGAGAGAGAGACAGTTAGACAGATATAGAAAGAGAGAGACAGTTAGACAGATATAGAGAGAGAGAGACAGTTAGACAGATATAGAGAGACAGACAGACAGACAGACAGACAGACAGACAGACAGACAGACAGACAGACAGACAGACAGACAGACAGACAGACAGACAGACAGACAGACAGAGCAGTCATCAATGAGAGTCTAACGAACCATCAGAATGGCACGCGGAATTGGACCTCAGACAGGAAGAGATGTGAATGGATCGCTCTGATTGGCTCCTACTGAAGCCAAGTCAATGAAAAGTCAGTATTGTAGATCACTGGAAGGAGTGATGGGTTGGATCCCCATGGCATGCTTGCAGGAAGACTGGTCCATTGATAAATGGTTAGGATAGGTTACGGAGCCAGTTTTGGGATGCAGGGAAGGACACTTTGGACTAAAATATAACCTTGTGTAAAGGGAGTGAGAGCAGCTTAGTGCTACATATGAACAATGGCTATCGATGTACGCAGACAAGGGAATGTCCCAATGATAGACTGGCTGAAAGACAAACAGGACACACAGGAACACATGTTCTCATATCACAAGATGGTGTTGCTAATCCACCCCAACAAGAAGTGAAATTGGCGTTCGAGATCCACACAACATTGTGTGATGTGTGTTCTGTCTCCAATCTCCAGACCCCCCCCCCCCCCCCCAAAAAAAATAGTTTGACTTTTGTTTGGATTTTATTTCAATTTTTCTGTCCAAGATTCATCTGTTATTTGTGAAAGGTCATGAAATGTGTCCATTTTTTCTCTCAAAGTGATTCCACATGGAAAAGCTCTTTCTTGGTATTTGTGTTCAGTAATCATAAGTGTAGAGTAATCGTTAATCAGTAGTGAAGCAGGGCAACGGAGTTGAATCAGCTACCTAGAACCAAGCTGAATGTTTCTTCAGGGTTGTGTACTGCAGTGTTTCCCAACTCTGGTCCTCCAGTACCCCCAACAGCCCAACTCTGGTCCTCCAGTACCCCCAACAGCCCAACTCTGGTCCTCCAGTACCCCCAACAGCCCAACTCTGGTCCTCCAGTACCCCCAACAGGAGTTGGGACTGGAGTTGGGCTGTTGGGGTACTGGAGGACTGGAAATGGGCTGGAGGGGGTACTGAAGGACTGGAGTTGGGCTGTTGGGGGTACTGGAGGACTGGAAATGGGCTGATGGGGGTACTGGAGGACTGGAGTTGGGCTGATGGGGGTACTGGAGGACTGGAGTTGGGCTGATGGGGGTACTGGAGGACTGGAGTTGGGCTGATGGGGGTACTGGAGGACTGGAGTTGGGAAAACACTGCTGTTCAGTATAGATGCAAACTGAAATAGCACCCTATTCCCTATGTAGTACACAACCTTTGGCCAGAGCCCTGTGTAGGGAATAGAGAGCCATTTAGCACCAAAGTCTGTGTGCGTGTGCGCGTGCGTGCGTGCGTGCGTGTGTGTGTGTGCGTGTGTGCGTGCGTGCGTGTGCGTGCGTGCGTGCGTGTGTGTGTGTGTGTGTGTGTGTGTGTGTGTGTGTGTGTGTGTGTGTGTGTGTGTGTGTGTGTGTGTGTGTGTGTGTGTGTGTGTGTGTGTGTGTGTGTGTGTGTGTGTGTGTGTGTGTGTGTGTGTGTGTGTGTGTGTGTGGATGCTGAATTTAACTCTATGAGCTAACAGAAGAAGGACAGTCTCCTGGTATTATTATTGGTTTAAAAAACCGTTTTAAAAGGTGGAGAAAATATTATGTCTTTATTTTCTTTCACAGAATTTTTCTGTGTCATTCACACGTAGAATTATCGAACTCCCACTTCCCTTCCCACAAACACATAAATGCTACTTACGTTGTTTTGTTTCCCGTGTCTATGTGAAATTCTGCCTCTCTTATTTTGGGGGATTTTGTTTTATTTTTTTATTCTCTATTTTTTGGGGGGACAGTTTTAAGGGACATTATCAGTAAACACCTTTTTAAGATTCAGACTGTTTATCTTTGTACACATGTTTTTAGTCCCAACAATTGTGACACTTTGTCACGGTACATGTATGTTAACATTTCTGTATTGGTTAGACAGCATTGTTCCCCATTAAGTCTACTAGCATATGCAAGACAACAAATAAATGTAAATACAACTCACCTGTGTCCTGTCTGCTCTTCTCCTTCTACAAGATATCTGTGTCCCAAATGGCAACCTATTCCCTATATAGTGAACTACTGTAGCCTGGCACCAGTCTCTTTAGCTAATGTTCCCTGTAGTCCCTGTCATGTGTCTAAGAGACATCTTCGTGAACTTGAACATTCTATCACTAATGAGCTCGGGAGGATTTGATCCTGATTCGATCACCCTCACAGCTATAATCCAATCACAAAGATTATGCAAATTATTATGTTCTTTTTCCTGTATCCACAGAACACATTGATATCCGGTTTCTAAGCAACCGTTGTCTTTGTCCAGATCAAAAGTTGCTAGCTCATGTTTACATTCTCTAACTAAATAGCTGGCTGTATGCTTCAATTCCAACCATAAAACGTCTTAGCTTTGATTTTAAGCCTTAAAATACAATAACTTGCCAAGCTAACAGCTAACTGTTTGTTTATAAATATTTATGTTATTTCCAATAACCAATTCGATATTAGATAGCTAGAACGTAGCGGCCCCTTTGTGGAAAACAACCTGTGGTTACCAAGGTTACCCAATCAGCTCACAACACAATTTTCTCGTCAACTTGTTTTTGTCAATTATAAGACTACACTTATGAAAAGTATGACATGTCTAAAAATTACTTTTCAACATTTTCTGCTCACTAATTGGAAAAAAAAGGTAATATTGTACGGCCCCTTTTCATAACGGTGGTAGCAGCCAGGTGAGTGAATGTTAACTAGGAGTTACCCACCTGAACATTAAATGTCTTACTGTACCTGTGATGAATCGTTTTCCACATTCATATCTACGTGTATCCTACTTAGACACCTGTCCCCATATTGTCCAAGCCATCGCAGAATAGCCTGAAGCCACAGGGCTCTTCTCAGAGGTGTGTGACAGCGTGTTCCAGTTCCCGCCAATATCCAGTAACTTCGCACAGCCATTGGAGAGGAGTGGGACAACATTCCACAGGCCACAATCAACAGCCTGATCAACTCTATGTGAAGGAGATGTGTCACGCTGCATGAGACAAATGGTGGTCACACCAGATACTGACTGGTTTTCTGTTCCACGCCCCTTCCTTTTTCTAATGTATCTGTGACCAACAGATTCATATCTGTATTCTCAGTCATGTGAAATCCATAGATTAGGGCAAAATTTATTTATTTCAATTGACTGATTGCCTTATTGTAGCATTTATATTTTTGTTCATGTATGTTGAACAACACAACAACTTTTCGGCATGCTTAGTTATTTCTGTATAGCAAAAGAAATGGACGACAAAGTTGGCTCTTTTACACAGGGTGTCAATGGGAAAGAATGGTTGTTTTCCATAACGCACAGCATAAAGCAACTATTTCTGTTTTACAATCTCTCTCCACCAGGTGTAGCACTTCTATCATCGTTTAAAATACAAGAAATGGACAGTGACAGGGGTAAGGGGGGATACCGAGTCATTTTTTTCCGGCGTCATTGCATGCGCTCATCATTCTCAAAGCCGCTGTTTACTTCTAAGATCACTTTAGCACCGCCCTAAAAACCCGATTCAAATTCGACACAAACCTTCAAATAGGTATGTAATGACACATTAAAAACTCTTTATACTACCCTTTATAGTAGGCGATAAGGTGATATGTTGGACAGATCGAGTGAATAAAAAGCTATTTTTCCACACAACATCTCTCCTTCTCACTATCATGCATTCGTTTTGCTTCCCCACCTGCCACGGGGCTCATTGCCTGCTTGAATTATGCAGAAACAGGCAGCGTGAGGGTCATGTAATTGATTCTGTTGGAAAAGGGGAAAAATGAAGAGGTGAAGAGAAGGAAAGGAAGAAAGAGCTGGAAGACGATTGGAGAAAGAGCAGGAAGACGATTGGAGAAAGAGCTGGAAGACGATTGGAGAAAGAGCTGGAAGACGATTGGAGAAAGAGCAGGAAGACGATTGGAGAAAGAGCAGGAAGACGATTGGAGAAAGAGCAGGAAGACGATTGGAGAAAGAGCAGGAAGAGGAAAAAGTATAAGAGTAAGAAGAGTGACACAATGAGAGTGAAGAAGAGCAGACAGAGGAGGTACAATGGCTCTTTCCCAGAAACAGAAATGCCATTTTAATGACAACATGATGAGAGAATGTCCTTTTATACGCTCAGGTCAAGACGATAGAATGGTTCACTGCACCCTTTGTCATTCCTCTTTTTCAATAGGCAGCCGGAGAAGAACGGCAGTGGTAGAACATCAGCAGACGAAAAAGCCTAAAGCCTCTCTGATTGTCCGTGTTGGTTTGCCCTCTGTCACCACATTCTTCAAGAAGGTAGAGCCTTCCCAAGAAGAATATGGTTTAACTGTGCAGGAGGTTTTTTTTGCACACCACACTATCCGACACAATCATAGTTACAGATCTATGGACTGCACAGCACAACTGACACGAAAGCTTTATGAGTCGACGTTTACATGTGCTAGGACAAAATGTGACGCCACAGTGAGTAACGTGTTAGCAACATGGGCAAGTACTTTGGTAACACAGGACCTAGACCAGGTTGAATTTCTGTCCCTGTCCATTGATGTGTCCAATCATGGACATGTAAAGCTGCTGCCAATAGTAGTCAGATATTGTAAGATATATGATGGCAACACATCTGTGGAAACAAAACTGCTTGATTTTGTTGAATTGAAAGGAGACACAGCAGAGGAGAATGCAGCTGAGGTCCTGGTGGTCATCCAATAATGTAACCTGCAAAACAAAGTCGTGGCCTTCTCTGCCGACAAATTATTTAAACCAAATTGAACATGTTTAATTATTTATTTGAGGCTAAATTGATTTTATTGGTGTATTATATTAAGTTGAAATAAGTGTTCATTCAGTATTGTTGTAATTCTCATTATTACAACAAGCCAAAAAATGTATCGGCCGATTAATCGGTATCAAACTTTTTTTTTTGGTCCTCCAATAATCGGTATCGGCTTTGAACAATCATAATCGGTCGACTTCTTCTTCTTCTTCTTCTTCTTCTTCTTCTTCTTCTTCTTCTTCTTCTTCTTCTTCGTCCATACCAAAGTTTAAAATGCTCTGCAGTGGGAGGTGATTGGCTGAGGTTGTCCTGCCCACATCATTCATAACAGTGGGAGGTGATTGGCTGAGGTTGTCCTGCCCACATCATTCATAACAGTGGGAGGTGATTGGCTGAGGTTGTCCTGCCCACATCATTCATAACAGTGGGAGGTGATTGGCTGAGGTTGTCCTGACCACATCATTCATAGCAGCGGGAGGTGATTGGTTGTCCTGCCCACATCATTCATAGCAGCGGGAGGTGATTGGTTGTCCTGCCCACATCATTCATAACAGTGGTAGGTGATTGGCTGAGGTTGTCCTGCCCACATCATTCATAACAGTGGGAGGTGATTGGCTGAGGTTGTCCTGCCCACATCATTCATAACACGGCCAGAACAGCTTTGGATATGATTCCCCTTGATGTTGAGTACCTGCTCACAAAGATATTTCCATATTTTCACCGTCAGAGTAGAAAGACTGAAGAGCTTTTGTGAGTTTGTTGGCCAGGAGTACCATAACATTTTAGGACACAGCAATGTTCGCTGGCTGTCCATGCTCCCTGCTCTAGAAAGAGTGCTGAAAAGGTATGTGCCATTGAAATCCTTTTTTCTATCTGAAGACAAATAGCCTGTTGTCTTGCTAACAATGTTCGAAGATCCACTGACTGAACTTTGGCTGGCCTTTGTCCATGGAAACCTGACCGTATTCAGTGACACGATCAAGGTGCTTGGAGGCCAGGACCACTGTGTTGTGGAGTCCACTGCAATTCTGAGAAACGTTGAGGCAAAATTCACTGCAAGACGTGATGACAACTTCATTCTGTTTTTTGGTCAGAGGACTTCTGAGAGAGCTAGAGGACAATGGAGACATGTCTAAAGAGAGCTTTCTCAAAACATCCCGATCATTCTTCACTACGGCTGTGAACTACTGGCAAGCATGGAGAAAGCACACAGATCATCTAAAATATTCACATGGTCTCCTTTTTAAAAAGGCAACCTCAGCGTGAAGAGATCCAGAAGGCAGCAGCCACACTGCAGGAAAAATGCCCCAATGTGACCATCAATGAGGATGCATTGTTTGATGAGGTTACTGGCCTGCCAGAGTTCCTAAAGGGGGGATCGCTTGAAGAATGGAAAACATCTGAGACACCGCTTAGTCAGAGATGGAGCACGGTGGTTACCCACTTCAAAGAGAACAACATCCCACACATTAACCTGGCTAGATTAGCGCCTGTTGTCATGTGCTTACCTGGAAGTAATGCACCAGTCGAGAGAGTGTTCTCCCAAATGAATGATAAATGGACGACAGCAAGAAATAGGTTCACTGTTCCTGCCATCAAGGCCATGCTTATTGTGAAGACAAACTTCAACCTCCCCTGCCAGGAGTTCATGGAGACGCTGGCCAAAGACAGCGCAATCCTGAAGAAGATACATTCTTCTGAGAAATATACAGATTAGGTTGGTAAAAGTGGTAACTACATAATATATTCTCATCATCGTCTTATTTCTTTATTATGTTGTTAAGTATTTCACTATTGTCTGTTTTTTCAATTTTGCTCATGTCCTCTTCTGCTCTGATTCTAGCAGGACCACTGAATGGCTGTTCAGATCGGATAGCAACAAAGCTATATAAGATAACCACCAAGCTAAATAAGATAGCAACCAAGCTATATAAGAGAACAACCAAACTAAATTTCTTTCTTTCTCTCTCTCGGAGGACCTGAGCCCTAGGACCATGCCCCAGGACTACCTGACATGATGACTCCTTGCTGTCCCCAGTCCACCTGGCCATGCTGCTGCTCCAGTTTCAACTTCCACCTGACTGTGCTGCTGCTCCAGTTTCAACTGTTCTGCCTTATTATTATTTGACCATGCTGGTCATTTATGAACATTTGAACATCTTGGCCATGTTCTGTTATAATCTCCACCCGGCACAGCCAGAAGAGGACTGGCCACCCCACATAGCCTGGTTCCTCTCTAGGTTTCTTCCTAGGTATTGGCCTTTCTAGGGAGTTTTTCCTAGCCACCGTGCTTCTACACCTGCATTGCTTGCTGTTTAGGGTTTTAGGCTGGGTTTCTGTACAGCACTTTGAGATATCAGCTGATGTACAAAGGGCTATATAAAAATATAAAAAAATAAAAAAAATAAATTTGATTTAAATAAGATAGCAACCAAGCTAAATAAGATAGCAACCAAGCTAAATAAGATAGCAACCAAGCTAAATAAGAGAGCAACCAAGCTAAATAAGATAGCAACCACGCTAAATAAGATAGCAACCAAGCTAAATAAGATAGCAACCACGCTAAATAAGATAGCAACCAAGCTAAATAAGAGAGCAACCAAGCTATATAAGAGAGCAACCAAGCTAAATAAGATTGCAACAGCTATATACGAGAGCAACCAAGCTAAATAAGATAGCAACCAAGCTAAATAAGATAGCAACCACGCTAAATAAGATAGCAACCAAGCTAAATAAGAGAGCAACCAAGCTATATAAGAGAGCAACCAAGCTATACAAGATAGCAACCAAGCTAAATAAGATAGAAACAGCATTCATTGCATCATTGTGCTTTCAACCAAACATTTGAGTTAATTAATTACCTCAATCAATAGTTTAATTACTTAACAGATTTTCAATTCCCAACAGTGAGTTTAATAATTCATTATTCATCTCCAAAATTGCAGAATAAGCAACAAAACAACTGGTGTGTGTGTGTGTGTGTGTGTGTGTGTGTGTGTGTGTGTGTGTGTGTGTGTGTGTGTGTGTGTGTGTGTGTGTGTGTGTGTGTGTGTGTGTGTGTGTGTGTGTGTGTGTGTGTGTGTGTGTGTGTGTGTGTGTGTGTGTGTGTGTGTGTGTGTGTGTGTGTGTGTGTGTGTGTGTGTGTGCGTGTGTGTGTGTGTGTGTGTGTTGAACAGTTTATCACAAAAGAGGAAATGTTTTACATTTCAATGCACAGTTAATTGATATTTAAATCACATTTAATTGATATTTCAATGCACAGTTAATTGATATTTAAATCACATTTAATTGATATTTCAATGCACAGTTAATTGATATGTAAATCACAGTTAATTGATATTTAAATCACGGTTAATTGGTATTAAATCACAGTTATTTGATATTTAAATCACATTTAATTGATATGTAAATCACAGTTATTTGATATGTAAATCACAGGTAATTGGTATTTAAATCACAGTTAATTTATATTTAAATCACAGTTAATTGATATTTAAATCACAGTTAATTGATAGCGCCTATTTAAATCAGGGTCAATAACTCAAGTGGTGAAGTTTAATGTCTGGTTTTAGGACCAGTCTCCTATAACAAGTCGTAGTGAGATGAAAACTGATATCTTCATATCATGTTGGATTGGGATTCTTAGTCGAATAACCTAGTGGTTTATATTTATGCTCAGAAAAGGGAGGCGATGAGGATAGCTTACACACTCCCATTAACCTCTCCTGTCTCCCCAAGTGTGCACTCGTTCACTTCCCTTCACTGAACTGAAAGGAAATGACTGGGATATGGAAACTCCATTTAGGCCATGCCAACACCAATCCAATGCTTTTACATTTAGTGAACAAGTGCACACTTCAGCAGGAAGGAGAAAGTATTGGGATTAAACCCTTACATTGTACTAGCCAACCAGGGGTTTCCCTCACTAGCTAAATAAGGTAGAGGCTGGTGAAACCCCCCTCTAACCCTCCTCATTAGCTAAATGTGGTAGAGGCAGGTGAAACCCCCTGTAACCCTCCTCACTAGCTAAATGTGGTAGAGGCAGGCGAACCCCCCTCTAACCCTCCTCATTAGCTAAATGTGGTAGAGGCAGGCGAACCCCCCTCTAACCCTCCTCACTAGCTAAATGTGGTAGAGGCAGGCGAACCCCCCTCTAACCCTCCTCACTAGCTAAATGTGGTAGAGGCAGGTGAACCCCCCTCTAACCCTCCTCACTAGCTAAATGTGGTAGAGGCTGGTGAACTCCCCTGTAACCCTCCTCATTAGCTAAATATGGTAGAGGCTGGTGAAACCCCCTCTAACCCTCCTCATTAGCTAAATGATCCTCAAAGAATTCTACAGCTGCACCATCGAGAGCATCCTGACAGGTTGGATCACCGCCTGGTATGGCAACTGCTCGGCCTCCGACCGTAAGGAGCTACAGAGGGTAATGTGTACAGCCCAGTACATCACTAGGGCCAAGCTTCCTGCCATCCAGGACTTATATACTTGGAAGTGTTGTTTTTACATTGCTGCTACTCGCTGTTTATTACCTATGCATAGTTGCTTTACCCCTAACTACATGTACAAATTACCTCGACTAACCTGTTCACCCGCACATTGACTTGGTATCGGTACCCCCTGTATATAGACTCATTATTGTTATTTTATTGTGTTTATTTTTTATTTTTTACTTTACTTTATATAGTAAATATTTTCTTAAAATAGCATTGTTGGTTAAGGCTTGTAGGTAAGCATTTCACGGTAAGGTCTACACCTGTTGTATTCGGCACATGTGACAAATACAATTGGATTTGACAGGTGCACCTTGTGCTGGGAACAACAAAAGTCCACACTAAAATGTGCAGTTATGTCACACAACACAATGTCACAGATGTCTCAAGTTTGGAGGCAGTGCAATTAGTATGCTGACTGAGGGAATGTCCTCCAGAGCTATTGCCAGATGTTCAATGTTCATTTTTCTATCATAAGCCGCCGTTTTAGAGAATTTGCCAGTATGTCCAACCGGCCTCATAACCGCAGACCACGTGTATGGCGTTGTGTAGGCGACCGGTATGCTGATGTCGTTGTGAACAGAGTGCCTAAAGGTGGCGGTGGGGTTATGGTATGGGCAGGCATAAGCTACGGACAACGAACACAATTGCATTTTTTCAATGGCAATTTGAATGCACGGAGACACACAGAGATCCTGAGGCCCATTGTCATTCATCCGCCCGCCACCATCTCATGTTGCAGCATTATAATGCACAGCCCCAAGTTCGCAAGAATCTGCACACAATTCCTGGAAACTGAAAATGTCCCAGTTCTTCCATGGCCTGCGTTCTCACAAGACATGTCACCCATTAAGCATGTTTACGACATGTACGACAGCATGTTCCAGTTCCCGCCAATATCAAGGAAACAGCAGAAGGAGCACCCCCCTCATCCACATCGACGGGACAACAGTGGAGAAGGTGAAAAGTTTTAAGTTCCTCGGCGTACAAATCACGGACAAATTGAAAATAGTACACAGACAGCGTGGTGAGGAAGGCACAACAGCGCCTCTTCAACCTCAGGGGGCAGAAGAAATGTGGCTTTTCACCCAAAACCCTGACAAACTTTTACAGATGCACAATCGAGAGCATCCTGTCAGGCTGCATCACAGCCATCAACCGTAAGGCTCTCCAGAGGGTAGTGAGGTCTGCACAACGCATCACCGGGGGAAAACTACCTGCCCTCCATGACACCTACAGCACCCGATGTCACAGGAAGGCCATGAAGATCATGACGGACAACCACCCGAGCCACTGCCTGTTCACCCCGCTATTATCCAGATGGCGAGGTCAGTACAGGTGCATCAAAGCAGGGACCGAGAGACTGAAAAACAGCTTGTATCTCAAGGCCATCAGACTGTTAAACTGCCATCACTAACATTGAGTGGCTGCTGCCAACATACTGACTCAACTCCAGCCACTTTAATAATGGGAAAATTGATGTAATAAATACATCACTAGCCACTTTAAACAATGCCACTTCATATAATGTTTACATACCCTACATTACTCATCTCATATGTACAGTGCCTTGCGAAAGTATTCGGCCCCCTTGAACTTTGCGACCTTTTGCCACATTTCAGGCTTCAAACATAAAGATATAAAACTGTATTTTTTTAGCTGATCAAGCTCAGCTAGTCGCTGTGCTTCTGCCCTCTGCATTGCTTGCTCTTTAGGGGTTTTAGGCTGGGTATCTGTAAACCACTTTATGTCTGTTGATCAGGGAGCCTGATTTAATGTGAGACCAATAGTCATGAATTTGTAATAAGAACACTAAGTGTTGTGTCGGAGTTGTTCATCTTCCTTTTCCCAGTGTGAATATTTAGCTGGTCTGTAGCTGATTACATTTCAATTTAAATTATTCTCTAGGATAACTACCATCTGTCATTATCCATGACTATCATCCCAATACAACACACCAAACTTTTTCTAATTAACATATCTCCTCAATCTATTGTACATGGGAACAATGTTTTCTATGGATTCATGATTAAAATATTCCCTTTAGTCAATAACAGCTTCTACACATCATGGCCACATGTTTGACAGATTTTTTTTTAATAGAGTTTATGGGGGTGATGCTGTCATCCAATAGATTTCATTTCATTGCTAATTTGTCAAAATTATCAATTAGAAAGATGGTGCTGTTCATCACTGATGTTCACAGGACTCTCCTAATGCTATGTTGAAACAGCACCACGGATGAAGGAGGGAGGAAAACCAGCACCACTGATGAAGGAGGAAACCAGCACCACTGATGAAGGAGGAAACCAGCACCACTGATGAATGAGGGAGGAAACCAGCACCACTGATGAAGGGAGGAAACCAGCACCACGGATGAAGGAGGGAGGAAAACCAGCACCACTGAAGAAGGGAGGAAACCAGCACCACTGATGAAGGGAGGAAACCAGCACCACTGATGAAGGGAGGAAACCAGCACCACTGATGGAGGGAGGAAAACCAGCACCACTGATGAAGGGAGGAAACCAGCACCACTGATGAAGGGAGGAAACCAGCACCACTGATGAAGGAGAAGAAAACCAACACCACTGATGAAGGGGAGGAAACCAGCACCACTGATGGAGGGAGGAAACCAGCACCACTGATGGAGGGAGGAAACCAGCACCACTGATGGAGGGAGGAAACCAGCACCACTGATGAAGGGAGGAAACCAGCACCACTGATGAAGGGAGGAAACCAGCACCACTGATGGAGGAGAAGAAAACCAACACCACTGATGAAGGGGAGGAAACCAGCACCACTGATGGAGGGAGGAAACTAGCACCACTGATGGAGGGAGGAAACCAGCACCACTGATGAAGGAGGAAACCAGCACCATGGATGGAGGGAGGAAACCAGCACCACTGATGGAGGAAGGAAACCAGCACCACTGATGAAGAGGAGGAAACCAGCACCACTGATGAAGGAGGAAACCAGCACCACAGATGGAGGGAGGAAAACAGCACCACTGATGGAGGGAGGAAACCAACACCACTGATGAAGGAGGGGAGGAAAACCAGCACCACTGATGAAGGGGAGGAAACCAGCACCACTGATGAAGGGGAGGAAACCAGCACCACTGATGAAGGAGGAGAGGAAAACCAGCACTACTGATGAAGGGGAGGAAACCAGAACCACTGATGAAGGGGAGGAAACCAGAACCACTGATGAAGGGGAGGAAACCAGCACCACTGATGAAGGGGAGGAAACCAGCACCACTGATGGAGGAGGGGAGGAA
Organism: Oncorhynchus kisutch; assembly: GCF_002021735.2. NCBI lineage: Eukaryota > Metazoa > Chordata > Actinopteri > Salmoniformes > Salmonidae > Oncorhynchus > Oncorhynchus kisutch. Next base: position 85,829,821 of record NC_034184.2, read on the forward strand.
AACCAGCACCACTGATGAAGGGGAGGAAACCAACTCCACTGATGAAGGGAAGGAAAACCAGCACCACTGATGAAGGGGAGAAAACCAGCACCACTGATGAAGGAGGGGAGGGAAACAGACATCTTCTCTACCACACCTTCATCATGTCATCCAATGTTGCTTCATGATGTTGAATCTTCTCAAATAAATCCATAGTCTTTTTATGCGAGTAAATTAGCAGTTCTATAATATAATCTTTTGTTTTTCAATATGTCTAAAATATAATCATTTGAATAATTTTATGTTTTCTTTTTGTTTGCTAAAATGATGAATGTATTGTTATTATTAGTTTGGACTAATCTTGGCCATGTTCTGTTATAATCTCCACCCGGCACAGCCGGAAGAGGACTGGCCACCCCTCAGAGCCTGGTTCCTCTCCACCCGACACAGCCGGAAGAGGACTGGCCCACCCCTCATAGCCTGGTTCCTCTCCACCCGACACAGCCGGAAGAGGACTGGCCCACCCCTCAGAGCCTGGTTCCTCTCCACCCGACACAGCCGGAAGAGGACTGGCCCACCCCTCATAGCCTGGTTCCTCTCCACCCGACACAGCCGGAAGAGGACTGGCCCACCCCTCATAGCCTGGTTCCTCTCCACCCGACACAGCCGGAAGAGGACTGGCCCACCCCTCATAGCCTGGTTCCTCTCCACCCGACACAGCCGGAAGAGGACTGGCCCACCCCTCAGAGCCTGGTTCCTCTCCACCCGACACAGCCGGAAGAGGACTGGCCCACCCCTCATAGCCTGGTTCCTCTCCACCCGACACAGCCGGAAGAGGACTGGCCCACCCCTCATAGCCTGGTTCCTCTCCACCCGACACAGCCGGAAGAGGACTGGCCCACCCCTCATAGCCTGGTTCCTCTCCACCCGACACAGCCGGAAGAGGACTGGCCCACCCCTCATAGCCTGGTTCCTCTCCACCCGACACAGCCGGAAGAGGACTGGCCCACCCCTCATAGCCTGGTTCCTCTCCACCCGACACAGCCGGAAGAGGACTGGCCCACCCCTCATAGCCTGGTTCCTCTCCACCCGACACAGCCGGAAGAGGACTGGCCCACCCCTCATAGCCTGGTTCCTCTCCACCCGACACAGCCGGAAGAGGACTGGCCCACCCCTCATAGCCTGGTTCCTCTCCACCCGACACAGCCGGAAGAGGACTGGCCCACCCCTCATAGCCTGGTTCCTCTCCACCCGGCACAGCCAGAAGAGGACTGACCCACCCCTCATAGCCTGGTTCCTCATAGCCTGGTTCCTCTCCACCCGGCACAGCCAGAAGAGGACTGACCCACCCCTCATAGCCTGGTTCCTCAGAGCCTGGTTCCTCTCCACCCGGCACAGTCAGAAGAGGACTGGCCCACCCCTCATAGCCTGGTTCCTCTCCACCCGGCACAGCCAGAAGAGGACTGACCCACCCCTCATAGCCTGGTTCCTCATAGCCTGGTTCCTCTCCACCCGGCACAGCCAGAAGAGGACTGACCCACCCCTCATAGCCTGGTTCCTCATAGCCTGGTTCCTCTCCACCCGACACAGTCAGAAGAGGACTGGCCCACCCCTCATAGCCTGGTTCCTCTCCACCCGGCACAGCCAGAAGAGGACTGGCCCACCCCTCAGAGCCTGGTTCCTCTCCACCCGGCACAGCCAGAAGAGGACTGGCCCACCCCTCATAGCCTGGTTCCTCTCTAGGTTTCTTCCTAGGTTCTGGCCTTTCTAGGGAGTTTTTCCTAGCCACCGTGCTTCTACACCTGCATTGCTTGCTGTTTGGGGTTTTAGGCTGGGTTTCTGTACAGCACTTTGAGATATCAGCTGATGTACGAAGGGCTATATAAATACATTTGATATGATTTGATGTGACTATGATCTGGAAATGGTTCCTTTATTAAAAAGTTGAGTGAAATCAGAACTCGTCAACCTCGGATGTGTATTAATTATGCGTGTAAAGTCGACATGAGTGCTGAAAACCTACATTTTATTAAATGTTATTAACCAGGATAGAAGCTGACAAACATGATTTGATGGCAAGAATCATACATACCCTTGTAAAGTGTTGTGTGATGTGTTTATTGTTGAATATGTAATATAGTGAAACAACATGTGTTATCTATGCTTCAGACTACAGATTAAAGGACACTGAAGTGGTAAACAATGGCATAAAAAAAATCATTAAAAAGAAAATGAATTTACAAATGTATGAGTATTACATCAGACCATTTAAAAAAAGCGTAGGTAGAGTGGAGAGAACTGACTTTGCAACACACAGGTGTTTTATTTCAACACTGGGATGATTTTAACAGTACAACGCCACACAGGCCTCATGCCTCTCAGGTAGGTGTGTAAGGGTTTTCCTGTGGTGAAGTAGAAGCGGACCAAAATGCAGCGTGGTGGTTATTCATGTTCTTTAATAAAGGAACTAGACATGAAATAACGAACAAAACAATAAATGTGCGAAAACCTAAACAGTCCTATCTGGTGCAAACACAGAGACAGGAACAATCACCCACAAACACACAGTGACACCCAGGCTACCTAAGTATGATTCTCAATCAGAGACAACTAATGACACCTGCCTCTGATTGAGAACCATACTAGGCCGAAACATAGAAATACACAAAACCTAGAAAAACAAACATAGACTGCCCACCCAACTCACGCCCTGACCATACTAAATAAATACAAAACAAAGGAAATAAAGGTCAGAAATAAATTAATAGAAACACAAAACTCATGAAAGAGCACACAGGGCCACAGCACTTCAGGAGCATGCAGGGCCACAGCACTTCAGGAGCACACAGGGCCACAGCACTTCAGGAGCATGCAGGGCCACAGCACTTCAGGAGCACACAGGGCCACAGCACTTCAGGAGCACACAGGGCCACAGCACTTCAGGAGCACGCAGGGCCACAGCACTTCAGGAGCACACAGGGCCACAGCACTTCAGGAGCACACAGGGCCACAGCACTTCAGGAGCACACAGGGCCACAGCACTTCAGGAGCACACAGGGCCACAGCACTTCAGGAGCACGCAGAAGCCAACAATATCCCCGGTATCAATATGTTCAACTGGCTCGGCTCGCTATTACAGCACCACCAAATTACATGTATTACGGTGGTAACTGACCTTTTAATGGGGTCAGACCTGCCCTCGTGCTCCTAGACCTTAGTGCTGCTTTTTACACCATCGATCACCACATTCTTTTGAAGAGAAACCCATATTGGTCTACACGGACATCTTCTTGGCCGGTTTAGAGCATATTTGTTGGAAATATATCAGTTTGTCTCTGTGGATGGTTTGTCCTCTGACAAAACAATTGTAAGTTTCGGCGTTCCTCAAGGTTCTGTTTTAGGACCACTATTATTTTCACTATATATTCTACCTCTTGGTGATGTCATTCGGGAAACACAATGTCAATTTTCACTGCTATGTGGATGACACACAGCTGTACATTTCGATGAAACATGGTGAAGCCCCAAAATTGCCTGCCCTAGAAGCCTGTGTTTCAGACATAAGGAAGTGGATGGCGGCAAATGTTTTACTTTTAAACTCGGACAAAACAGAGATTCTAGTTCTAGGTCCCAAGAAGCATAGGGGTCTACCAGTTGGATCTGACAATGAATCTTAATGGTTGTACAGTCGTCTCAAATAAAACTGTGAAGGACCTTGGCGTTACTCTGGACCCTGATCTCTCTTTTGACGAACATATCAAGACTGTTTCAAGGACAGCTTTTTTCCATCTATGTAACATTGTAAAAATCAGAAACTTTCTGTTCAAAAATTCGGCAGAAAAATGAATCCATGCTTTTGTTACTTCTAGGTTAGACTACTGCAACGCTCTACTTTCCAGCTACCCGGACAAAGCACTAAATAAACTTCAGTTAGTGCTGAACACGGCTGCTAGAATCCTGACTAGAACCAAAACATGTGATCATATTACTCCACTGCTAGCTTGTTAGGGAGGATGTTCCTGTCGCGGGATCAAATCACCGCATATTTTAGAGTGCCACCGAAAGTTTTCGATAAAACTCAAACTTTCATTAAAACACACATACAAGGTAGTGAATTAAAGCTACACTCGTTGTGAATCTAGCCACCAAGTCAGATTTGTAAAATGCTTTTCGGCGAAAGCATGAGAAGCGAATATCTGATAGCAAACACCCCCCAGAATACCAGACCGTCAACAAAACAACAGATTTTGCGGTAGCCGGCGCTACCCAAAACGCAGAAATAAAATATAAAACATTCATTACCTTTGACGAGCTTCTTTCTTGGCACTCCTATATGTCACATAAACAACACAATTGGGTCTTTTTCCCGATTAAATCCGTCATTGTATACCCAAAATGTGATTTGCTGAAGACCGGTCTGATCCAGAAAAATGCACCTTTACAAGACGCAACTTCACTTTTTAAAATTACAAAAGTTGCCTATATACTTTCACAAATCACTTCAAATTACTTTTCTAAACCAACTTTAGGTATTAATAAACGTTAATAATCTATTAAATTGATCACGGGGCGATCTGTATTCGATAGCAGCAAGTCTTGAAATCATCGTCCATGTTTTCACATTCAAAACATCCTGTGGTGAGCCCAAAGAAAGGAAACTCGTCACGCTGCCAAACCAAGGATAAAGCAGAATGAAAATGACAGCATTGGCGACATCGTGTGGAAGCTGTAGGCGTTTACAGGGGATTCCTATGTATTTTTTCAGTGTTAAACAATACATTGACTGGCGGATGGATTTTCTTTTTGTGTTTCGGGGAACAGTTTTTCGACGCATTTTGACTCCTTAAACACATTATGTTATAGCCACAGACACGATTTAACCAGTTTTAGAGACTTCAGAGTGTTTTCTATACACACACACTTATCATATGCATATACTATATTCCTGGCATGAGTAGCAGGACGCTGAAATGTTGCGCGATATTTAACAAAAAGCTGTGAAAATTCGCATCATCCCAAAGAGGCTAGCCTCTCTACACTGTCTTCCTGTTAAGGCAAGGGCTGATTTCAAGGTTTTACTGCTAACCTACAAAGCATTACATGGGCTTGCTCCTACCTATCTTTCCGATTTGGTCCTGCCGTACATACCTACACGTACGCTACGGTAACAAGACGCAGGCCTCCTTATTGCCCCTAGAATTTCTAAGCAAACAGCTGGAGGCAGGGCTCTCTCCTATAGAGCTCCATTTTTATGGAATGGTCTGCCTATCCATGTGAGAGACGCAGACTCGGTCTGGACCTTTAAGTCTTTACTGAAGACTAAATCTCTTCAGTAGGTCCTATGATTGAGTGTAGTCTGGCCGAGGGGGGCAAAGGTGAACGTCAATACACTGGAGTGAAGAACCGCCCTTGCTGTCTCTGCCTGGCCGGTTCCCCTCTTTCCACTGGGATTCTCTGCCTCTAACCCTAAGTCACTGGCTTACTAGTGCTCTTCCAGTCCCTAGTAGGGGTGTGTCACTTGAGTGGGTTGAGTCACAGACGGGATCTTCCTGTCTGGTTTTGTGTCCCCTCAGGCTTGTGCGGTGGAGGATATCTTCATGGCCTATACTCAGCCTTGTCTCAGGGTAGTAAGTTGGTGGTCTGTTGATATCCCTCTAGTGGTGTAGGGGCTGTGCTTAGGCAAAATGGGTGGGGTTATATCCTGCCAGCTTAGCCCTGTCTGGGGGTATCGTGGGCCACAGTGTCCCCCGACCCCTCTTGTCTCAGCCTCCAGTATCTATTGTGCAATAGTCTATTTGCCGGGTCAGTCTGATATATTTGGTGTAATTCTGGATTTGTTTTCGAATTCTTTGTGGATCTGTGTAATCTGAGGGAAATATGTATCTCTAATATGGTCATACATTGGGCAGGAGGTTAGGAAGTGCAGCTCAGTTTCCACCTCATTTTGTGGGCAGTGAGCACATAGCCTGTCTTCTCTTGAGAGCCATGTCTGCCTACGGCGACCTTTCTCAATAGCAAGGCTATGCTCACTGAGTCTGTACATAGTCAAAGCTTTCCTTAATTTTGGGTCAGTCACAGTGGTCAGGTATTCTGCCGCTGTGTACTCTCTGTGTAGGGCCAAATAGCATTCTAGTTTGCTCTGTTTTTTTGTTAATTCTTTCCAATGTGTTAAGTAATTATCTTTTTGTTTTCTCATGATTTGGTTGGGTCTAATTGTGCTGTTGTCCTGGGGCTCTGTGGGGTGTGTTTGTGTTTGTGAACAGAGCCCCAGGACCAGCTTGCTTAGGGGACTCTTCTCCAGGTTCATCTCTCTGTAGGTGATGGCTTTGTTATGGAAGGTTTGTGAATCGCTTCCTTTTAGGTGGTTGTAGAATTTAACCGCTCTTTTCTGGATTTTGATAATTAGTGGGTATCGGCCTAATTCTGCTCTGCATGCATTATTTGGTGTTCTACGTTGTACACGGAGGATATTTTTGCAGAATTCTGCGTGCAGAGTCTCAATTTGGTGTTTGTCACATTTTGTGAAGTCTTGGTTGGTGAGCAGACCCCAGACCTCACAACCATAAAGGGCAATGGGCTCTATGACTGATTCAAGTATTTTTTGCCAAATCCTAATTGGTATGTTGAAATTTATGTTTCTTTTGATGGCACAGAATGCCCTTCTTGCCTTGTCTCTCAGATCGTTCACAGCTTTGTGGAAGTTACCTGTGGCGCTGATGTTTAGGCCAAGGTATGTATAGTTTTTTGTGTGCTCTAGGGCAACAGTGTCTAGATGGAATTTGTATTTGTGGTCCTGGTGACTGGACCTTTTTTGGAACACCATTATTTTGGTCTTACTGAGATTTTCTGTCAGGGCCCAGGTCTGACAGAATCTGTGCATAAGATCTAGGTGCTCCTGTAGGCCCTCCTTGGTTGGTGACAGAAACACCAGATCATCAGCAAACAGCATTTGACTTCGGATTCTAGCAGGGGGAGGCCGGGTGCTGCAGACTTTTCTAGTGCCCGCGCCAATTCGTTGATATATATGTTGAAGAGGGTGGGGCTTAAGCTGCATCCCTGTCTAACCCCACGACCCTGTGTGAAGAAATGTGTGTGTTTTTTGCCAATTTTAACCGCACACTTGTTGTTTGTGTACATGGATTTTATAATGTCGTATGTTTTACCCCCAACACCACTTTCCATCAGTTTGTCTCTCTCTCTCTCTCTCTCTCTCTCTCTCATGAAAAGCCAACTGACATTACTCCTGAGGTACTGACCTGTTGCACCCTCTACAACCACTGGGCCTAGTTATTACCAAGATGCTTTCTACTGGACCTGGTTATTACCATCACTTATTCTGCCTTCCTCTTGTGACAATTTAGTTTACTATAATAGAAAATGAATGGCAACTATTGATGCCGCAGCTCCTGTAAAGATAAGAAAGGCCACAGGTTACAAAGTGGCTCAGTGACTCGTGTTTGCATCTCAATGTGAAAAAAACTGTTTGCATGTTCTTCACAAAGAGGGCAACAGATGCTACTGAGCCAGATGTCTATGTGTCAGGGGAGAAGCTCCAGGTGGTATCCGATTTTAAGTACCTTGGCATCATACTTGATTCCAACCTCTCTTTTAAAAAGCATGTGAAAAAGGTAATTCAAATAACCAAATTCAACCTAGCTCATTTCCGATTTATACGAAATTGTTTGACTACAGAGGTAGCAAAACTGTACTTCAAATCTATGATACTCCCCCACTTAACATACTGCTTGACTAGTTGGGCCCAAGCTTGCTGTACAACATTAAAACCTATTCAGTCTGTCTACAAACAGGCTCTCAAAGTGCTTGATAGGAAGCCCAATAGCCATCATCATTGTCACATCCTTAGAAAGCATGAGCTCTTGAGTTGGGAAAATCTTGTGCAATACACCGACGCATGTCTTGTATTCAAGATCCTCAATGGCCTGGCTCTTCCTCCACTCAATATTTTTGTTAAACAGAAAACCCAGACATATGGCAGCAGATCCACAAGGTCTGCCATGAGAGGTGACTGTATAGTTCCCCTAAGGAAAAGCACCTTTAGTAAATCTGCATTCTCTGTGAGAGCTTCCCATGTCTGGAATACACTGCCATCAGACACACATAACTGCACCACATATCACACTTTCACAAAATGCTTGAAGACATGGCTAAAGGTCAATCAGATTTGTGAACATGGTCCCTAGCTGTGTGTTGCCACTCTCCATGTTGTCTGTTGTCTGTAGCTTGTGAGGTGTGGAAACACTTTGTTGCTTTTATGAATTTTGTCTTGCTGCTTTTTGTTTTATGCTGCTCTGTCTGTATGCCACGTCTTGCTTGTCCTATGTTGCTCTGTCTGTATGCTATGTCTTGCTTGTCCTATGTTGCTATGTCTTGCTTGTTCTATGTTGCTATTGTCTATATTGTAATTGTTTTTAATAACCTGCCCAGGGACTGCGGTTGAAAATTAGCCGGTTGGCTAAAACCGGCACTTTTACTGAAATGTTGATTAATGTGCACTGTCCCTGTAAAAATAAAAATAAACTCAAACTCAAACTCAATCCAAACAGAGAACCCCTTGGATGAGTGAGGAAACTAATCAATGAAAGAGAAATTGTAGGAAGGCAGAGCAGAGCAGAAGTGTACAAAGTCAAAGTTGCAGATCCATTATGATTTTGTGAACAACTTGCCTTCAGGAAAGTATTCAGACCTTTTGACTTTTTTTCCACAGTTTGTTGCGTTACAATCGTACTTTTAAGTGTAAGAAGGCAATTAGAAATGCCAGGCGGGGTAGATCTCAACCAATGATGGCCTGATAAATCCTGAACTTTCCTCCACATCTAAATGTGATGAGTTTGTGGTTTCAGAGATCAGATTAGATGTATCAGTCAAGCAAGAGCTGATGAGAAGTTCGATATGTGCCCTAGCCTACCACGCAAAGGCACTATGGATTTATTTTCACTGGTTGACACAGACATGCTCAGGAAAGTGATATAACAATTTAAGTCTTCTACTAGTCTTCTAGGTCCTATCCCCAGCACCTTCTTCAAAACAGTTTTCAATTATATATCTGAAGAAGTGCAAGCTATTGTTAATCACTCCCTATCCACAGGCACTTTCTCCACTGCACTAAAAACTGCTATGGTGAAACCTCTTCTGAAGAAAAGTAATCTATATTCTTCAGCTCTTAGCTATTTTCAGCCAATATCCAACCTTCCATTCCTAAGCAATGTTCTGGAGAAATTGGTGTTCAAACAGCTAAATTATTTTTTAAGTGCCAACTGTATTTTGGTTTTTGTGCACACCACATCACAGAGACAGCCTTGGTTAAAGTGGTACATGATCTTAGAGCCAACAGAGATGCCAAACAGCTCTCTGTCCTTGTACCCTTAGATTTAAGTGCTACATTCAACACGCTTGTCCACGATGTTCTTCTGAACAGGCTGGAGAGGTGGCCTCTCCTGGTCCAGTTCTAAATTGGTTTTGGACTTAAGGGGTCAAGAGTTCATTTTTTGATGTCCGAATTTTTGTCATTTATTTTTCACTGGTACGCAGACGATACACGTCTTTACATACATCTTTCACCAGAGGATTTTAGCTCCACGGATAAAGTATTATAGTGATTTAAGTACTTGGAAGTACTAACAACTTCCCCCAGCTAAATCAAGACAGGACTGAGAGACTGTTGTAACCAAAGCACAGAGAGAGAGAATCTGGCCGCACATTTTAATGCACAGGCAATAAAGATAAAACACCAGGTAAAAAAAAAAACGTTTTACTTTAGATTCTGAACTAAATGTTTAATCATTAGGAATGTGACCAAAATAGCTTTTTACCATGAGGAACATTTCCAAGGCCATTTCTCTCTCAGACCGATACAGAGAGACTCATACATGTTTTTATTACAAACAGGCATGACTACCGTAATGCTCTCCTGTCTGGTCAAAAGCAAAACATTGGTCAACTCCAAAACATACAGATTTTTGCAGCACGGGTACTGACCAGGACCAGACGGAGAGCACACATTACATCGGTTTAATGGTCCCTGCACTGTCTGCCTGTGAGTTACAGAATTCATTTGAAGATTCCTCTATTGGTTTTTAAATCAATCCACGATGGTGCACCTCAATACATGTCAGACATGCTTTTATGTACCCAGTATGTCCCTCAGGTCCTCTGGCCTTTTAACTATCCCAAAGCCTAGGACCAAGAGGCATGGAGAGGCAGCCTTTAGTTACTAAGCCCCCAGCCTCTGGAACAGCCTGCCAGAGAACCTGTGGGAGGCTGAAACGGTGGACATATTTAAAAGAGTCTGGGGGAATAACATATCTTAAAACACATTTTTAACTTTGCTTTTCCTTGGGGTGCTTTTTGGTCATTCAGTTTGTGTCAGTCTTTTGGTTTTTTGTCTTATGTATGTTGTGTAGTAACTATTTCAGCTTTTATTTTCAGAATGTAAGGCACATTGCGTTGCATTCCATTTCTGAAATGTGCTGTATAAATAAAGCTTGATATGATTTAATTGGAATATCAGTCTGGTCCAACAGTCTGCATGACATCTCATCAGTCTGGTCCAACAGTCTGCATGACATCTCATCAGTCTGGTCCAACAGTTTGCATGACATCTCATCAGTCTGGTCCAACAGTCTGTATGGCATCTCATCAGTCTGGTCCAACAGTTTGCATGACATCTCATCAGTCTGGTCCAACAGTCTGTATGGCATCTCATCAGTCTGGTCCAACAGTCTGCATGACATCTCATCAGTCTGGTCCAACAGTTTGCATGACATCTCATCAGTCTGGTCCAACAGTCTGCATGACATCTCATCAGTCTGGTCCAACAGTCTGCATGACATCTCATCAGTCTGGTCCAACAGTCTGCATGACATCTCATCAGTCTGGTCCAACAGTTTGCATGACATCTCATCAGTCTGGTCCAACAGTCTGCATGACATCTCATCAGTCTGGTCCAACAGTCTGCATGACATCTCATCAGTCTGGTCCAACAGTCTGCATGACATCTCATCAGTCTGGTCCAACAGTCTGCATGACATCTCATCAGTCTGGTCCAACAGTCTGCATGACATCTCATCAGTCTGGTCCAACAGTCTGCATGACATCTCATCAGTCTGGTCCAACAGTCTGTATGGCATCTCATCAGTCTGGTCCAACAGTCTGCATGACATCTCATCAGTCTGGTCCAACAGTCTGCATGACATCTCATCAGTCTGGTCCAACAGTCTGCATGACATCTCATCAGTCTGGTCCAACAGTCTGCATGACATCTCATCAGTCTGGTCCAACAGTCTGTATGGCATCTCATCAGTCTGGTCCAACAGTCTGCATGACATCTCATCAGTCTGGTCCAACAGTCTGTATGGCATCTCATCAGTCTGGTCCAACAGTCTGCATGACATCTCATCAGTCTGGTCCAACAGTCTGCATGACATCTCATCAGTCTGGTCCAACAGTCTGCATGACATCTCATCAGTCTGGTCCAACAGTTTGCATGACATCTCATCAGTCTGGTCCAACAGTCTGCATGACATCTCATCAGTCTGGTCCAACAGTCTGCATGACATCTCATCAGTCTGGTCCAACAGTCTGTATGGCATCTCATCAGTCTGGTCCAACAGTCTGCATGACATCTCATCAGTCTGGTCCAACAGTCTGCATGACATCTCATCAGTCTGGTCCAACAGTCTGCATGACATCTCATCAGTCTGGTCCAACAGTCTGCATGACATCTCATCAGTCTGGTCCAACAGTCTGCATGACATCTCATCAGTCTGGTCCAACAGTCTGCATGACATCTCATCAGTCTGGTCCAACAGTCTGCATGACATCTCATCAGTCTGGTCCAACAGTCTGCATGACATCTCATCAGTCTGGTCCAACAGTTTGCATGACATCTCATCAGTCTGGTCCAACAGTCTGTATGGCATCTCATCAGTCTGGTCCAACAGTCTGCATGACATCTCATCAGTCTGGTCCAACAGTCTGCATGACATCTCATCAGTCTGGTCCAACAGTCTGCATGACATCTCATCAGTCTGGTCCAACAGTCTGCATGACATCTCATCAGTCTGGTCCAACAGTTTGCATGACATCTCATCAGTCTGGTCTAACAGTTTGCATGACATCTCATCAGTCTGGTCCAACAGTCTGTATGGCATCTCATCAGTCTGGTCCAACAGTCTGCATGACATCTCATCAGTCTGGTCCAACAGTCTGCATGACATCTCATCAGTCTGGTCCAACAGTTTGCATGACATCTCATCAGTCTGGTCCAACAGTCTGTATGGCATCTCATCAGTCTGGTCCAACAGTCTGCATGACATCTCATCAGTCTGGTCCAACAGTCTGCATGACATCTCATCAGTCTGGTCCAACAGTCTGCATGACATCTCATCAGTCTGGTCCAACAGTCTGCATGACATCTCATCAGTCTGGTCCAACAGTCTGCATGACATCTCATCAGTCTGGTCCAACAGTCTGCATGACATCTCATCAGTCTGGTCCAACAGTCTGCATGACATCTCATCAGTCTGGTCCAACAGTCTGCATGACATCTCATCAGTCTGGTCCAACAGTCTGCATGACATCTCATCAGTCTGGTCCAACAGTCTGTATGGCATCTCATCAGTCTGGTCCAACAGTCTGCATGACATCTCATCAGTCTGGTCCAACAGTCTGCATGACATCTCATCAGTCTGGTCCAACAGTCTGCATGACATCTCATCAGTCTGGTCCAACAGTCTGCATGACATCTCATCAGTCTGGTCCAACAGTCTGCATGACATCTCATCAGTCTGGTCCAACAGTCTGCATGACATCTCATCAGTCTGGTCCAACAGTCTGCATGACATCTCATCAGTCTGGTCCAACAGTCTGCATGACATCTCATCAGTCTGGTCCAACAGTCTGTATGGCATCTCATCAGTCTGGTCCAACAGTCTGCATGACATCTCATCAGTCTGGTCCAACAGTCTGCATGACATCTCATCAGTCTGGTCCAACAGTCTGCATGACATCTCATCAGTCTGGTCCAACAGTCTGCATGACATCTCATCAGTCTGGTCCAACAGTCTGCATGACATCTCATCAGTCTGGTCTAACAGTTTGCATGACATCTAATCAGTCTGGTCCAACAGTCTGTATGGCATCTCATCAGTCTGGTCCAACAGTCTGCATGACATCTCATCAGTCTGGTCCAACAGTTTGCATGACATCTCATCAGTCTGGTCCAACAGTCTGTATGGCATCTCATCAGTCTGGTCCAACAGTCTGCATGACATCTCATCAGTCTGGTCCAACAGTCTGCATGACATCTCATCAGTCTGGTCCAACAGTCTGCATGACATCTCATCAGTCTGGTCCAACAGTCTGCATGACATCTCATCAGTCTGGTCCAACAGTTTGCATGACATCTCATCAGTCTGGTCTAACAGTTTGCATGACATCTCATCAGTCTGGTGCAACAGCCTGTATGGCATCTCATCAGTCTGGTCCAACAGTCTGCATGACATCTCATCAGTCTGGTCCAACAGTCTGCATGACATCTCATCAGTCTGGTCCAACAGTTTGCATGACATCTCATCAGTCTGGTCCAACAGTCTGTATGGCATCTCATCAGTCTGGTCCAACAGTCTGCATGACATCTCATCAGTCTGGTCCAACAGTCTGCATGACATCTCATCAGTCTGGTCCAACAGTCTGCATGACATCTCATCAGTCTGGTCCAACAGTCTGCATGACATCTCATCAGTCTGGTCCAACAGTATGCATGACATCTCATCAGTCTGGTCCAACAGTATGCATGACATCTCATCAGTCTGGTCCAACAGTCTGCATGACATCTCATCAGTCTGGTCAAACAGTCTGCATGACATCTCATCAGTCTGGTCCAACAGTCTGTATGGCATCTCATCAGTCTGGTCCAACAGTCTGCATGACATCTCATCAGTCTGGTCCAACAGTCTGCATGACATCTCATCAGTCTGGTCCAACAGTCTGCATGACATCTCATCAGTCTGGTCCAACAGTCTGCATGACATCTCATCAGTCTGGTCCAACAGTCTGCATGACATCTCATCAGTCTGGTCTAACAGTTTGCATGACATCTAATCAGTCTGGTCCAACAGTCTGTATGGCATCTCATCAGTCTGGTCCAACAGTCTGCATGACATCTCATCAGTCTGGTCCAACAGTCTGCATGACATCTCATCAGTCTGGTCCAACAGTTTGCATGACATCTCATCAGTCTGGTCCAACAGTCTGTATGGCATCTCATCAGTCTGGTCCAACAGTCTGCATGACATCTCATCAGTCTGGTCCAACAGTCTGCATGACATCTCATCAGTCTGGTCCAACAGTCTGTATGGCATCTCATCAGTCTGGTCCAACAGTCTGCATGACATCTCATCAGTCTGGTCCAACAGTCTGCATGACATCTCATCAGTCTGGTCCAACAGTCTGCATGACATCTCATCAGTCTGGTCCAACAGTCTGCATGACATCTCATCAGTCTGGTCCAACAGTCTGCATGACATCTCATCAGTCTGGTCCAACAGTCTGCATGACATCTCATCAGTCTGGTCCAACAGTCTGCATGACATCTCATCAGTCTGGTCCAACAGTCTGTATGGCATCTCATCAGTCTGGTCCAACAGTCTGTATAACATCCATTTAAAATGTATTTAGAAAATATGTCAATCTTAAAAGCCAGGCAACTAAAATCAACTATCTAGACAATGTTTCGTTTTTTTTGCTAGCCTGTTAGCTATTTTTACTACAGTATCTAGCTTGCTAGCCAGCTCAAAATTACCAGAACACACACTACATGACCAAAAGTATGTGGACACCTGCTAGTCGACCCCTTTTGCTGCTATAACAGCCTTCACTCTTCTGTGAAGGCTTTCCACTAGATGTTTGAACATTGCTGAATGGGATTTACTTCCATTCAGCGATGAGCACTAGTGAGGTCGAGTGCTGATGTTGAGCGATTAGGCCTGGCTTGCAGTCGGCGTTCCAATTCATCCCAGAGGTGTTCAATGAGATTGAGACCAGGGCTCTGTGCTGGCCAGTCAAGTTCTTGCACACCAACCGAGACAAACCATTTCTGTATGGACCTCGCTTTGTACACAGAGGCATTGTCATGCAGAAACAGGAAAGTGCCTTCCCAAAACTGTTTCCACAAGGTTTGGAAGCACAGCATCGTCTAGAATGACATTGTATGCTGCAGCGTTAAGATTTCCCTTCACTGAAACTAAGGGGCTGTCCCGAAACATGAAAGACAGCCACCCTCCACCAAACTGTGCAGTTGGCAATATGCATTGGGGCTGGCATCTGCCAAAACCAGATTTGTCCGTCGGACTACCAGATAGTGAAGCGTGATTCATCACTCCAGAGAACGCGTTTCCAGTACTCCAGAGTCCAATGGCGGTGAGCTTTACACCACTCCAGCCGACACTTGGCATTGTGCATGGTGATCTTAGGCTTTTGTGCAGCTATTTGGCCATGGAAAACCATTTCATGAAGCTCCTAGACTTTTCCACTTCACAATAACAGCACTCACAGTTGGCCTTGGCAGCTCTAGCTGGGCAGAAATGTGACAAACTGACTTGTTGGAACAGTGGCACACTATCATGGTGCCACGTTGAAAGTCACTGAGCTCTTTATGCTCCCGTCAGCAACAACGGGTGTGGCTGAAATAGCCAAATCCACTCATTTTAAAGGGTGTCCACATACTTTTGTTTATATAGTGTATCTGTCATCGTAATTGAGTTTAACTGTAGCCAACTTTGATTCGCAATAACAGGAAAATTAACACATTACAAGGTCATTATTTATGTATGGCGAGTACAGGACCATTCTGGAAGAAAACCTGATGTTGTCTGCAAAAGACCTGAGACTGGGACGGAGATTTGTCTTCCAACAAGACAATGATCCAAAACATAAAGCAAAATCTACAATGGTTCAAAAATAAACATATCCTACAAAGTATTAACTTAAGGGGGCAGAATAATTTTGCACGCCCAATTTTTCAGTTTTTGATTTGTTAAAAAAGTTTGAAATATCCAATAAATGTCGTTCCACTTCATGATTGTGTCCCACTTGTTGTTGATTCTTCACAAAAAAATACAGTTTTATATCTTTATGTTTGAAGCCTGAAATGTGGCAAAAGGTCGCAAAGTTCAAGGGGGCCGAATACTTTCGCAAGGCACTGTACATATGAGATGAGTAATGTAGGGTATGTAAACATTATATAAAGTGGCATTGTTTAAAGTGGCTAGTCATGCATTTATTACATCAAGATGGCAAGATGCAGTAGATGGTATAGAGTACAGTATATACATATGAGATGAGTAATGTAGGGTACATAAACATTACATAAAGTGGCATTGTTTAAAGTGGCTAGTGATACATTTATTACATCAATTTTCCATTATTAAAGTGGCTGGAGTTGAGTCAGTATGTTGGCAGCAAGCCACTCAATGTTAGTGATGGCAGTTTAACAGTCTGATGGCCTTGAGATAGAAGCTGTTTTTCAGTCTCTCGGTCGCAGCTTTGATGCACCTGTACTGACCTCGCCTTCTGGATAATAGCGGGGTGAACAGGCAGTGGCTCAGGTGTTTGTTGTCCTTAACAATCTTCTTGGCCTTCCTGTGACATCGTGTGGTGTAGGTGTCCTGGAGAGCAGGAGGTTTGCCCCCGGTGATGCTTTGTGCAGACCTCACTACCCTCTGGAGAGCCTTACAAAGGTGGGCGGAGCAGTTGCCGTACCAGGCGGTGATACAGCCCGACAGGATGCTCTCGATTGTGCATCTGTAAAGGTTTGTGAGTGTTTTTGGTGACAAGCTGAATTTCTTCAGCCTCCTCCTCCTCCTCGCTGCTGCGCCTTCTTCACAACGCTGTCTGTGTGGGTGGACCATTTTAGTTTGTCCCTGATGTGTACACAGAGGAACTTAAAACTTACTACCCTCTCCACTACTGTCCCGTTGATGTGGCTAGGGGGCTACTCCCTCTGCTGTTTTCTGAAGTCCACGAACATCTCCTTTGTTTTGTTGACATTGAGTGTGAGGTTATTTTCCTGACACCACACTCCGAGGGCCCTCATCTTCTCCCTGTAGGCCGTCTCGTCATTGTTGATAATCAAGCCTACCACTGTAGTGTCATCTGCAAACTTGATGATTGAGTTGGAGGCGTGCGTGGCCATGCAGTCATGGGTGAACAGGGAGTACAGGAGAGGGCTGAGAATGCATCCTTGTGGGGCCCCAGTGTTGAGGATCAGTGGGATGGAGATGTTGTTACCTACCCTCACCACCTGGGGGCGGCCCGTCAGGAAGTCCAGGACCCAGTTGCACAGGGCGGGGTCGAGACCCAGGGTCCTATTGGGGGGGATAAGCAAATTGGAGTGGGTCTAGGGTGTCAGGCAGGGTGGAGGTGAAATGGTCCTTGACTAGTCTCTCAAAGCACTTCATGATGACGGAAGTGAGTGCTACGGGGCGGGGCGGTAGTCATTTAGCTCAGTTACCTTAGCTTTCTTGGGAACAGGAACAATGGTGGCCCTCTTGAAGCATGTGGGGACAGCAGACTAGGATAGGAGCAATTAAATATGTCCGTAAATACACCAGCCAGCTGGTCTGCGCATGCTCTGAGGACGCGGCTGGGGATGCCGTCTGGGCCAGCATCCCTGCGAGGGTTAACATGTTTAAATGTTTTACTCACGTCGGCCACGGAGAAGGAGGGGGGGGGGGCGCAGTTATTGATATCAGGACGTGACGTGGCACTGTAATATCCTCAAAGCCGGCAAAGAAGGTGTTTAGTTTGTCTGAAAGTGTGTCGTCGGTGTCCGTGGCGTGGCTGGTTTTCTTTTTGTAGTCCAGGATTTCCTTTAGACCCTGCCACATATGTCTTGTGTCTGAGCCATTGAATTGCGACTCCACTTTGTCCCTGTACTGGAATTTCGCTTGTTTGATTGCCTTGCGGAGGGAATAAATGTACTGTTTATATTCAGCCATATTCCTAGACCTCTTTCCATGGTTCGCGCATTCATTTTTGCACGAATGCAGCCATCCATCCATGGTTTCTGGTTAGGGTAGGTTTTAATAGTCACAGTGGGAACAACATCTCCAATGCCCTTCCTTATAAACTCACTCTCAGGATTTACGGTTTCCAGTTTACATAGAGTCCAGGGAAGTTCCTTGAGTGCCGTCGTGGTGTCTGCTTGAGGGGGAATGTACACAGCTGTGACAATAACTGACAAGAATTCTCTTGGGAGGTAATATGGCCGACATTTGATTGTAAGGAATACTAGGTTGGGTGAGCAGAATGACTTGAAATGCTGTATGTTGTTATCATTACACCTGCCCTTCCTCTTCCCAGAGAGGTGTTTATCTCTGTCGGCGCGATGCATGGAGAAGCCTGGTGGCTGAACCGATTCCGACAACATATCCCGAGAGAGCCATGTTTCCGTGAAAAAGAGAATGTTACAATCTCTGATGTCTCTCTGGAAGGCAACCCTTGCTCGAATTTCATCTACCTTGTTGTCAAGAGACTGGACATTGGCGAGTAGTATAGTCTGGAGTGGTGGGTGATGTAGACTTCTATGGAGCCTGACCAGGAGGCCGCTCCGTTTGCCCCTTCTGCAGCGCCGTTGTTTTGGTTCGGCTACTGGGATTAGATCCATAGTACTGCATAGTTTTCTAAGGACTCGAAGCGAGGCAACCATCTCTGTCGGCGCCATCAGAAAGGCAACAGGAGATAGACTAGTGTCCTCTCCAGGTGTGTACTGGTACATCAAGCTGCCTCACACTATAGAAACAGGAGATGGACTTGTGTCCTGTCCAGGGCCAGTACACACCCTGGACAGGACAAAAGTCCATCTCCTGTTTCTATAGTGTGACCTGTACATCAAGCTGCCTCACACCATCATTAAGCTTGTACATGTGGTCATTAAGCTTGTACATGTAATCATTAAGTCTGTACAGTACATGTATTCATTAAGCTTGTACATGTGGTCATTAAGCCTGTACATGTAGTCATTAAGCCTGTAGTCATTAAGCCTGTAGTCATTAAGCCTGTACCTGTAGTCATTAAGCCTGTACATGTAGTCATTAAGCCTGCACATTTAGTCATTAAGCCTGTACATGTAGTCATTAAGCCTGTACATGTAGTCATTAAGCCTGTACGTGTAGTCATTAAGCCTGTAGTCATTAAGCCTGTACATGTAGCCATTAAGCCTGTACATGTAGTCATTACGCCTGTACAAGTAGTCATTAAGACTGTACATGTAGTCATTAAGCCTGTACATGTAGTCAATAAGCCTGTACATGTAGTCATTAAGGCTGTACATGTGGTCATTAAGCCTGTAGTCATTAAACCTGTACATGTAGTCATTAAGCCTGTACATGTAGTCATTAAGCCTGTACAAGTAGTCATTAAGACTGTACATGTAGTCATTAAGCCTGTACATGTAGTCATTAAGCCTGTACATGTAGTCATTAAGGGTGTACATGTAGTCATTAAGCCTGTACATGTAGTCATTAAGACTGTACAATACATGTCGTCATTAAGCCTGTAGCCATTAAGCCTGTACATGTAGTCATTAAGCCTGTAGTCATTAAGCCTGTACATGTAGTCATTAAGGCTGTACATATAGTTATTAAGCCTGTAGTCATTAAGCCTGTACAGGTAGTTATTAAGCCTGTACATGTAGTCATTAAGCCTGTAGTCATTAAGCCTGTACATGTAGTCATTAAGCCTGTACATGTAGTCATTAAGACTGTACAATACATGTCATCATTAAGCCTGTAGTCATTAAGCCTGTACATGTAGTCATTACGCCTATACATGTAGTCATTAAGCCTATACATGTAGTCATTAAGCATGTACATGTAGTCATTAAGACTGTACAAGTAGTCATTAAGACTGTACAATACATGTCGTCATTAAGCCTGTACATGTAGTCATTAAGCTAGCTGCTAAGTGTAAGTCCAAAAGGCACCCTGTTCCCCATAGGTTTTGGTCAAAAGACCTGCACTACTTAAAGGACATAGGGTGCTATCTGGGACGCAGCATTGTCTGATGATATATTGAGTTTCTCCTCAGACCCAAGAAGAAGCTGCTATCAACAAGGAATATCCAGTCCTGGAAACCAGAGTCTGAAAAGAAGCCTGTGCCCATGTTTTGGAGACAAAGGGATATGATGTACCACTCTATCTCGCTTTCACTGCCAGTAAGAACAAGATCTATTTAAGATCTTGGGGGATTTTAATTATCTTTGTTTCAATGAACACAGATCTCTATTGCTCTTGAGAAAGAACATAGTTGTGTTACCAAGAGGAAGAACTAGTTAGCTACATGTTGTCCATGTAAAGTTGACTCTCTCTCTCATGCTGTTTGTCCGTGCAGTGTCATGAGGTTGACCTACTGAGGTGCCACCTCATCTGAGACGACGCAGGACACCATGATTCCTATCCAACACAACTCTGAACACCACTGACAGCCCTATAACCAGGAAGACCCACAGGGGTATATCAACTAGCACACTGACAGTTTCACTGATGGGAGTCCAACTTAGTCATTATCCAATTAAATTAAATGTTTACAAACAATGGAGTAAAACAAGTTTATATTTATGGTTCTGACGGTGTAAAACATTTTTATGTTAAATTCTTCATGTATCAATGGCTAAAGTTCATTTTTAAACAGGTCAACATTCACAAGGCCAGACGGATTTGTATTTCCAGATTTGTCACTTTGAGTGTGACTAAGGCTGGGATTCAATCCGATTTAAGGTATTTTCCAATTTAGCTGACATATGCACAGTTTACCATGAATTCGATCTCCACAAATGCGAGAATCTTGCTTTTAAAAGCTGCATTGTCTACAACCAGCGATCAGATTGAATCCCGGGCTTTTGTTAGCATGCCGCTTCAATGCAAATGTGTATTGTTGAGGAAATTGCTGTTGTGATTATGTTATTACTACCAGTAACCAGCAGAGGGAGCTGTTTATCCTGCTGTGGACAAGCACAGCTTGAAAACTTGTACAGTAGATTACCTTGTTTGCACTATTTATAACCTCATAGTTAACTAATCAATAGCTTCTACCGATCAATAACTAAAACGCACAAAGCGAAAAAAACAAATCAAACTAAATGTTTTTTTTAATTAGAAGGAAAAAAAACATTGTTAAATGTCTTTCATCGTTTTATTTAATTTATTATACAGTGTGTTTTATTTCTGCAATATTAAGAGTGAGAATAGAAAAGCAGTGTATAGTAAATTAGTTCAATCTATCATTGTGTATAGTAAATTAGTTCAATCTATCATTGTGTATAGTAAATTAGTTCAATCTATCATTGTGTATAGTAAATTAGTTCAATCTATCATTGTGGAATGTCATGCGGTTGTCTGTACATAGAAAAGTTACTCAAATGTTCTTACATTAATAGTTTTAACAAACTGATTTCATTAAATAAAGATGCATAACTTTGATTGTGTGTTGTTTTGGTGTGGATATGACTTACTGTGTCCAAAATGCCACCCTATTCCCTACTGTTGACCAGAGCCCTATAGATTACCAGTCACCCTATCCAGAGCCCTATAGATTACCAGTAACCCTATTCCCTACTGTTGACCAGAGCCCTATAGATTACCAGTCACCCTATCCAGAGCCCTATAGATTACCAGTCACCCTATTCCCTACTGTTGACCAGAGCCCTATAGATTACCAGTCACCCTATCCAGAGCCCTATAGATTACCAGTCACCCTCTCCCCTACTGTTGACCAGAGCCCTATATATTACCAGTCACCCTCTTCCCTACTGTTGACCAGAGACCTATAGAGTACCAGTCACCCTCTTCCCTACTGCTGACCAGAGCCCTATACATTACCAGTCACCCTCTTCCCTACTGTTGACCAGAGCCCTATAGATTACCAGTCACCCTATTCCCTACTGTTGACCAGAGCTCTATAGATTACCAGTCACCCTATCCAGAGCCCTATAGATTACCAGTCACCCTATTCCCTACTGTTGACCAGAGCCCTATAGATTACCAGTCACCCTATTCCCTACTGTTGACCAGAGCCTTATAGATTACCAGTCACCCTATTCCATACTGTTGACCAGAGCCCTATAGATTACCAGTCACCCTATCCAGAGCCCTATAGATTACCAGTCACCCTATCCAGAGCCCTATAGATTACCAGTCACCCTATCCAGAGCCCTATGGAGTACCAGTCACCCTATTCCCTACTGTTGACCAGAGCCCTATAGATTACCAGTCACCCTATTCCCCACTGTTGACCAGAGCCCTATAGATTACCAGTCACCCTATCCAGAGCCCTATAGATTACCAGTCACCCTATTCCCTACTGTTGACCAGAGCCCTATAGAGTACCAGTCTCCCTATTCCCTACTGTTGACCAGAGCCCTATAGATTACCAGTCACCCTATTCCCTACTGTTGGCCAGAGCCCTGTAGATTACCAGTCACCCTATTCCCTACTGTTGGCCAGAGCCCTATAGATTACCAGTCACTCTATTCCCTACGGTTGACCAGAGCCCTATAGATTACCAGTCACCCTATTCCCTACTGTTGACCAGAGCCCTACAGAGTACCAGTCACCCTATTCCCTACTGTTGACCAGAGCCCTAAAGATTACCAGTCACCCTATCCAGAGCCATATAAAATGACCAGTCACCCTATTCCCTACTGTTGACCAGAGCCCTATAGAGTACCAGTCACCCTATCCAGAGCCCTATAGAGTACCAGTCACCCTATCCAGAGCCCTATAGATTACCAGTCACCCTATTCCCTACTGTTGACCAGAGCCCTATAGAGTACCAGTCACCCTATCCAGAGCCCTATATATTACCAGTCACCCTATCCAGAGCCCTATAGATTACCAGTAACCCTATACAGAGCCCTATAGATTACCAGTCACCCTATTCCCTACTGTTGACCAGAGCCCTATATATTACCAGTTACCCTATTCCCTACTGTTGACCAGAGCCCTATAGATTACCAGTCACCCTATCCAGAGCCCTATAGATTACCAGTCACCCTATTCCCTACTGTTGACCAGAGCCCTATAGATTACCAGTCACCCTATCCAGAGCCCTATAGATTACCAGTCACCCTCTTCCCTACTGTTGACCAGAGCCCTATAGAGTACCAGTCACCCTCTTCCCTACTGTTGACCAGAGCCCTATATATTACCAGTCACCCTCTTCCCTACTGTTGACCAGAGCCCTATAGAGTACCAGTCACCCTCTTCCCTACTGTTGACCAGAGCCCTATATATTACCAGTCACCCTCTTCCCTACTGTTGACCAGAGCCCTATAGATTACCAGTCACCCTATTCCCTACTGTTGACCAGAGCCCTATAGATTACCAGTCACCCTATTCCCTACTGTTGACCAGAGCCCTATAGATTACCAGTCACCCTATCCAGAGCCCTATATCTTACCAGTAACCCTATACAGAGCCCTATAGATTACCACTAACCCTATTCCCTACTGTTGACCAGAGCCCTATAGATTACCAGTTACCCTATTCCCTACTGTTGACCAGAGCCCTATAGATTACCAGTCACCCTATCCAGAGCCCTATAGATTACCAGTCACCCTATTCCCTACTGTTGACCAGAGCCCTATAGATTACCAGTCACCCTATCCAGAGCCCTATATATTACCAGTCACCCTCTTCCCTACTGTTGACCAGAGCCCTATAGAGTACCAGTCACCCTCTTCCCTACTGCTGACCAGAGCCCTATACATCACCAGTCACCCTATTCCCTACTGTTGACCAGAGCCCTATAGATTACCAGTCACCCTATCCAGAGCCCTATAGATTACCAGTCACCCTATCCAGAGCCCTATAGATTACCAGTCACCCTATCCAGAGCCCTATGGAGTACCAGTCACCCTATTCCCTACTTTTGACCAGAGCCCTATAGATTACCAGTCACCCTATTCCCTACTGTTGACCAGAGCCCTATAGATTACCAGTCACCCTATCCAGAGCCCTATAGATTACCAGTCACCCTATTCCCTACTGTTGACCAGAGCCCTATAGAGTACCAGTCTCCCTATTCCCTACTGTTGACCAGAGCCCAATAGATTACCAGTCACCCTATTCCCTACTGTTGGCCAGAGCCCTATAGATTACCAGTCACCCTATTCCCTACTGTTGGCCAGAGCCCTATAGATTACCAGTCACTCTATTCCCTACTGTTAACCAGAGCCCTATAGATTACCAGTCACCCTATTCCCTACTGTTGACCAGAGCCCTACAGAGAACCAGTCACCCTATTCCCTACTGTTGACCAGAGCCCTATAGATTACCAGTCACCCTATCCAGAGCCCTATAGATTACCAGTCACCCTATTCCCTACTGTTGACCAGAGCCCTATAGATTACCAGTCACCCTATCCAGAGCCCTATAGATTACCAGTCACCCTATTCCCTACTGTTGGCCAGAGCCCTATAGATTACCAGTCACCCTATTCCCTACTGTTGGCCAGAGCCCTATAGATTACCAGTCACTCTATTCCCTACTGTTAACCAGAGCCCTATAGATTACCAGTCACCCTATTCCCTACTGTTGACCAGAGCCCTACAGAGAACCAGTCACCCTATTCCCTACTGTTGGCCAGAGCCCTATAGATTACCAGTCACTCTATTCCCTACGGTTGACCAGAGCCCTATAGATTACCAGTCACCCTATTCCCTACTGTTGACCAGAGCCCTACAGAGTACCAGTCACCCTATTCCCTACTGTTGACCAGAGCCCTAAAGATTACCAGTCACCCTATCCAGAGCCATATAAAATGACCAGTCACCCTATTCCCTACTGTTGACCAGAGCCCTATAGAGTACCAGTCACCCTATCCAGAGCCCTATAGAGTACCAGTCACCCTATCCAGAGCCCTATAGATTACCAGTCACCCTATTCCCTACTGTTGACCAGAGCCCTATAGAGTACCAGTCACCCTATCCAGAGCCCTATATATTACCAGTCACCCTATCCAGAGCCCTATAGATTACCAGTAACCCTATACAGAGCCCTATAGATTACCAGTCACCCTATTCCCTACTGTTGACCAGAGCCCTATATATTACCAGTTACCCTATTCCCTACTGTTGACCAGAGCCCTATAGATTACCAGTCACCCTATCCAGAGCCCTATAGATTACCAGTCACCCTATTCCCTACTGTTGACCAGAGCCCTATAGATTACCAGTCACCCTATCCAGAGCCCTATAGATTACCAGTCACCCTCTTCCCTACTGTTGACCAGAGCCCTATAGAGTACCAGTCACCCTCTTCCCTACTGTTGACCAGAGCCCTATATATTACCAGTCACCCTCTTCCCTACTGTTGACCAGAGCCCTATAGAGTACCAGTCACCCTCTTCCCTACTGTTGACCAGAGCCCTATATATTACCAGTCACCCTCTTCCCTTCTGTTGACCAGAGCCCTATAGATTACCAGTCACCCTATTCCCTACTGTTGACCGGAGCCCTATAGATTACCAGTCACCCTATTCCCTACTGTTGACCAGAGCCCTATAGATTACCAGTCACCCTATCCAGAGCCCTATATCTTACCAGTAACCCTATACAGAGCCCTATAGATTACCACTAACCCTATTCCCTACTGTTGACCAGAGCCCTATAGATTACCAGTTACCCTATTCCCTACTGTTGACCAGAGCCCTATAGATTACCAGTCACCCTATCCAGAGCCCTATAGATTACCAGTCACCCTATTCCCTACTGTTGACCAGAGCCCTATAGATTACCAGTCACCCTATCCAGAGCCCTATATATTACCAGTCACCCTCTTCCCTACTGTTGACCAGAGCCCTATAGAGTACCAGTCACCCTCTTCCCTACTGCTGACCAGAGCCCTATACATTACCAGTCACCCTATTCCCTACTGTTGACCAGAGCCCTATAGATTACCAGTCACCCTATCCAGAGCCCTATAGATTACCAGTCACCCTATCCAGAGCCCTATAGATTACCAGTCACCCTATCCAGAGCCCTATGGAGTACCAGTCACCCTATTCCCTACTTTTGACCAGAGCCCTATAGATTACCAGTCACCCTATTCCCTACTGTTGACCAGAGCCCTATAGATTACCAGTCACCCTATCCAGAGCCCTATAGATTACCAGTCACCCTATTCCCTACTGTTGACCAGAGCCCTATAGAGTACCAGTCTCCCTATTCCCTACTGTTGACCAGAGCCCAATAGATTACCAGTCACCCTATTCCCTACTGTTGGCCAGAGCCCTATAGATTACCAGTCACCCTATTCCCTACTGTTGGCCAGAGCCCTATAGATTACCAGTCACTCTATTCCCTACTGTTAACCAGAGCCCTATAGATTACCAGTCACCCTATTCCCTACTGTTGACCAGAGCCCTACAGAGAACCAGTCACCCTATTCCCTACTGTTGACCAGAGCCCTATAGATTACCAGTCACCCTATCCAGAGCCCTATAGATTACCAGTCACCCTATTCCCTACTGTTGACCAGAGCCCTATAGATTACCAGTCACCCTATCCAGAGCCCTATAGATTACCAGTCACCCTCTTCCCTACTGTTGACCAGAGCCCTATAGAGTACCAGTCACCCTCTTCCCTACTGTTGACCAGAGCCCTATATATTACCAGTCACCCTATCCAGAGCCCTATAGATTACCAGTCACCCTATTCCCTACTGTTGACCAGAGCCCTATAGATTACCAGTCACCCTATCCAGAGCCCTATAGATTACCAGTCACCCTATTCCCTACTGTTGGCCAGAGCCCTATAGATTACCAGTCACCCTATTCCCTACTGTTGGCCAGAGCCCTATAGATTACCAGTCACTCTATTCCCTACTGTTAACCAGAGCCCTATAGATTACCAGTCACCCTATTCCCTACTGTTGACCAGAGCCCTACAGAGAACCAGTCACCCTATTCCCTACTGTTGGCCAGAGCCCTATAGATTACCAGTCACTCTATTCCCTACGGTTGACCAGAGCCCTATAGATTACCAGTCACCCTATTCCCTACTGTTGACCAGAGCCCTACAGAGTACCAGTCACCCTATTCCCTACTGTTGACCAGAGCCCTAAAGATTACCAGTCACCCTATCCAGAGCCATATAAAATGACCAGTCACCCTATTCCCTACTGTTGACCAGAGCCCTATAGAGTACCAGTCACCCTATCCAGAGCCCTATAGAGTACCAGTCACCCTATCCAGAGCCCTATAGATTACCAGTCACCCTATTCCCTACTGTTGACCAGAGCCCTATAGAGTACCAGTCACCCTATCCAGAGCCCTATATATTACCAGTCACCCTATCCAGAGCCCTATAGATTACCAGTAACCCTATACAGAGCCCTATAGATTACCAGTCACCCTATTCCCTACTGTTGACCAGAGCCCTATATATTACCAGTTACCCTATTCCCTACTGTTGACCAGAGCCCTATAGATTACCAGTCACCCTATCCAGAGCCCTATAGATTACCAGTCACCCTATTCCCTACTGTTGACCAGAGCCCTATAGATTACCAGTCACCCTATCCAGAGCCCTATAGATTACCAGTCACCCTCTTCCCTACTGTTGACCAGAGCCCTATAGAGTACCAGTCACCCTCTTCCCTACTGTTGACCAGAGCCCTATATATTACCAGTCACCCTCTTCCCTACTGTTGACCAGAGCCCTATAGAGTACCAGTCACCCTCTTCCCTACTGTTGACCAGAGCCCTATATATTACCAGTCACCCTCTTCCCTACTGTTGACCAGAGCCCTATAGATTACCAGTCACCCTATTCCCTACTGTTGACCGGAGCCCTATAGATTACCAGTCACCCTATCCAGAGCCCTATATCTTACCAGTAACCCTATACAGAGCCCTATAGATTACCACTAACCCTATTCCCTACTGTTGACCAGAGCCCTATAGATTACCAGTTACCCTATTCCCTACTGTTGACCAGAGCCCTATAGATTACCAGTCACCCTATCCAGAGCCCTATAGATTACCAGTCACCCTATTCCCTACTGTTGACCAGAGCCCTATAGATTACCAGTCACCCTATCCAGAGCCCTATATATTACCAGTCACCCTCTTCCCTACTGTTGACCAGAGCCCATTAGAGTACCAGTCAGCCTCTTCCCTACTGCTGACCAGAGCCCTATACATTACCAGTCACCCTATTCCCTACTGTTGACCAGAGCCCTATAGATTACCAGTCACCCTATCCAGAGCCCTATAGATTACCAGTCACCCTATCCAGAGCCCTATAGATTACCAGTCACCCTATCCAGAGCCCTATGGAGTACCAGTCACCCTATTCCCTACTTTTGACCAGAGCCCTATAGATTACCAGTCACCCTATTCCCTACTGTTGACCAGAGCCCTATAGATTACCAGTCACCCTATCCAGAGCCCTATAGATTACCAGTCACCCTATTCCCTACTGTTGACCAGAGCCCTATAGAGTACCAGTCTCCCTATTCCCTACTGTTGACCAGAGCCCAATAGATTACCAGTCACCCTATTCCCTACTGTTGGCCAGAGCCCTATAGATTACCAGTCACCCTATTCCCTACTGTTGGCCAGAGCCCTATAGATTACCAGTCACTCTATTCCCTACTGTTAACCAGAGCCCTATAGATTACCAGTCACCCTATTCCCTACTGTTGACCAGAGCCCTACAGAGAACCAGTCACCCTATTCCCTACTGTTGACCAGAGCCCTATAGATTACCAGTCACCCTATCCAGAGCCCTATAGATTACCAGTCACCCTATTCCCTACTGTTGACCAGAGCCCTATAGATTACCATTCACCCTATCCAGAGCCCTATAGATTACCAGTCACCATCTTCCCTACTGTTGACCAGAGCCCTATAGAGTACCAGTCACCCTCTTCCCTACTGTTGACCAGAGCCCTATATATTACCAGTCACCCTCTTCCCTACTGTTGACCAGAGCCCTATAGAGTACCAGTCACCCTCTTCCCTACTGTTGACCAGAGCCCTATATATTACCAGTCACCCTCTTCCCTACTGTTGACCAGAGCCCTATAGATTACCAGTCACCCTATTCCCTACTGTTGACCAGAGCCCTATAGATTACCAGTCACCCTATTCCCTACTGTTGACCAGAGCCCTATAGATTATCAGTCACCCTATCCAGAGCCCTATATATTACCAGTCACCCTCTTCCCTACTGTTGACCAGAGCCCTATAGAGTACCAGTCACCCTCTTCCCTACTGCTGACCAGAGCCCTATACATTACCAGTCACCCTCTTCCCTACTGTTGACCAGAGCCCTATAGATTACCAGTCACCCTATTCCCTACTGTTGACCAGAGCCCTATAGATTACCAGTCACCCTATTCCCTACTGTTGACCAGAGCCTTATAGATTACCAGTCACCCTATTCCCTACTGTTGACCAGAGCCCTATAGATTACCAGTCACCCTATCCAGAGCCCTATAGATTACCAGTCACCCTATCCAGAGCCCTATAGATTACCAGTCACCCCATCCAGAGCCCTATGGAGTACCAGTCACCCTATTCCCTACTGTTGACCAGAGCCCTATAGATTACCAGTCACCCTATTCCCTACTGTTGACCAGAGCCCTATAGATTACCAGTCACCCTATCCAGAGCCCTATAGATTACCAGTCACCCTATTCCCTACTGTTGACCAGAGCCCTATAGAGTACCAGTCTCCCTATTCCCTACTGTTGACCAGAGCCCTATAGATTATCAGTCACCCTATTCCCTACTGTTGGCCAGAGCCCTATAGATTACCAGTCACCCTATTCCCTACTGTTGGCCAGAGCCCTATAGATTACCAGTCACTCTATTCCCTACTGTTAACCAGAGCCCTATAGATTACCAGTCACCCTATTCCCTACTGTTGACCAGAGCCCTACAGAGAACCAGTCACCCTATTCCCTACTGTTGACCAGAGCCCTATAGATTACCAGTCACCCTATCCAGAGCCCTATAGATTACCAGTCACCCTATTCCCTACTGTTGACCAGAGCCCTATAGATTACCAGTCACCCTATCCAGAGCCCTATAGATTACCAGTCACCCTCTTCCCTACTGTTGACCAGAGCCCTATATATTACCAGTCACCCTCTTCCCTACTGTTGACCAGAGCCCTATAGAGTACCAGTCACCCTCTTCCCTACTGTTGACCAGAGCCCTATATATTACCTGTCACCCTCTTCCCTACTGTTGACCAGAGCCCTATAGATTACCAGTCACCCTATTCCCTACTGTTGACCAGAGCCCTATAGATTACCAGTCACCCTATTCCCTACTGTTGACCAGAGCCCTATAGATTACCAGTCACCCTATCCAGAGCCCTATATATTACCAGTAACCCTATACAGAGCCCTATAGATTACCAGTAACCCTATTCCCTACTGTTGACCAGAGCCCTATAGATTACAAGTTACCCTATTCCCTACTGTTGACCAGAGCCCTATAGATTACCAGTCACCCTATCCAGAGACCTATAGATTACCAGTCACCCTATTCCCTACTGTTGACCAGAGCCCTATAGATTACCAGTCACCCTATCCAGAGCCCTATAGATTACCAGTCACCCTCTCCCCTACTGTTGACCAGAGCCCTATATATTACCAGTCACCCTCTTCCCTACTGTTGACCAGAGCCCTATAGAGTACCAGTCACCCTCTTCCCTACTGCTGACCAGAGCCCTTTACATTACCAGTCACCCTCTTCCCTACTGTTGACCAGAGCCCTATAGATTACCAGTCACCCTATTCCCTACTGTTGACCAGAGCCCTTTAGATTACCAGTCACCCTATTCCCTACTGTTGACCAGAGCCTTATAGATTACCAGTCACCCTATTCCCTACTGTTGACCAGAGCCCTATAGATTACCAGTCACCCTATCCAGAGCCCTATAGATTACCAGTCACCCTATCCAGAGCCCTATAGATTACCAGTCACCCTATCCAGAGCCCTATGGAGTACCAGTCACCCTATTCCCTATTGTTGACCAGAGCCCTATAGATTACCAGTCACCCTATTCCCTATTGTTGACCAGAGCCCTATAGAGTACCAGTCTCCCTATTCCCTACTGTTGACCAGAGCCCTATAGATTACCAGTCACCCTATTCCCTACTGTTTGCCAGAGCCCTATAGATTACCAGTCACCCTATTCCCTACTGTTGGCCAGAGCCCTATAGATTACCAGTCACTCTATTCCCTACTGTTAACCAGAGCCCTATAGATTACCAGTCACCCTATTCCCTACTGTTGACCAGAGCCCTACAGAGTACCAGTCACCCTATTCCCTACTGTTGACCAGAGCCCTATAGATTACCAGTCACCCTATCCAGAGCCCTATAAATGACCAGTCACCCTATTCCCTACTGTTGACCAGAGCCCTATAGAGTACCAGTCACCCTATCCAGAGCCCTATAGAGTACCAGTCACCCTATCCAGAGCCCTATAGATTACCGGTCACCCTATTCCCTACTGTTGACCAGAGCCCTATAGAGTACCAGTCACCCTATCCAGAGCCCTATATATTACCAGTCACCCTATCCAGAGCCCTATAGATTACCAGTAACCCTATACAGAGCCCTATAGATTACCAGTCACCCTATGCCCTACTGTTGACCAGAGCCCTATAGATTACCAGTTACCCTATTCCCTACTGTTGACCAGAGCCCTATAGATTACCAGTCACCCTATCCAGCGCCCTATAGATTACCAGTCACCCTATTCCCTACTGTTGACCAGAGCCCTATAGATTACCAGTCACCCTATCCAGAGCCCTATAGATTACCAGTCACCCTCTTCCCTACTGTTGACCAGAGCCCTATATATTACCAGTCACCCTCTTCCCTACTGTTGACCAGAGCCCTATAGAGTACCAGTCACCCTCTTCCCTACTGCTGACCAGAGCCGTATACATTACCAGTCACCCTCTTCCTTACTGTTGACCAGAGCCCTATAGAATACCAGTCACCCTATTCCCTACTGTTGACCAGAGCTCTATAGATTACCAGTCACCCTATCCAGAGCCCTATAGATTACCAGTCACCTTATTCCCTACTGTTGACCAGAGCCCCTATAGATTACCAGTCACCCTATCCAGAGCCCTATAGATGACCAGTCACCCTATCCAGAGCCCTATAGATTACCAGTCACCCTATCCAGAGCCCTATGGAGTACCAGTCACCCTATTCCCTACTGTTGACCAGAGCCCTATACATTACCAGTCACCCTATTCCCTACTGTTGACCAGAGCCCTATAGATTACCAGTCACCCTATCCAGAGCCCTATAGATTACCAGTCACCCTATTCCCTACTGTTGTGACCAGAGCCCTATAGAGTACCAGTCTCCCTATTCCCTACTGTTGACCAGAGCCCTATAGTTTACCAGTCACACTATTCCCTACTGTTGGCCAGAGCCCTATAGATTACCAGTCAACCTATTCCCTACTGTTGGCCAGAGCCCTATAGATTACCAGTCACTCTATTCCCTACTGTTGACCAGAGCCCTATAGATTACCAGTCACCCTATTCCCTACTGTTGACCAGAGCCCTACAGAGTATCAGTCACCCTATTCCCTACTGTTGACCAGAGCCCTATAGATTACCAGTCACCCTATCCAGAGCGCTATAGATTACCAGTCACCATATCCAGAGCCCTATAGATTACCAGTCACCCTATCCAGAGCCCTATGGAGTACCAGTCACCCTATTCCCTACTGTTGACCAGAGCCCTATAGATTACCAGTCACCCTATTCCCTACTGTTGACCAGAGCCCTATAGATTACCAGTCACCCTATCCAGAGCCCTATAGATTACCAGTCACCCTATTCCCTACTGTTGACCAGAGCCCTATAGAGTACCAGTCACCCTATTCCCTATTGTTGACCAGAGCCCTATAGATTACCAGTCACCCTATTCCCTACTGTTGGCCAGAGCCCTATAGATTACCAGTCACTCTATTCCCTACTGTTGACCAGAGCCCTATAGATTACCAGTCACCCTATTCCCTACTGTTGACCAGAGCCCTACAGAGTACCAGTCACCCTATTCCCTACTGTTGACCAGATACCTATAGATTACCAGTCACCCTATCCAGAGCCCTATAGATTACCAGTCACCATATCCAGAGCCCTATAGATTACCAGTCACCCTATCCAGAGCCCTATGGATTACCAGTCACCCTATTACCCTACTGTTGACCAGAGCCCTATAGTTTACCAGTTACCCTATTCCCTACTGTTGACCAGAGCCCTATATATTACCAGTCACCCTATCCAGAGCCCTATAGATTACCAGTCACCCTATTCCCTACTGTTGACCAGAGCCCTACAGAGTACCAGTCACCCTATTCCCTACTGTTGACCAGAGCCCTATAGATTACCAGTCACCCTATCCAGAGCCCTATAAATGACCAGTCACCCTATTCCCTACTGTTGACCAGAGACCTATAGATTACCAGTCACCCTATCCAGAGCCGTATAGATTGCCAGTCACCCTATCTAGAGCCCTATGGAGTACCAGTCACCCTATTACCTACTGTTGACCAGAGCCCTATAGATTACCAGTCACCCTATCCAGAGCCCTATAGATTGCCAGTCACCATAGCCAGAGCCCTATAGATTACCAGTCACCCTATCCAGAGCCCTATGGAGTACCATTCACCCTATTCCCTACTGTTGACCAGAGCCCTATAGATTACCGGTCACCTTATTCCCTACTGTTGACCAGAGCCCTATAGATTACCAGTCACCCTATTCCCTACTGTTGACCAGAGCCCTATAGATTAGCAGTCACCCTATCCAGAGCCCTATAGATTACCAGTCACCCTATTCCCTACTGTTGACCAGAGCCCTATAGAGTACCAGTCACTCTATTCCCTACTGTTGACCAGAGCCCTATAGATTACCAGTCACCCTATTCCCTACTGTTGACCAGAGCCCTACAGAGTACCAGTCACCCTATTCCCTACTGTTGACCAGAGCCCTATAGATTACCAGTCACCCTATCGAGAGCCCTATACATGACCAGTCACCCTATTCCCTACTGTTGACCAGAGCCCTATGGAGTACCAGTCACCCTATTCCCTACTGTTGACCAGAGCCCTATAGATTACCAGTCACCCTATTCCCTACTGTTGACCAGAGCCCTATAGATTACCAGTCACCCTATCCAGAGCCCTATAGATTACCAGTCACCCTATTCCCTACTGTTGACCAGAGCCCTATAGATTACCAGTCACACTATTCCCTACTGTTGGCCAGAGCCCTATAGATTACCAGTCACCCTATCCAGAGCCCTATGGAGTACCAGTCACCCTATTCCCTACTGTTGACCAGAGCCCTATAGATTACCAGTCACACTATTCCCTACTGTTGGCCAGAGCCCTATAGATTACCAGTCACCCTATCCAGAGCCCTATGGAGTACCAGTCACCCTATTCCCTACTGTTGACCAGAGCCCTATAGATTACCAGTCACCCTATTCCCTACTGTTGACCAGAGCCCTATAGTTTACCAGTCACCCTATTCCCTACTGTTGGCCAGAGCCCTATAGATGACCAGTCAACCTATTCCCTACTGTTGGCCAGAGCCCTATAGATTACCGGTCACTCTATTCCCTACTGTTGACCAGAGCCCTATAGATTACCAGTCACCCTATCTAGAGCCCTATGGAGTACCAGTCACCCTATTCCCTACTGTTGACCAGAGCCCAATGGATTACCAGTCACCCTATCCAGAGCCCTATAGATTACCAGTCACCATATCCAGAGCCCTATAGATTACCAGTCACAATATCCAGAGCCCTATGGAGTACCAGTCACCCTATTCCCTACTGTTGACCAGAGCCCTATAGATTACCAGTCACCCTATTCTCTACTGTTGACCAGAGCCCTATAGATTACCAGTCACCCTATCCAGAGCCCTATAGATTACCAGTCACCCTATTCCCTACTGTTGACCAGAGCCCTATAGAGTACCAGTCACCCTATTCCCTACTGTTGACCAGAGCCCTATAGATTACCAGTCACCCTATTCCCTACTGTTGGCCAGAGCCCTATAGATTACCAGTAATTCTCAGAGACCTATAGATTACCAGTCACCCTATCCAGAGCCCTATAGATTACCAGTCACCCTATCTAGAGCCCTATGGAGTACCAGTCACCCTATTCCCTACTGTTGACCAGAGCCCTATAGATTACCAGTCCCCCTATCCAGAGCCCTATAGATTGCCAGTCACCATAGCCAGAGCCCTATAGATTACCAGTCACCCTATCCAGAGCCCTATGGAGTACCATTCACCCTATTCCCTACTGTTGACCAGAGCCCTATAGATTACCAGTCACCCTATTCCCTACTGTTGACCAGAGCCCTATAGATTACCAGTCACCCTATCCAGAGCCCTATAGATTACCAGTCACCCTATTCCCTACCTTTGACCAGAGCCCTATAGAGTACCAGTCACCCTATTCCCTACTGTTGACCAGAGCCCTATAGATTAGCAGTCACCCTATCCAGAGCCCTATAGATTGCCAGTCACCCTATTCCCTACTGTTGACCAGAGCCCTATAGAGCACCAGTCACTCTATTCCCTACTGTTGACCAGAGCCCTATAGATTACCAGTCACCCTATTCCCTACTGTTGACCAGAGCCCTACAGAGTACCAGTCACCCTATTCCCTACTGTTGACCAGAGCCCTATAGATTACCAGTCACCCTATCGAGAGCCCTATACATGACCAGTCACCCTATTCCCTACTGTTGACCAGAGCCCTATGGAGTACCAGTCACCCTATTCCCTACTGTTGACCAGAGCCCTATAGATTACCAGTCACCCTATTCCCTACTGTTGACCAGAGCCCTATAGATTACCAGTCACCCTATCCAGAGCCCTATAGATTACCAGTCACCCTATTCCCTACTGTTGACCAGATCCCTATAGAGTACCAGTCACCCTATTCCCTACTGTTGACCAGAGCCCTATAGATTACCAGTCACCCTATTCCCTACTGTTGGCCAGAGCCCTATAGATTACCAGTCACTCTATTCCCTACTGTTGACCAGAGCCCTATAGATTACCAGTCACCCTATTCCCTACTGTTGACCAGAGCCCTACAGAGTACCAGTCACCCTATTCCCTACTGTTGACCAGAGCCCTATAGATTACCAGTCACCCTATCCAGAGCCCTATAAATGACCAGTCACCCTATTCCCTACTGTTGACCAGAGACCTATAGATTACCAGTCACCCTATCCAGAGCCCTATAGATTACCAGTCACCCTATCTAGAGCCCTATGGAGTACCAGTCACCCTATACAGAGCCCTATAGATTGCCAGTCACCATATCCAGAGCCCTATAGATTACCAGTCACCCTATCCAGAGCCCTATGGAGTACCATTCACCCTATTCCCTACTGTTGACCAGAGCCCTATAGATTACCAGTCACCCTATTCCCTACTGTTGACCAGAGCCCTATAGATTACCAGTCACCCTATCCAGAGCCCTATATATTACCAGCCACCATATCCAGAGCCCTATAGATTACCAGTCACCCTATCCAGAGCCCTATGGAGTACCAGTCACCCGATTCCCTACTGTTGACCAGAGCCCTATAGATTACCAGTCACCCTATTCCCTACTGTTGACCAGAGCCCTATAGATTACCAGTCACCCTATTCTCTACTGTTGACCAGAGCCCTATAGATTACCAGTCACCCTATCCAGAGCCCTATAGATTACCAGTCACCCTATTCCCTACTGTTGACCAGAGCCCTATAGATTACCAGTCACCCTATTCCCTACTGTTGGCCAGAGCCCTATAGATTACCAGTCACTCTATTCCCTACTGTTGACCAGAGCCCTATAGATTACCAGTCACCCTATTCCCTACTGTTGACCAGAGCCCTACAGAGTACCAGTCACCCTATTCCCTACTGTTGATCAGAGCCCTATAGATTACCAGTCACCCTATCCAGAGCCCTATAAATGTCCAGTCACCCTATTCCCTACTGTTGACCAGAGACCTATAGATTACCAGTCACCCTATCCAGAGCCCTATAGATTACCAGTCACCCTATCTAGAGCCCTATGGAGTACCAGTCACCCTATTCCCTACTGTTGACCAGAGCCCTATAGATTACCAGTCACCCTATGCAGAGCCCTATAGATTACCAGTCACCCTATCCAGAGCCCTATGGAGTACCATTCACCCTATTCCCTACTGTTGACCAGAGCCCTATAGATTACCAGTCACCCTATTCCCTACTGTTGACCAGAGCCCTATAGAGTACCAGTCACCCTATTCCCTACTGTTGACCAGAGCCCTATAGATTAGCAGTCACCCTATCCAGAGCCCTATAGATTACCAGTCACCCTATTCCATACTGTTGACCAGAGCCCTATAGAGTACCAGTCACTCTATTCCCTACTGTTGACCAGAGCCCTATAGATTACCAGTCACCCTATTCCCTACTGTTGACCAGAGCCCTACAGAGTACCAGTCACCCTATTCCCTACTGTTGACCAGGGCCCTATAGATTACCAGTCACCCTATCGAGAGCCCTATACATGACCAGTCACCCTATTCCCTACTGTTGACCAGAGCCCTATAGATTACCAGTCACCCTATTCCCTACTGTTTACCAGAGCCCTATAGATTACCAGTCACCCTATTCCCTACTGTTGACCAGAGCCCTATAGATTACCAGTCACCCTATCCAGAGCCCTATAGATTACCAGTCACCCTATTCCCTACTGTTGACCAGAGCCCTATAGAGTACCAGTCACCCTATTCCCTACTGTTGACCAGAGCCCTATAGATTACCAGTCACACTATTCCCTACTGTTGGCCAGAGCCCTATAGATTACCAGTCACCCTATTCCCTACTGTTGGCCAGAGCCCTATTGATTACCAGTCACTATTCCCTACTGTTGACCAGAGCCCTATAGATTACCAGTCACCCTATTCCCTACTGTTGACCAGAGCCCTACAGAGTACCAGTCACCCTATTCCCTACTGTTGACCAGAGCCCTTTAGATTACCAGTCAGCCTATCCAGAGCCCTATAGATTACCAGTCACCCTATTCCCTACTGTTGACCAGAGCCCTATAGAGTACCAGTCACCCTATCCAGAGCCCTATATATTACCAGTCACCCTATCCAGAGCCCTATAGATTACCAGTCACTCTATTCCCTACTGTTGACCAGAGCCCTATAGATTACCAGTCACTCTATTCCCTAATGTTGACCAGAGCCCTATTGATTACCAGTCACCCTATTCCCTACTGTAGACCAGAGACCTATAGATTACCAGTCACCCTATTCCCTAATGTTGACCAGAGCCCTATAGATTACCAATCACCCTATCCAGAGCCCTATATATTACCAGTCACCCTATCCAGAGCCCTATAGATTACCAGTCACCCTATTCCCTACTGTTGACCAGAGCCCTACAGAGTACCAGTCACCCTATTCCCTACTGTTGACCAGAGCCCTATAGATTACCAGTCACCCTATTCCCTACTGTTGACCAGAGACCTATAGATTACCAGTCACCCTATCCAGAGCCCTATGGAGTACCAGTCACCCTATTCCCTACTGTTGACCAGAGCCCTATAGATTACCAGTCACCCTATCCAGAGCCCTATAGATTACCAGTCACCCTATCCAGAGCCCTATAGAGTACCAGTCACCCTATCCAGAGCCCTATGGAGTACCAGTCACCCTATTCCCTACTGTTGACCAGAGCCCCATAGATTACCAGTCACCCTATTCCCTACTGTTGACCAGAGCCCTATAGATTACCAGTCACCCTATCCAGGGCCCTATAGATTACCAGTCACCCTATTCCCTACTGTTGATAGGAGCCCTATATAGTACCAGTCACCCTATCCAGAGCCCTATAGATTACCAGTCACCCTATCCAGAACCCTATAGATTACCAGTCACCATATTCCCTACTGTTGACCAGAGCCCTATAGATTACCAGTCACCCTATTCCCTACTGTTGACCAGAGCCCTATAGATTACCAGTCACCCTATCCAGAGCCCTATAGATTACCAGTCGCCCTATCCAGAGCCCTATAGATTACCAGTCACCCTATTCCCTACTGTTGACCAGAGCCCTATAGATTACCAGTCACCCTATCCAGAGCCCTATAGATTACCAGTCACCCTATTCCCTACTGTTGACCAGAGCCCTATAGAGTACCAGTCTCCCTATTCCCTACTGTTGACCAGAGCCCTATAGTTTACCAGTCACACTATTCCCTACTGTTGGCCAGAGCCCTATAGATTACCAGTCAACCTATTCCCTACTGTTGGTCAGAGCCATATAGATTACCAGTCACTCTATTCCCTACTGTTGACCAGATCCCTATAGATTACCAGTCACCCTATTCCCTACTGTTGACCAGAGCCCTACAGAGTATCAGTCACCCTATTCCCTACTGTTGACCAGAGCCCTATAGATTACCAGTCACCCTATCTAGAGCCCTATGGAGTACCAGTCACCCTATTCCCTACTGTTGACCAGAGCCCTATAGATTACCAGTCACCCTATCCAGAGCCCTATAGATTACCAGTCACCATATCCAGAGCCCTATAGATTACCAGTCACCCTATCCAGAGCCCTATGGAGTACCAGTCACCCTATTCCCTACTGTTGACCAGAGCCCTATAGATTACCAGTCACCCTATTCCCTACTGTTGACCAGAGCCCTATAGATTACCAGTCACCCTATTCCCTACTGTTGACCAGAGCCCTATAGATTACCAGTCACCCTATCCAGAGCCCTATAGATTACCAGTCACCCTATTCCCTAATGTTGACCAGAGCCCTATAGATTACCAGTCACTCTATTCCCTACTGTTGACCAGAGCCCTATAGATTACCAGTCACCTTATTCCCTACTGTTGACCAGAGCCCTACAGAGTACCAGTCACCCTATTCCCTACTGTTGACCAGAGACCTATAGATTACCAGTCACCCTATCCAGAGCCCTATAGACTACCAGTCACCCTATCTAGAGCCCTATGGACTACCAGTCAACCTATTCCCTACTGTTGACCAGAGCCCTATAGATTACCAGTCACCCTATCCAGAGCCCTATAGATTACCAGTCACCATATCCAGAGCCCTATAGATTACCAGTCACCCTATCCAGAGCCCTATGGATTACCAGTCACCCTATTCCCTAATGTTGACCAGAGCCCTATAGATTACCAGTTACCCTATCCAGAGCCCTATAGATTACCAGTCACCCTCTTCCCTACTGTTGACCAGAGCCCTATATATTACCAGTCACCCTCTTCCCTACTGTTGACCAGAGCCCTATAGAGTACCAGTCACCCTCTTCCCCACTGCTGACCAGAGCCCTATAGATTACCAGTCACCCTCTTCCTTACTGTTGACCAGAGCCCTATAGATTACCAGTCACCCTATTCCCTACTGTTGACCAGAGCTCTATATATTACCAGTCACCCTATTCCCTACTGTTGACCAGAGCCCTATAGATTACCAGTCACCCTATTCCCTACTGTTGACCAGAGCCCTATAGATTACCAGTCACCCTATCCAGAGCCCTATAGATTACCAGTCACCCTATCCAGAGCCCTATGGAGTACCAGTCACCCTATTCCCTACTGTTGACCAGAGCCCTATAGATTACCAGTCACCCTATTCCCTACTGTTGACCAGAGCCCTATAGATTACCGGTCACCCTATCCAGAGCCCTATAGATTACCAGTCACCCTATTCCCTACTGTTGACCAGAGCCCTATAGAGTACCAGTCTCCCTATTCCCTACTGTTTACCAGAGCCCTATAGATTACCAGTCACCCTATCCAGAGCCCTATAGATTACCAGTCACACTATTCCCTACTGTTGACCAGAGCCCTATAGAGTACCAGTCTCCCTATTCCCTACTGTTGACCAGAGCCCTATAGTTTACCAGTCACCCTATTCCCTACTGTTGGCCAGAACCCTATAGATTACCAGTCAACCTATTCCCTACTGTTGGCCAGAGCCCTATAGATTACCAGTCACTCTATGCCCTACTGTTGAAGAGAGCCCTATAGATTACCAGTCACCCTATTCCCTACTGTTGACCAGAGCCCTACAGAGTATCAGTCACCCTATTCCCTACTGTTGACCAGAGCCCTATAGATTACCAGTCAACCTATCTAGAGCCATATGGAGTACCAGTCACCCGATTCCCTACTGTTGACCAGAGCCCTATAGATTACCAGTCACCATATCCAGAGCCCTATAGATTACCAGTCACCCTATCCAGAGCCCTATGGAGTATCAGTCACCCTATTCCCTACTGTTGACCAGAGCCCTATAGATTACCAGTCGCCCTATTCCCAACTGTTGACCAGAGCCCTATAGATTACCAGTCACCCTATTCCCTACTGTAGACCAGAGCCCTATAGATTACCAGTCACCCTATCCAGAGCCCTATAGATTACCAGTCACCCTATTCCCTACTGTTGACCAGAGCCCTATAGAGTACCAGTCTCCCTATTCCCTACTGTTGACCAGAGCCCTATAGTTTACCAGTCACCCTATTCCCTACTGTTGGCCAGAGCCCTATAGATTACCAGTCAACCTATTCCCTACTGTTGGCCAGAGCCCTATAGATTACCAGTCACTCTATTCCCTACTGTTGACCAGAGCCCTATAGATTACCAGTCACCCTATTCCCTACTGTTGACCAGAGCCCTACAGAGTATCAGTCACCCTATTCCCTACTGTTGACCAGAGCCCTATAGATTACCAGTCACCCTATCTAGAGCC
This sequence comes from Oncorhynchus kisutch, assembly GCF_002021735.2. Taxonomy (NCBI): domain Eukaryota; kingdom Metazoa; phylum Chordata; class Actinopteri; order Salmoniformes; family Salmonidae; genus Oncorhynchus; species Oncorhynchus kisutch. The sequence goes on from NC_034184.2 coordinate 85,871,676, forward strand.
CTATGGAGTACCAGTCACCCTATTCCCTACTGTTGACCAGAGCCCTATAGATTACCAGTCACCCTATCCAGAGCCCTATAGATTACCAGTCACCATATCCAGGGCCCTATAGATTACCTGTCACCCTATCCAGAGCCCTATGGATTACCAGTCACCCTATTCCCTACTGTTGACCAGAGCCCTATAGATTACCAGTCACCCTATCCAGAGCCCTATAGATTACCAGTCACCCTATTCCCTACTGTTGACCAGAGCCCTATAGATTACCTGTCACCCTATCCAGAGCCCTATAGATTACCAGTCACCCTCTTCCCTACTGTTGACCAGAGCCCTATATATTACCAGTCACCCTCTTCCCTACTGTTGACCAGAGCCCTATAGAGTACCACTCACCCTCTTCCCTACTGCTGACCAGAGCCCTATACATTACCAGTCACCCTCTTCCTTACTGTTGACCAGAGCCCTATAGATTACCAGTCACCCTATTCCCTACTGTTGACCAGAGCCCTATAGATTACCAGTCACCTTATTCCCTACTGTTGACCAGAGCCCTATAGATTACCAGTCACCCTATTCCCTACTGTTGACCAGAGCCCTATAGATTACCAGTCACCCTATCCAGAGCCCTAGAGATTACCAGTCACCCTATCCAGAGCCCTATAGATTACCAGTCACCCTATTCCCTACTGTTGACCAGAGCCCTATAGATTACCAGTCACCCTATTCCCTACTGTTGACCAGAGCCCTATAGATTACCAGTCACCCTATTCCCTACTGTTGACCAGAGCCCTATGGATTACCAGTCGCCCTATTCCCTACTGTTGACCAGAGCCCTATAGATTACCAGTCACCCTATTCCCTACTGTTGACCAGAGCCCTATAGATTACCAGTCACCCTATCCAGAGCCCTATAGATTACCAGTCACCCTATTCCCTACTGTTGACCAGAGCCCTATAGAGTACCAGTCTCCCTATTCCCTACTGTTGACCAGAGCCCTATAGTGTACCAGTCACCCTATTCCCTACTGTTGGCCAGAGCCCTATAGATTACCAGTCACCCTCTTCCCTACTGTTGACCAGAGCCCTATATATTACCAGTCACCCTCTTCCCTACTGTTGACCAGAGCCCTATAGAGTACCACTCACCCTCTTCCCTACTGCTGACCAGAGCCCTATACATTACCAGTCACCCTCTTCCTTACTGTTGACCAGAGCCCTATAGATTACCAGTCACCCTATTCCCTACTGTTGACCAGAGCCCTATAGATTACCAGTCACCTTATTCCCTACTGTTGACCAGAGCCCTATAGATTACCAGTCACCCTATTCCCTACTGTTGACCAGAGCCCTATAGATTACCAGTCACCCTATCCAGAGCCCTAGAGATTACCAGTCACCCTATCCAGAGCCCTATAGATTACCAGTCACCCTATTCCCTACTGTTGACCAGAGCCCTATAGATTACCAGTCACCCTATTCCCTACTGTTGACCAGAGCCCTATAGATTACCAGTCACCCTATTCCCTACTGTTGACCAGAGCCCTATAGATTACCAGTCACCCTATTCCCTACTGTTGACCAGAGCCCTATAGATTACCAGTCACCCTATCCAGAGCCCTATAGATTACCAGTCACCCTATTCCCTACTGTTGACCAGAGCCCTATAGAGTACCAGTCTCCCTATTCCCTACTGTTGACCAGAGCCCTATAGTGTACCAGTCACCCTATTCCCTACTGTTGGCCAGAGCCCTATAGATTACCAGTCAACCTATTCCCTACTGTTGGCCAGAGCCCTATAGATTACCAGTCACCCTATTCCCTACTGTTGACCAGAGCCCTACAGAGTATCAGTCACCCTATTCCCTACTGATGACCAGAGCCCTATAGATTACCAGTCACCCTATCTAGAGCCCTATGGAGTACCAGTCACCCTATTCCCTACTGTTGACCAGAGCCCTATAGATTACCAGTCACCATATCCAGAGCCCTATAGATTACCAGTCACCCTATCCAGAGCCCTATGGAGTACCAGTCACCCTATTCCCTACTGTTGGCCAGAGCCCTATAGATTACCAGTCACTCTATTCCCTACTGTTGACCAGAGCCCTATAGATTACCAGTCACCCTATTCCCTACTGTTGACCAGAGCCCTACAGAGTACCAGTCACCCTATTCCCTACTGTTGACCAGAGACCTATAGATTACCAGTCACCCTATCCAGAGCCCTATAGATTACCAGTCACCCTATCTAGAGCCCTATGGAGTACCAGTCACCCTATTCCCTACTGTTGACCAGAGCCCTATAGATTACCAGTCACCCTATCCAGAGCCCTATAGATTACCAGTCACCATATCCAGGGCCCTATAGATTACCAGTCACCCTATCCAGAGCCCTATGGATTACCAGTCGCCCTATTCCCTACTGTTGACCAGAGCCCTATAGATTACCAGTCACCCTATCCAGAGCCCTATAGATTACCAGTCACCCTATTCCCTACTGTTGACCAGAGCCCTATAGATTACCAGTCACCCTATCCAGAGCCCTATAGATTACCAGTCACACTCTTCCCTACTGTTGACCAGAGCCCTATATATTACCAGTCACCCTCTTCCCTACTGTTGACCAGAGCCCTATAGAGTACCAGTCACCCTCTTCCCTACTGCTGACCAGAGCCCTATACATTACCAGTCACCCTCTTCCTTACTGTTGACCAGAGCCCTATAGATTACCAGTCACCCTATTCCCTACTGTTGACCAGAGCCCTATAGATTACCAGTCACCTTATTCCCTACTGTTGACCAGAGCCCTATAGATTACCAGTCACCCTATTCCCTACTGTTGACCAGAGCCCTATAGATTACCCGTCACCCTATCCAGAGCCCTAGAGATTACCAGTCACCCTATCCAGAGCCCTATAGATTACCAGTCACCCTATTCCCTACTGTTGACCAGAGCCCTATAGATTACCAGTCACCCTATTCCCTACTGTTGACCAGAGCCCTATAGATTACCAGTCACCCTATCCAGAGCCCTAGAGATTACCAGTCACCCTATCCAGAGCCCTATAGATTACCAGTCACCCTATCCAGAGCCCTATGGAGTACCAGTCACCCTATTCCCTACTGTTGACCAGAGCCCTATAGATTACCAGTCACCCTATCCAGAGCCCTGTAGATTACCAGTCACCCTATTCCCTACTGTTGACCAGAGCCCTATAGAGTACCAGTCTCCCTATTCCCTACTGTTGACCAGAGCCCTATAGTTTACCAGTCACCCTATTCCCTACTGTTGGCCAGAGCCCTATAGATGACCAGTCAACCTATTCCCTACTGTTGGCCAGAGCCCTATAGATTACCAGTCACTCTATTCCCTACTGTTGACCAGAGCCCTATAGATTACCAGTCACCCTATTCCCTACTGTTGACCAGAGCCCTACAGAGTATCAGTCACCCTATTCCCTACTGTTGACCGGAGCCCTATAGATTACCAGTCCCCCTATCTAGAGCCCTATGGAGTACCAGTCACCCTGTTCCCTACTGTTGACCAGAGCCCTATAGATTACCAGTCACCCTATCCAGAGCCCTATAGATTACCAGTCACCATATCCAGAGCCCTATAGATTACCAGTCACCCTATCCAGAGCCCTATGGAGTACCAGTCACCCTATTCCCTACTGTTGACCAGAGCCCTATAGATTACCAGTCACCCTATTCCCTACTGTTGGCCAGAGCCCTATAGATTACCAGTCACCCTATTCTCTACTGTTGACCAGAGCCCTGTAGATTACCAGTCACCCTATCCAGAGCCCTATAGATTACCAGTCACCCTATTCCCTACTGTTGACCAGAGCCCTATAGAGTACCAGTCACCCTATTCCCTACTGTTGACCAGAGCCCTATAGATTACCAGTCACCCTATTCCCTACTGTTGGCCAGAGCCCTATAGATTACCAGTCACTCTATTCCCTACTGTTGACCAGAGCCCTATAGATTACCAGTCACCCTATTCCCTACTGTTGACCAGAGCCCTACAGAGTACCAGTCACCCTATTCCCTACTGTTGACCAGAGCCCTATAGATTACCAGTCACCCTATCCAGAGCCCTATAAATGACCAGTCACCCTATTCCCTACTGTTGACCAGAGACCTATAGATTACCAGTCACCCTATCCAGAGCCCTATAGATTACCAGTCACCCTATCTAGAGCCCTATGGAGTACCAGTCACCCTATTCCCTACTGTTGACCAGAGCCCTATAGATTACCAGTCACCCTATCCAGAGCCCTATAGATTGCCAGTCACCATATCCAGAGCACTATAGATTACCAGTCACCCTATCCAGAGCCCTATGGAGTACCATTCACCCTATTCCCTACTGTTGACCAGAGCCCTATAGATTACCAGTCACCCTATTCCCTACTGTTGACCAGAGCCCTATAGATTACCAGTCACCCTATTCCCTACTGTTGACCAGAGCCCTATAGATTACCAGTCACCCTATCCAGAGCCCTATAGATTACCAGTCACCCTATTCCCTACTGTTGACGAGAGCCCTATAGAGTACCAGTCACCCTATTCCCTACTGTTGACCAGAGCCCTATAGATTAGCAGTCACCCTATCCAGAGCCCTATAGATTACCAGTCACCCTATTCCCTACTGTTGACCAGAGCCCTATAGAGTACCAGTCACTCTATTCCCTACTGTTGACCAGAGCCCTATAGATTACCAGTCACCCTATTCCCTACTGTTGACCAGAGCCCTACAGAGTACCAGTCACCCTATTCCCTACTGTTGACCAGAGCCCTATAGATTACCAGTTACCCTATCGAGAGCCCTATACATGACCAGTCACCCTATTCCCTACTGTTGACCAGAGCCCTATGGAGTACCAGTCACCCTATTCCCTACTGTTGACCAGAGCCCTATAGATTACCAGTCACCCTATTCCCTACTGTTGACCAGAGCCCTATAGATTACGAGTCACCCTATCCAGAGCCCTATAGATTACCAGTCACCCTATTCCCTACTGTTGACCAGAGCCCTATAGAGTACCAGTCACCCTATTCCCTACTGTTGACCAGAGCCCTATGGATTACCAGTCACACTATTCCCTACTGTTGGCCAGAGCCCTATAGATTACCAGTCACGCTATTCCCTACTGTTGGCCAGAGCCCTATAGATTACCAGTCACTCTATTCCCTACTGTTGACCAGAGCCCTATAGATTACCAGTCACCCTATTCCCTACTGTTGACCAGAGCCCTACAGAGTACCAGTCACCCTATTCCCTACTGTTGACCAGAGCCCTATAGATTACCAGTCACCCTATCCAGAGCCCTATAAATGACCAGTCACCCTATTCCCTACTGTTGACCAGAGCCCAATAGATTACCAGTCACCCTATCCAGAGCCCTATAGAGTACCAGTCAGCCTATCCAGAGCCCTATAGATTACCAGTCACCCTATTCCCTACTGTTGACCAGAGCCCTATAGAGTACCAGTCACCCTATCCAGAGCCCTATATATTACCAGTCACCCTATCCAGAGCCCTATAGATTACCAGTCACCCTATTCCCTACTGTTGACCAGAGCCCTATAGATTACCAGTCACCCTATTCCCTACTGTTGGCCAGAGCCCTATAGATTACCAGTCACTCTATTCCCTACTGTTGACCAGAGCCCTATAGATTACCAGTCACCCTATTCCCTACTGTTGATCAGAGCCCTATAGATTACCAGTCACCCTATCCAGAGCCCTATAAATGACCAGTCACCCTATTCCCTACTGTTGACCAGAGACCTATAGATTACCAGTCACCCTATCCAGAGCCCTATAGATTACCAGTCACCCTATCTAGAGCCCTATGGAGTACCAGTCACCCTATTCCCTACTGTTGACCAGAGCCCTATAGATTACCAGTCACCCTATGCAGAGCCCTATAGATTACCAGTCACCCTATCCAGAGCCCTATGGAGTACCATTCACCCTATTCCCTACTGTTGACCAGAGCCCTATAGATTACCAGTCACCCTATTCCCTACTGTTGACCAGAGCCCTATAGAGTACCAGTCACCCTATTCCCTACTGTTGACCAGAGCCCTATAGATTAGCAGTCACCCTATCCAGACCCCTATAGATTACCAGTCACCCTATTCCCTACTGTTGACCAGAGCCCTATAGAGTACCAGTCACTCTATTCCCTACTGTTGACCAGAGCCCTATAGATTACCAGTCACCCTATTCCCTACTGTTGACCAGAGCCCTACAGAGTACCAGTCACCCTATTCCCTACTGTTGACCAGGGCCCTATAGATTACCAGTCACCGTATCGAGAGCCCTATACATGACCAGTCACCCTATTCCCTACTGTTGACCAGAGCCCTATAGATTACCAGTCACCCTATTCCCTACTGTTTACCAGAGCCCTATAGATTACCAGTCACCCTATTCCCTACTGTTGACCAGAGCCCTATAGATTACCAGTCACCCTATCCAGAGCCCTATAGATTACCAGTCACCCTATTCCCTACTGTTGACCAGAGCCCTATAGAGTACCAGTCACCCTATTCCCTACTGTTGACCAGAGCCCTATAGATTACCAGTCACACTATTCCCTACTGTTGGCCAGAGCCCTATAGATTACCAGTCACCCTATTCCCTACTGTTGGCCAGAGCCCTATTGATTACCAGTCACTATTCCCCACTGTTGACCAGAGCCCTATAGATTACCAGTCACCCTATTCCCTACTGTTGACCAGAGCCCTACAGAGTACCAGTCACCCTATTCCCTACTGTTGACCAGAGCCCTTTAGATTACCAGTCAGCCTATCCAGAGCCCTATAGATTACCAGTCACCCTATTCCCTACTGTTGACCAGAGCCCTATAGAGTACCAGTCACCCTATCCAGAGCCCTATATATTACCAGTCACCCTATCCAGAGCCCTATAGATTACCAGTCACTCTATTCCCTACTGTTGACCAGAGCCCTATAGATTACCAGTCACTCTATTCCCTAATGTTGACCAGAGCCCTATTGATTACCAGTCACCCTATTCCCTACTGTAGACCAGAGACCTATAGATTACCAGTCACCCTATTCCCTAATGTTGACCAGAGCCCTATAGATTACCAATCACCCTATCCAGAGCCCTATATATTACCAGTCACCCTATCCAGAGCCCTATAGATTACCAGTCACCCTATTCCCTACTGTTGACCAGAGCCCTACAGAGTACCAGTCACCCTATTCCCTACTGTTGACCAGAGCCCTATAGATTACCAGTCACCCTATTCCCTACTGTTGACCAGAGACCTATAGATTACCAGTCACCCTATCCAGAGCCCTATGGAGTACCAGTCACCCTATTCCCTACTGTTGACCAGAGCCCTATAGATTACCAGTCACCCTATCCAGAGCCCTATAGATTACCAGTCACCCTATCCAGAGCCCTATAGAGTACCAGTCACCCTATCCAGAGCCCTATGGAGTACCAGTCACCCTATTCCCTACTGTTGACCAGAGCCCTACAGAGTACCAGTCACCCTATTCCCTACTGTTGACCAGAGCCCTATAGATTACCAGTCACCCTATTCCCTACTGTTGACCAGAGCCCTACAGAGTACCAGTCACCCTATTCCCTACTGTTGACCAGAGCCCTATAGATTACCAGTTACCCTATCGAGAGCCCTATACATGACCAGTCACCCTATTCCCTACTGTTGACCAGAGCCCTATGGAGTACCAGTCACCCTATTCCCTACTGTTGACCAGAGCCCTATAGATTACCAGTCACCCTATTCCCTACTGTTGACCAGAGCCCTATAGATTACGAGTCACCCTATCCAGAGCCCTATAGATTACCAGTCACCCTATTCCCTACTGTTGACCAGAGCCCTATAGAGTACCAGTCACCCTATTCCCTACTGTTGACCAGAGCCCTATGGATTACCAGTCACACTATTCCCTACTGTTGGCCAGAGCCCTATAGATTACCAGTCACGCTATTCCCTACTGTTGGCCAGAGCCCTATAGATTACCAGTCACTCTATTCCCTACTGTTGACCAGAGCCCTATAGATTACCAGTCACCCTATTCCCTACTGTTGACCAGAGCCCTACAGAGTACCAGTCACCCTATTCCCTACTGTTGACCAGAGCCCTATAGATTACCAGTCACCCTATCCAGAGCCCTATAAATGACCAGTCACCCTATTCCCTACTGTTGACCAGAGCCCAATAGATTACCAGTCACCCTATCCAGAGCCCTATAGAGTACCAGTCAGCCTATGCAGAGCCCTATAGATTACCAGTCACCCTATTCCCTACTGTTGACCAGAGCCCTATAGAGTACCAGTCACCCTATCCAGAGCCCTATATATTACCAGTCACCCTATCCAGAGCCCTATAGATTACCAGTCACCCTATTCCCTACTGTTGACCAGAGCCCTATAGATTACCAGTCACCCTATTCCCTACTGTTGGCCAGAGCCCTATAGATTACCAGTCACTCTATTCCCTACTGTTGACCAGAGCCCTATAGATTACCAGTCACCCTATTCCCTACTGTTGACCAGAGCCCTACAGAGTACCAGTCACCCTATTCCCTACTGTTGATCAGAGCCCTATAGATTACCAGTCACCCTATCCAGAGCCCTATAAATGACCAGTCACCCTATTCCCTACTGTTGACCAGAGACCTATAGATTACCAGTCACCCTATCCAGAGCCCTATAGATTACCAGTCACCCTATCTAGAGCCCTATGGAGTACCAGTCACCCTATTCCCTACTGTTGACCAGAGCCCTATAGATTACCAGTCACCCTATGCAGAGCCCTATAGATTACCAGTCACCCTATCCAGAGCCCTATGGAGTACCATTCACCCTATTCCCTACTGTTGACCAGAGCCCTATAGATTACCAGTCACCCTATTCCCTACTGTTGACCAGAGCCCTATAGAGTACCAGTCACCCTATTCCCTACTGTTGACCAGAGCCCTATAGATTAGCAGTCACCCTATCCAGAGCCCTATAGATTACCAGTCACCCTATTCCCTACTGTTGACCAGAGCCCTATAGAGTACCAGTCACTCTATTCCCTACTGTTGACCAGAGCCCTATAGATTACCAGTCACCCTATTCCCTACTGTTGACCAGAGCCCTACAGAGTACCAGTCACCCTATTCCCTACTGTTGACCAGGGCCCTATAGATTACCTGTCACCCTATCGAGAGCCCTATACATGACCAGTCACCCTATTCCCTACTGTTGACCAGAGCCCTATAGATTACCAGTCACCCTATTCCCTACTGTTTACCAGAGCCCTATAGATTACCAGTCACCCTATTCCCTACTGTTGACCAGAGCCCTATAGATTACCAGTCACCCTATCCAGAGCCCTATAGATTACCAGTCACCCTATTCCCTACTGTTGACCAGAGCCCTATAGAGTACCAGTCACCCTATTCCCTACTGTTGACCAGAGCCCTATAGATTACCAGTCACACTATTCCCTACTGTTGGCCAGAGCCCTATAGATTACCAGTCACCCTATTCCCTACTGTTGGCCAGAGCCCTATTGATTACCAGTCACTATTCCCTACTGTTGACCAGAGCCCTATAGATTACCAGTCACCCTATTCCCTACTGTTGACCAGAGCCCTACAGAGTACCAGTCACCCTATTCCCTACTGTTGACCAGAGCCCTTTAGATTACCAGTCAGCCTATCCAGAGCCCTATAGATTACCAGTCACCCTATTCCCTACTGTTGACCAGAGCCCTATAGAGTACCAGTCACCCTATCCAGAGCCCTATATATTACCAGTCACCCTATCCAGAGCCCTATAGATTACCAGTCACTCTATTCCCTACTGTTGACCAGAGCCCTATAGATTACCAGTCACTCTATTCCCTAATGTTGACCAGAGCCCTATTGATTACCAGTCACCCTATTCCCTACTGTAGACCAGAGACCTATAGATTACCAGTCACCCTATTCCCTAATGTTGACCAGAGCCCTATAGATTACCAATCACCCTATCCAGAGCCCTATATATTACCAGTCACCCTATCCAGAGCCCTATAGATTACCAGTCACCCTATTCCCTACTGTTGACCAGAGCCCTACAGAGTACCAGTCACCCTATTCCCTACTGTTGACCAGAGCCCTATAGATTACCAGTCACCCTATTCCCTACTGTTGACCAGAGACCTATAGATTACCAGTCACCCTATCCAGAGCCCTATGGAGTACCAGTCACCCTATTCCCTACTGTTGACCAGAGCCCTATAGATTACCAGTCACCCTATCCAGAGCCCTATAGATTACCAGTCACCCTATCCAGAGCCCTATAGAGTACCAGTCACCCTATCCAGAGCCCTATGGAGTACCAGTCACCCTATTCCCTACTGTTGACCAGAGCCCCATAGATTACCAGTCACCCTATTCCCTACTGTTGACCAGAGCCCTATAGATTACCAGTCACCCTATCCAGGGCCCTATAGATTACCAGTCACCCTATTCCCTACTGTTGATAGGAGCCCTATATAGTACCAGTCACCCTATCCAGAGCCCTATAGATTACCAGTCACCCTATCCAGAACCCTATAGATTACCAGTCAATATATTCCCTACTGTTGACCAGAGCCCTATAGATTACCAGTCACCCTATTCCCTACTGTTGACCAGAGCCCTATAGATTACCAGTCACCCTATCCAGAGCCCTATAGATTACCAGTCGCCCTATCCAGAGCCCTATAGATTACCAGTCACCCTATTCCCTACTGTTGACCAGAGCCCTATAGATTACCGGTCACCCTATCCAGAGCCCTATAGATTACCAGTCACCCTATTCCCTACTGTTGACCAGAGCCCTATAGAGTACCAGTCTCCCTATTCCCTACTGTTGACCAGAGCCCTATAGTTTACCAGTCACACTATTCCCTACTGTTGGCCAGAGCCCTATAGATTACCAGTCAACCTATTCCCTACTGTTGGTCAGAGCCATATAGATTACCAGTCACTCTATTCCCTACTGTTGACCAGATCCCTATAGATTACCAGTCACCCTATTCCCTACTGTTGACCAGAGCCCTACAGAGTATCAGTCACCCTATTCCCTACTGTTGACCAGAGCCCTATAGATTACCAGTCACCCTATCTAGAGCCCTATGGAGTACCAGTCACCCTATTCCCTACTGTTGACCAGAGCCCTATAGATTACCAGTCACCCTATCCAGAGCCCTATAGATTACCAGTCACCATATCCAGAGCCCTATAGATTACCAGTCACCCTATCCAGAGCCCTATGGAGTACCAGTCACCCTATTCCCTACTGTTGACCAGAGCCCTATAGATTACCAGTCACCCTATTCCCTACTGTTGACCAGAGCCCTATAGATTACCAGTCACCCTATTCCCTACTGTTGACCAGAGCCCTATAGATTACCAGTCACCCTATCCAGAGCCCTATAGATTACCAGTCACCCTATTCCCTAATGTTGACCAGAGCCCTATAGATTACCAGTCACTCTATTCCCTACTGTTGACCAGAGCCCTATAGATTACCGGTCACCTTATTCCCTACTGTTGACCAGAGCCCTACAGAGTACCAGTCACCCTATTCCCTACTGTTGACCAGAGACCTATAGATTACCAGTCACCCTATCCAGAGCCCTATAGACTACCAGTCACCCTATCTAGAGCCCTATGGAGTACCAGTCACCCTATTCCCTACTGTTGACCAGAGCCCTATAGATTACCAGTCACCCTATCCAGAGCCCTATAGATTACCAGTCACCATATCCAGAGCCCTATAGATTACCAGTCACCCTATCCAGAGCCCTATGGATTACCAGTCACCCTATTCCCTAATGTTGACCAGAGCCCTATAGATTACCAGTTACCCTATCCAGAGCCCTATAGATTACCAGTCACCCTCTTCCCTACTGTTGACCAGAGCCCTATATATTACCAGTCACCCTCTTCCCTACTGTTGACCAGAGCCCTATAGAGTACCAGTCACCCTCTTCCCCACTGCTGACCAGAGCCCTATAGATTACCAGTCACCCTCTTCCTTACTGTTGACCAGAGCCCTATAGATTACCAGTCACCCTATTCCCTACTGTTGACCAGAGCTCTATATATTACCAGTCACCCTATTCCCTACTGTTGACCAGAGCCCTATAGATTACCAGTCACCCTATTCCCTACTGTTGACCAGAGCCCTATAGATTACCAGTCACCCTATCCAGAGCCCTATAGATTACCAGTCACCCTATCCAGAGCCCTATGGAGTACCAGTCACCCTATTCCCTACTGTTGACCAGAGCCCTATAGATTACCAGTCACCCTATTCCCTACTGTTGACCAGAGCCCTATAGATTACCGGTCACCCTATCCAGAGCCCTATAGATTACCAGTCACCCTATTCCCTACTGTTGACCAGAGCCCTATAGAGTACCAGTCTCCCTATTCCCTACTGTTTACCAGAGCCCTATAGATTACCAGTCACCCTATCCAGAGCCCTATAGATTACCAGTCACCCTATTCCCTACTGTTGACCAGAGCCCTATAGAGTACCAGTCTCCCTATTCCCTACTGTTGACCAGAGCCCTATAGTTTACCAGTCACCCTATTCCCTACTGTTGGCCAGAACCCTATAGATTACCAGTCAACCTATTCCCTACTGTTGGCCAGAGCCCTATAGATTACCAGTCACTCTATGCCCTACTGTTGAAGAGAGCCCTATAGATTACCAGTCACCCTATTCCCTACTGTTGACCAGAGCCCTATAGAGTACCAGTCTCCCTATTCCCTACTGTTGACCAGAGCCCTATAGTTTACCAGTCACCCTATTCCCTACTGTTGGCCAGAGCCCTATAGATTACCAGTCAACCTATTCCCTACTGTTGGCCAGAGCCCTATAGATTACCAGTCACTCTATTCCCTACTGTTGACCAGAGCCCTATAGATTACCAGTCACTCTATTCCCTACTGTTGACCAGAGCCCTATAGATTACCAGTCACCCTATTCCCTACTGTTGACCAGAGCCCTACAGAGTATCAGTCACCCTATTCCCTACTGTTGACCAGAGCCCTATAGATTACCAGTCACCCTATCTAGAGCCCTATGGAGTACCAGTCACCCTATTCCCTACTGTTGACCAGAGCCCTATAGATTACCAGTCACCCTATCCAGAGCCCTATAGATTACCAGTCACCATATCCAGGGCCCTATAGATTACCTGTCACCCTATCCAGAGCCCTGTGGATTACCAGTCACCCTATTCCCTACTGTTGACCAGAGCCCTATAGATTACCATTCACCCTATCCAGAGCCCTATGGATTACCAGTCACCCTATTCCCTACTGTTGACCAGAGCCCTATAGATTACCATTCACCCTATCCAGAGCCCTATAGATTACCAGTCACCCTATTCCCTACTGTTGACCAGAGCCCTATAGATTACCTGTCACCCTATCCAGAGCCCTACAGAGTACCAGTCACCCTATTCCCTACTGTTGACCAGAGCCCTATAGATTACCAGTTACCCTATCGAGAGCCCTATACATGACCAGTCACCCTATTCCCTACTGTTGACCAGAGCCCTATGGAGTACCAGTCACCCTATTCCCTACTGTTGACCAGAGCCCTATAGATTACCAGTCACCCTATTCCCTACTGTTGACCAGAGCCCTATAGATTACGAGTCACCCTATCCAGAGCCCTATAGATTACCAGTCACCCTATTCCCTACTGTTGACCAGAGCCCTATAGAGTACCAGTCACCCTATTCCCTACTGTTGACCAGAGCCCTATGGATTACCAGTCACACTATTCCCTACTGTTGGCCAGAGCCCTATAGATTACCAGTCACGCTATTCCCTACTGTTGGCCAGAGCCCTATAGATTACCAGTCACTCTATTCCCTACTGTTGACCAGAGCCCTATAGATTACCAGTCACCCTATTCCCTACTGTTGACCAGAGCCCTACAGAGTACCAGTCACCCTATTCCCTACTGTTGACCAGAGCCCTATAGATTACCAGTCACCCTATCCAGAGCCCTATAAATGACCAGTCACCCTATTCCCTACTGTTGACCAGAGCCCAATAGATTACCAGTCACCCTATCCAGAGCCCTATAGAGTACCAGTCAGCCTATCCAGAGCCCTATAGATTACCAGTCACCCTATTCCCTACTGTTGACCAGAGCCCTATAGAGTACCAGTCACCCTATCCAGAGCCCTATATATTACCAGTCACCCTATCCAGAGCCCTATAGATTACCAGTCACCCTATTCCCTACTGTTGACCAGAGCCCTATAGATTACCAGTCACCCTATTCCCTACTGTTGGCCAGAGCCCTATAGATTACTAGTCACTCTATTCCCTACTGTTGACCAGAGCCCTATAGATTACCAGTCACCCTATTCCCTACTGTTGACCAGAGCCCTACAGAGTACCAGTCACCCTATTCCCTACTGTTGATCAGAGCCCTATAGATTACCAGTCACCCTATCCAGAGCCCTATAAATGACCAGTCACCCTATTCCCTACTGTTGACCAGAGACCTATAGATTACCAGTCACCCTATCCAGAGCCCTATAGATTACCAGTCACCCTATCTAGAGCCCTATGGAGTACCAGTCACCCTATTCCCTACTGTTGACCAGAGCCCTATAGATTACCAGTCACCCTATGCAGAGCCCTATAGATTACCAGTCACCCTATCCAGAGCCCTATGGAGTACCATTCACCCTATTCCCTACTGTTGACCAGAGCCCTATAGATTACCAGTCACCCTATTCCCTACTGTTGACCAGAGCCCTATAGAGTACCAGTCACCCTATTCCCTACTGTTGACCAGAGCCCTATAGATTAGCAGTCACCCTATCCAGACCCCTATAGATTACCAGTCACCCTATTCCCTACTGTTGACCAGAGCCCTATAGAGTACCAGTCACTCTATTCCCTACTGTTGACCAGAGCCCTATAGATTACCAGTCACCCTATTCCCTACTGTTGACCAGAGCCCTACAGAGTACCAGTCACCCTATTCCCTACTGTTGACCAGGGCCCTATAGATTACCAGTCACCCTATCGAGAGCCCTATACATGACCAGTCACCCTATTCCCTACTGTTGACCAGAGCCCTATAGATTACCAGTCACCCTATTCCCTACTGTTTACCAGAGCCCTATAGATTACCAGTCACCCTATTCCCTACTGTTGACCAGAGCCCTATAGATTACCAGTCACCCTATCCAGAGCCCTATAGATTACCAGTCACCCTATTCCCTACTGTTGACCAGAGCCCTATAGAGTACCAGTCACCCTATTCCCTACTGTTGACCAGAGCCCTATAGATTACCAGTCACACTATTCCCTACTGTTGGCCAGAGCCCTATAGATTACCAGTCACCCTATTCCCTACTGTTGGCCAGAGCCCTATTGATTACCAGTCACTATTCCCCACTGTTGACCAGAGCCCTATAGATTACCAGTCACCCTATTCCCTACTGTTGACCAGAGCCCTACAGAGTACCAGTCACCCTATTCCCTACTGTTGACCAGAGCCCTTTAGATTACCAGTCAGCCTATCCAGAGCCCTATAGATTACCAGTCACCCTATTCCCTACTGTTGACCAGAGCCCTATAGAGTACCAGTCACCCTATCCAGAGCCCTATATATTACCAGTCACCCTATCCAGAGCCCTATAGATTACCAGTCACTCTATTCCCTACTGTTGACCAGAGCCCTATAGATTACCAGTCACTCTATTCCCTAATGTTGACCAGAGCCCTATTGATTACCAGTCACCCTATTCCCTACTGTAGACCAGAGACCTATAGATTACCAGTCACCCTATTCCCTAATGTTGACCAGAGCCCTATAGATTACCAATCACCCTATCCAGAGCCCTATATATTACCAGTCACCCTATCCAGAGCCCTATAGATTACCAGTCACCCTATTCCCTACTGTTGACCAGAGCCCTACAGAGTACCAGTCACCCTATTCCCTACTGTTGACCAGAGCCCTATAGATTACCAGTCACCCTATTCCCTACTGTTGACCAGAGACCTATAGATTACCAGTCACCCTATCCAGAGCCCTATGGAGTACCAGTCACCCTATTCCCTACTGTTGACCAGAGCCCTATAGATTACCAGTCACCCTATCCAGAGCCCTATAGATTACCAGTCACCCTATCCAGAGCCCTATAGAGTACCAGTCACCCTATCCAGAGCCCTATGGAGTACCAGTCACCCTATTCCCTACTGTTGACCAGAGCCCTACAGAGTACCAGTCACCCTATTCCCTACTGTTGACCAGAGCCCTATAGATTACCAGTCACCCTATTCCCTACTGTTGACCAGAGCCCTACAGAGTACCAGTCACCCTATTCCCTACTGTTGACCAGAGCCCTATAGATTACCAGTTACCCTATCGAGAGCCCTATACATGACCAGTCACCCTATTCCCTACTGTTGACCAGAGCCCTATGGAGTACCAGTCACCCTATTCCCTACTGTTGACCAGAGCCCTATAGATTACCAGTCACCCTATTCCCTACTGTTGACCAGAGCCCTATAGATTACGAGTCACCCTATCCAGAGCCCTATAGATTACCAGTCACCCTATTCCCTACTGTTGACCAGAGCCCTATAGAGTACCAGTCACCCTATTCCCTACTGTTGACCAGAGCCCTATGGATTACCAGTCACACTATTCCCTACTGTTGGCCAGAGCCCTATAGATTACCAGTCACGCTATTCCCTACTGTTGGCCAGAGCCCTATAGATTACCAGTCACTCTATTCCCTACTGTTGACCAGAGCCCTATAGATTACCAGTCACCCTATTCCCTACTGTTGACCAGAGCCCTACAGAGTACCAGTCACCCTATTCCCTACTGTTGACCAGAGCCCTATAGATTACCAGTCACCCTATCCAGAGCCCTATAAATGACCAGTCACCCTATTCCCTACTGTTGACCAGAGCCCAATAGATTACCAGTCACCCTATCCAGAGCCCTATAGAGTACCAGTCAGCCTATGCAGAGCCCTATAGATTACCAGTCACCCTATTCCCTACTGTTGACCAGAGCCCTATAGAGTACCAGTCACCCTATCCAGAGCCCTATATATTACCAGTCACCCTATCCAGAGCCCTATAGATTACCAGTCACCCTATTCCCTACTGTTGACCAGAGCCCTATAGATTACCAGTCACCCTATTCCCTACTGTTGGCCAGAGCCCTATAGATTACCAGTCACTCTATTCCCTACTGTTGACCAGAGCCCTATAGATTACCAGTCACCCTATTCCCTACTGTTGACCAGAGCCCTACAGAGTACCAGTCACCCTATTCCCTACTGTTGATCAGAGCCCTATAGATTACCAGTCACCCTATCCAGAGCCCTATAAATGACCAGTCACCCTATTCCCTACTGTTGACCAGAGACCTATAGATTACCAGTCACCCTATCCAGAGCCCTATAGATTACCAGTCACCCTATCTAGAGCCCTATGGAGTACCAGTCACCCTATTCCCTACTGTTGACCAGAGCCCTATAGATTACCAGTCACCCTATGCAGAGCCCTATAGATTACCAGTCACCCTATCCAGAGCCCTATGGAGTACCATTCACCCTATTCCCTACTGTTGACCAGAGCCCTATAGATTACCAGTCACCCTATTCCCTACTGTTGACCAGAGCCCTATAGAGTACCAGTCACCCTATTCCCTACTGTTGACCAGAGCCCTATAGATTAGCAGTCACCCTATCCAGAGCCCTATAGATTACCAGTCACCCTATTCCCTACTGTTGACCAGAGCCCTATAGAGTACCAGTCACTCTATTCCCTACTGTTGACCAGAGCCCTATAGATTACCAGTCACCCTATTCCCTACTGTTGACCAGAGCCCTACAGAGTACCAGTCACCCTATTCCCTACTGTTGACCAGGGCCCTATAGATTACCAGTCACCCTATCGAGAGCCCTATACATGACCAGTCACCCTATTCCCTACTGTTGACCAGAGCCCTATAGATTACCAGTCACCCTATTCCCTACTGTTTACCAGAGCCCTATAGATTACCAGTCACCCTATTCCCTACTGTTGACCAGAGCCCTATAGATTACCAGTCACCCTATCCAGAGCCCTATAGATTACCAGTCACCCTATTCCCTACTGTTGACCAGAGCCCTATAGAGTACCAGTCACCCTATTCCCTACTGTTGACCAGAGCCCTATAGATTACCAGTCACACTATTCCCTACTGTTGGCCAGAGCCCTATAGATTACCAGTCACCCTATTCCCTACTGTTGGCCAGAGCCCTATTGATTACCAGTCACTATTCCCTACTGTTGACCAGAGCCCTATAGATTACCAGTCACCCTATTCCCTACTGTTGACCAGAGCCCTACAGAGTACCAGTCACCCTATTCCCTACTGTTGACCAGAGCCCTTTAGATTACCAGTCAGCCTATCCAGAGCCCTATAGATTACCAGTCACCCTATTCCCTACTGTTGACCAGAGCCCTATAGAGTACCAGTCACCCTATCCAGAGCCCTATATATTACCAGTCACCCTATCCAGAGCCCTATAGATTACCAGTCACTCTATTCCCTACTGTTGACCAGAGCCCTATAGATTACCAGTCACTCTATTCCCTAATGTTGACCAGAGCCCTATTGATTACCAGTCACCCTATTCCCTACTGTAGACCAGAGACCTATAGATTACCAGTCACCCTATTCCCTAATGTTGACCAGAGCCCTATAGATTACCAATCACCCTATCCAGAGCCCTATATATTACCAGTCACCCTATCCAGAGCCCTATAGATTACCAGTCACCCTATTCCCTACTGTTGACCAGAGCCCTACAGAGTACCAGTCACCCTATTCCCTACTGTTGACCAGAGCCCTATAGATTACCAGTCACCCTATTCCCTACTGTTGACCAGAGACCTATAGATTACCAGTCACCCTATCCAGAGCCCTATGGAGTACCAGTCACCCTATTCCCTACTGTTGACCAGAGCCCTATAGATTACCAGTCACCCTATCCAGAGCCCTATAGATTACCAGTCACCCTATCCAGAGCCCTATAGAGTACCAGTCACCCTATCCAGAGCCCTATGGAGTACCAGTCACCCTATTCCCTACTGTTGACCAGAGCCCCATAGATTACCAGTCACCCTATTCCCTACTGTTGACCAGAGCCCTATAGATTACCAGTCACCCTATCCAGGGCCCTATAGATTACCAGTCACCCTATTCCCTACTGTTGATAGGAGCCCTATATAGTACCAGTCACCCTATCCAGAGCCCTATAGATTACCAGTCACCCTATCCAGAACCCTATAGATTACCAGTCACCATATTCCCTACTGTTGACCAGAGCCCTATAGATTACCAGTCACCCTATTCCCTACTGTTGACCAGAGCCCTATAGATTACCAGTCACCCTATCCAGAGCCCTATAGATTACCAGTCGCCCTATCCAGAGCCCTATAGATTACCAGTCACCCTATTCCCTACTGTTGACCAGAGCCCTATAGATTACCAGTCACCCTATCCAGAGCCCTATAGATTACCAGTCACCCTATTCCCTACTGTTGACCAGAGCCCTATAGAGTACCAGTCTCCCTATTCCCTACTGTTGACCAGAGCCCTATAGTTTACCAGTCACACTATTCCCTACTGTTGGCCAGAGCCCTATAGATTACCAGTCAACCTATTCCCTACTGTTGGTCAGAGCCATATAGATTACCAGTCACTCTATTCCCTACTGTTGACCAGATCCCTATAGATTACCAGTCACCCTATTCCCTACTGTTGACCAGAGCCCTACAGAGTATCAGTCACCCTATTCCCTACTGTTGACCAGAGCCCTATAGATTACCAGTCACCCTATCTAGAGCCCTATGGAGTACCAGTCACCCTATTCCCTACTGTTGACCAGAGCCCTATAGATTACCAGTCACCCTATCCAGAGCCCTATAGATTACCAGTCACCATATCCAGAGCCCTATAGATTACCAGTCACCCTATCCAGAGCCCTATGGAGTACCAGTCACCCTATTCCCTACTGTTGACCAGAGCCCTATAGATTACCAGTCACCCTATTCCCTACTGTTGACCAGAGCCCTATAGATTACCAGTCACCCTATTCCCTACTGTTGACCAGAGCCCTATAGATTACCAGTCACCCTATCCAGAGCCCTATAGATTACCAGTCACCCTATTCCCTAATGTTGACCAGAGCCCTATAGATTACCAGTCACTCTATTCCCTACTGTTGACCAGAGCCCTATAGATTACCAGTCACCTTATTCCCTACTGTTGACCAGAGCCCTACAGAGTACCAGTCACCCTATTCCCTACTGTTGACCAGAGACCTATAGATTACCAGTCACCCTATCCAGAGCCCTATAGACTACCAGTCACCCTATCTAGAGCCCTATGGAGTACCAGTCACCCTATTCCCTACTGTTGACCAGAGCCCTATAGATTACCAGTCACCCTATCCAGAGCCCTATAGATTACCAGTCACCATATCCAGAGCCCTATAGATTACCAGTCACCCTATCCAGAGCCCTATGGATTACCAGTCACCCTATTCCCTAATGTTGACCAGAGCCCTATAGATTACCAGTCACCCTATGCAGAGCCCTATAGATTACCAGTCACCCTATCCAGAGCCCTATGGAGTACCATTCACCCTATTCCCTACTGTTGACCAGAGCCCTATAGATTACCAGTCACCCTATTCCCTACTGTTGACCAGAGCCCTATAGAGTACCAGTCACCCTATTCCCTACTGTTGACCAGAGCCCTATAGATTAGCAGTCACCCTATCCAGAGCCCTATAGATTACCAGTCACCCTATTCCCTACTGTTGACCAGAGCCCTATAGAGTACCAGTCACTCTATTCCCTACTGTTGACCAGAGCCCTATAGATTACCAGTCACCCTATTCCCTACTGTTGACCAGAGCCCTACAGAGTACCAGTCACCCTATTCCCTACTGTTGACCAGGGCCCTATAGATTACCAGTCACCCTATCGAGAGCCCTATACATGACCAGTCACCCTATTCCCTACTGTTGACCAGAGCCCTATAGATTACCAGTCACCCTATTCCCTACTGTTTACCAGAGCCCTATAGATTACCAGTCACCCTATTCCCTACTGTTGACCAGAGCCCTATAGATTACCAGTCACCCTATCCAGAGCCCTATATATTACCAGTCACCCTATTCCCTACTGTTGACCAGAGCCCTATAGAGTACCAGTCACCCTATTCCCTACTGTTGACCAGAGCCCTATAGATTACCAGTCACACTATTCCCTACTGTTGGCCAGAGCCCTATAGATTACCAGTCACCCTATTCCCTACTGTTGGCCAGAGCCCTATTGATTACCAGTCACTATTCCCTACTGTTGACCAGAGCCCTATAGATTACCAGTCACCCTATTCCCTACTGTTGACCAGAGCCCTACAGAGTACCAGTCACCCTATTCCCTACTGTTGACCAGAGCCCTTTAGATTACCAGTCAGCCTATCCAGAGCCCTATAGATTACCAGTCACCCTATTCCCTACTGTTGACCAGAGCCCTATAGAGTACCAGTCACCCTATCCAGAGCCCTATATATTACCAGTCACCCTATCCAGAGCCCTATAGATTACCAGTCACTCTATTCCCTACTGTTGACCAGAGCCCTATAGATTACCAGTCACTCTATTCCCTAATGTTGACCAGAGCCCTATTGATTACCAGTCACCCTATTCCCTACTGTAGACCAGAGACCTATAGATTACCAGTCACCCTATTCCCTAATGTTGACCAGAGCCCTATAGATTACCAATCACCCTATCCAGAGCCCTATATATTACCAGTCACCCTATCCAGAGCCCTATAGATTACCAGTCACCCTATTCCCTACTGTTGACCAGAGCCCTACAGAGTACCAGTCACCCTATTCCCTACTGTTGACCAGAGCCCTATAGATTACCAGTCACCCTATTCCCTACTGTTGACCAGAGACCTATAGATTACCAGTCACCCTATCCAGAGCCCTATGGAGTACCAGTCACCCTATTCCCTACTGTTGACCAGAGCCCTATAGATTACCAGTCACCCTATCCAGAGCCCTATAGATTACCAGTCACCCTATCCAGAGCCCTATAGAGTACCAGTCACCCTATCCAGAGCCCTATGGAGTACCAGTCACCCTATTCCCTACTGTTGACCAGAGCCCCATAGATTACCAGTCACCCTATTCCCTACTGTTGACCAGAGCCCTATAGATTACCAGTCACCCTATCCAGGGCCCTATAGATTACCAGTCACCCTATTCCCTACTGTTGATAGGAGCCCTATATAGTACCAGTCACCCTATCCAGAGCCCTATAGATTACCAGTCACCCTATCCAGAACCCTATAGATTACCAGTCACCATATTCCCTACTGTTGACCAGAGCCCTATAGATTACCAGTCACCCTATTCCCTACTGTTGACCGGAGCCCTATAGATTACCAGTCACCCTATCCAGAGCCCTATAGATTACCAGTCGCCCTATCCAGAGCCCTATAGATTACCAGTCACCCTATTCCCTACTGTTGACCAGAGCCCTATAGATTACCAGTCACCCTATCCAGAGCCCTATAGATTACCAGTCACCCTATTCCCTACTGTTGACCAGAGCCCTATAGAGTACCAGTCTCCCTATTCCCTACTGTTGACCAGAGCCCTATAGTTTACCAGTCACACTATTCCCTACTGTTGGCCAGAGCCCTATAGATTACCAGTCAACCTATTCCCTACTGTTGGTCAGAGCCATATAGATTACCAGTCACTCTATTCCCTACTGTTGACCAGATCCCTATAGATTACCAGTCACCCTATTCCCTACTGTTGACCAGAGCCCTACAGAGTATCAGTCACCCTATTCCCTACTGTTGACCAGAGCCCTATAGATTACCAGTCACCCTATCTAGAGCCCTATGGAGTACCAGTCACCCTATTCCCTACTGTTGACCAGAGCCCTATAGATTACCAGTCACCCTATCCAGAGCCCTATAGATTACCAGTCACCATATCCAGAGCCCTATAGATTACCAGTCACCCTATCCAGAGCCCTATGGAGTACCAGTCACCCTATTCCCTACTGTTGACCAGAGCCCTATAGATTACCAGTCACCCTATTTCCCTACTGTTGACCAGAGCCCTATAGATTACCAGTCACCCTATTCCCTACTGTTGACCAGAGCCCTATAGATTACCGGTCACCCTATCCAGAGCCTATAGATTACCAGTCACCCTATTCCCTACTGTTGACCAGAGCCCTATAGATTACCAGTCACCCTATTCCCTACTGTTGACCAGAGCCCTATAGATTACCAGTCACCCTATCCCTAGCTGCTGACCAGAGCCCTATATACCAGTCACCCTATTCCTACTGTTGACCAGAGCCCTATAGATTACCAGTCACCCTATTCCCTACTGTTGACCAGAGCCCTATAGATTACCAGTCACCTATTCCCTACTGTTGACCAGAGCCCTATAGATTACCAGTCACCCTATTCCCTACTGTTGACCAGAGCCCTATAGATTACCAGTCACCCTATCCAGAGCCCTATAGATTACCAGTCACCCTATCCAGAGCCCTATAGATTACCAGTCACCCTATTCCCTACTGTTGACCAGAGCCCTATAGATTACCAGTCACCCTATTCCCTACTGTTGACCAGAGCCCTATAGATTACCAGTCACCCTATTCCCTACTGTTGACCAGAGCCCTATAGATTACCAGTCACCCTATTCCCTACTGTTGACCAGAGCCCTATAGATTACCAGTCACCCTATTCCCTACTGTTGACCAGAGCCCTATAGATTACCAGTCACCCTATCCAGAGCCCTATAGATTACCAGTCACCCTATTCCCTACTGTTGACCAGAGCCCTATAGATTACCAGTCACCCTATTCCCTACTGTTGACCAGAGCCCTATAGTGTACCAGTCACCCTATTCCCTACTGTTGGCCAGAGCCCTATAGATTACCAGTCACCTATTCCCTACTGTTGACCAGAGCCCTATAGATTACCAGTCACCCTATTCCCTACTGTTGACCAGAGCCCTATAGATTACCAGTCACCCTATTCCCTACTGTTGACCAGAGCCCTATAGATTACCAGTCACCCTATCCAGAGCCCTATAGAGTACCAGTCACCCTATTCCCTACTGTTGACCAGAGCCCTATAGATTACCAGTCACCATATCCAGAGCCCTATAGATTACCAGTCACCCTATCCAGAGCCCTATGGAGTACCAGTCACCCTATTCCCTACTGTTGGCCAGAGCCCTATAGATTACCAGTCACTCTATTCCCTACTGTTGACCAGAGCCCTATAGATTACCAGTCACCCTATTCCCTACTGTTGACCAGAGCCCTACAGAGTACCAGTCACCCTATTCCCTACTGTTGACCAGAGACCTATAGATTACCAGTCACCCTATCCAGAGCCCTATAGATTACCAGTCACCCTATCTAGAGCCCTATGGAGTACCAGTCACCCTATTCCCTACTGTTGACCAGAGCCCTATAGATTACCAGTCACCCTATCCAGAGCCCTATAGATTACCAGTCACCATATCCAGGGCCCTATAGATTACCAGTCACCCTATCCAGAGCCCTATGGATTACCAGTCGCCCTATTCCCTACTGTTGACCAGAGCCCTATAGATTACCAGTCACCCTATCCAGAGCCCTATAGATTACCAGTCACCCTATTCCCTACTGTTGACCAGAGCCCTATAGATTACCAGTCACCCTATCCAGAGCAAAGATACAGAGCCCTATAGATTCCAGTCACCTATCTAGAGCCCTATGGGTACCAGTCACCCTATTCCCTACTGTTGACCAGAGCCCTATAGATTACCAGTCACCCTATCCAGAGCCCTATAGATTACCAGTCACCATATCCAGGGCCCTATAGATTACCAGTCACCCTATCCAGAGCCCTATGGATTACCAGTCGCCCTATTCCTACTGTTGACCAGAGCCCTATAGATTACCAGTCACCCTATCCAGAGCCCTATAGATTACCAGTCACTCTATTCCCTACTGTTGACCAGAGCCCTATAGATTACCAGTCACCCTATCCAGAGCCCTATAGATTACCAGTCACACTCTTCCCTACTGTTGACCAGAGCCCTATATATTACCAGTCACCCTCTTCCCTACTGTTGACCAGAGCCCTATAGAGTACCAGTCACCCTCTTCCCTACTGCTGACCAGAGCCCTATACATTACCAGTCACCCTCTTCCTTACTGTTGACCAGAGCCCTATAGATTACCAGTCACCCTATTCCCTACTGTTGACCAGAGCCCTATAGATTACCAGTCACCCTATTCCCTACTGTTGACCAGAGCCCTACAGAGTACCAGTCACCCTATTCCCTACTGTTGACCAGAGACCTATAGATTACCAGTCACCCTATCCAGAGCCCTATAGATTACCAGTCACCCTATCTAGAGCCCTATGGAGTACCAGTCACCCTATTCCCTACTGTTGACCAGAGCCCTATAGATTACCAGTCACCCTATCCAGAGCCCTATAGATTACCAGTCACCATATCCAGGGCCCTATAGATTACCAGTCACCCTATCCAGAGCCCTATGGATTACCAGTCGCCCTATTCCCTACTGTTGACCAGAGCCCTATAGATTACCAGTCACCCTATCCAGAGCCCTATAGATTACCAGTCACCCTATTCCCTACTGTTGACCAGAGCCCTATAGATTACCAGTCACCCTATCCAGAGCCCTATAGATTACCAGTCACACTCTTCCCTACTGTTGACCAGAGCCCTATATATTACCAGTCACCCTCTTCCCTACTGTTGACCAGAGCCCTATAGAGTACCAGTCACCCTCTTCCCTACTGCTGACCAGAGCCCTATACATTACCAGTCACCCTCTTCCTTACTGTTGACCAGAGCCCTATAGATTACCAGTCACCCTATTCCCTACTGTTGACCAGAGCCCTATAGATTACCAGTCACCTTATTCCCTACTGTTGACCAGAGCCCTATAGATTACCAGTCACCCTATTCCCTACTGTTGACCAGAGCCCTATAGATTACCAGTCACCCTATCCAGAGCCCTATAGATTACCAGTCACCCTATCCAGAGCCCTATAGATTACCAGTCACCCTATTCCCTACTGTTGACCAGAGCCCTATAGATTACCA
Organism: Oncorhynchus kisutch; assembly: GCF_002021735.2. Taxonomy (NCBI): domain Eukaryota; kingdom Metazoa; phylum Chordata; class Actinopteri; order Salmoniformes; family Salmonidae; genus Oncorhynchus; species Oncorhynchus kisutch. Next base: position 85,897,957 of record NC_034184.2, read on the forward strand.
GTCACCCTATTCCCTACTGTTGACCAGAGCCCTATAGATTACCTGTCACCCTATCCAGAGCCCTAGAGATTACCAGTCACCCTATCCAGAGCCCTATAGATTACCAGTCACCCTATCCAGAGCCCTATGGAGTACCAGTCACCCTATTCCCTACTGTTGACCAGAGCCCTATAGATTACCAGTCACCCTATCCAGAGCCCTGTAGATTACCAGTCACCCTATTCCCTACTGTTGACCAGAGCCCTATAGAGTACCAGTCTCCCTATTCCCTACTGTTGACCAGAGCCCTATAGTTTACCAGTCACCCTATTCCCTACTGTTGGCCAGAGCCCTATAGATGACCAGTCAACCTATTCCCTACTGTTGGCCAGAGCCCTATAGATTACCAGTCACTCTATTCCCTACTGTTGACCAGAGCCCTATAGATTACCAGTCACCCTATTCCCTACTGTTGACCAGAGCCCTACAGAGTATCAGTCACCCTATTCCCTACTGTTGACCGGAGCCCTATAGATTACCAGTCCCCCTATCTAGAGCCCTATGGAGTACCAGTCACCCTGTTCCCTACTGTTGACCAGAGCCCTATAGATTACCAGTCACCCTATCCAGAGCCCTATAGATTACCAGTCACCATATCCAGAGCCCTATAGATTACCAGTCACCCTATCCAGAGCCCTATGGAGTACCAGTCACCCTATTCCTTACTGTTGACCAGAGCCCTATAGATTACCAGTCACCCTATTCCCTACTGTTGGCCAGAGCCCTATAGATTACCAGTCACCCTATTCTCTACTGTTGACCAGAGCCCTATAGATTACCAGTCACCCTATCCAGAGCCCTATAGATTACCGGTCACCCTATTCCCTACTGTTGACCAGAGCCCTATAGAGTACCAGTCACCCTATTCCCTACTGTTGACCAGAGCCCTATAGATTACCAGTCACCCTATTCCCTACTGTTGGCCAGAGCCCTATAGATTACCAGTCACTCTATTCCCTACTGTTGACCAGAACCCTATAGATTACCAGTCACCCTATTCCCTACTGTTGACCAGAGCCCTACAGAGTACCAGTCACCCTATTCCCTACTGTTGACCAGAGCCCTATAGATTACCAGTCACCCTATCCAGAGCCCTATAAATGACCAGTCACCCTATTCCCTACTGTTGACCAGAGACCTATAGATTACCAGTCACCCTATCCAGAGCCCTATAGATTACCAGTCACCCTATCTAGAGCCCTATGGAGTACCAGTCACCCTATTCCCTACTGTTGACCAGAGCCCTATAGATTACCAGTCACCCTATCCAGAGCCCTATAGATTGCCAGTCACCATATCCAGAGCACTATAGATTACCAGTCACCCTATCCAGAGCCCTATGGAGTACCATTCACCCTATTCCCTACTGTTGACCAGAGCCCTATAGATTACCAGTCACCCTATTCCCTACTGTTGACCAGAGCCCTATAGATTACCAGTCACCCTATTCCCTACTGTTGACCAGAGCCCTATAGATTACCAGTCACCCTATCCAGAGCCCTATAGATTACCAGTCACCCTATTCCCTACTGTTGACGAGAGCCCTATAGAGTACCAGTCACCCTATTCCCTACTGTTGACCAGAGCCCTATAGATTAGCAGTCACCCTATCCAGAGCCCTATAGATTACCAGTCACCCTATTCCCTACTGTTGACCAGAGCCCTATAGAGTACCAGTCACTCTATTCCCTACTGTTGACCAGAGCCCTATAGATTACCAGTCACCCTATTCCCCTACTGTTGACCAGAGCCCTACAGAGTACCAGTCACAATATTCCCTACTGTTGACCAGAGCCCTATAGATTACCAGTTACCCTATCGAGAGCCCTATACATGACCAGTCACCCTATTCCCTACTGTTGACCAGAGCCCTATGGAGTACCAGTCACCCTATTCCCTACTGTTGACCAGAGCCCTATAGATTACCAGTCACCCTATTCCCTACTGTTGACCAGAGCCCTATGGATTACGAGTCACCCTATCCAGAGCCCTATAGATTACCAGTCACCCTATTCCCTACTGTTGACCAGAGCCCTATAGAGAACCAGTCACCCTATTCCCTACTGTTGACCAGAGCCCTATGGATTACCAGTCACACTATTCCCTACTGTTGGCCAGAGCCCTATAGATTACCAGGCACGCTATTCCCTACTGTTGGCCAGAGCCCTATAGATTACCAGTCACTCTATTCCCTACTGTTGACCAGAGCCCTATAGATTACCAGTCACCCTATTCCCTACTGTTGACCAGAGCCCTACAGAGTACCAGTCACCCTATTCCCTACTGTTGACCAGAGCCCTATAGATTACCAGTCACCCTATCCAGAGCCCTATAAATGACCAGTCACCCTATTCCCTACTGTTGACCAGAGCCCAATAGATTACCAGTCACCCTATCCAGAGCCCTATAGAGTACCAGTCAGCCTATCCAGAGCCCTATAGATTACCAGTCACCCTATTCCCTACTGTTGACCAGAGCCCTATAGAGTACCAGTCACCCTATCCAGAGCCCTATATTACCAGTCACCCTATCCAGAGCCCTATAGATTACCAGTCACTCTATTCCCTACTGTTGACCAGAGCCCTATAGATTACCAGTCACTCTATTCCCTACTGTTGACCAGAGCCCTATAGATTACCAGTCACCCTATTCCCTACTGTAGACCAGAGACCTATAGATTACCAGTCACCCTATTCCCTAATGTTGACCAGAGCCCTATAGATTACCAATCACCCTATCCAGAGCCCTATATATTACCAGTCACCCTATCCAGAGCCCTATAGATTACCAGTTTACCCTATTCCCTACTGTTGACCAGAGCCCTACAGAGTACCAGTCACCCTATTCCCTACTGTTGACCAGAGCCCTATAGATTACCAGTCACCCTATTCCCTACTGTTGACCAGAGACCTATAGATTACCAGTCACCCTATCCAGAGCCCTATGGAGTACCAGTCACCCTATTCCCTACTGTTGACCAGAGCCTATAGATTACCAGTCACCCTATCCAGAGCCCTATAGATTACCAGTCACCCTATCCAGAGCCCTATAGAGTACCAGTCACCCTATCCAGAGCCCTATGGAGTACCAGTCACCCTATTCCCTACTGTTGACCAGAGCCCCATAGATTACCAGTCACCCTATTCCCTACTGTTGACCAGAGCCCTATAGAGTACCAGTCACCCTATTCCCTACTGTTGACCAGAGCCCTATGGATTACCAGTCACACTATTCCCTACTGTTGGCCAGAGCCCTATAGATTACCAGTCACGCTATTCCCTACTGTTGGCCAGAGCCCTATAGATTACCAGTCACTCTATTCCCTACTGTTGACCAGAGCCCTATAGATTACCAGTCACCCTATTCCCTACTGTTGACCAGAGCCCTATAGAGTACCAGTCACCCTATTCCCTACTGTTGACCAGAGCCCTATAGATTACCAGTCACCCTATCCAGAGCCCTATAAATGACCAGTCACCCTATTCCCTACTGTTGACCAGAGCCCAATAGATTACCAGTCACCCTATCCAGAGCCCTATAGAGTACCAGTCAGCCTATCCAGAGCCCTATAGATTACCAGTCACCCTATTCCCTACTGTTGACCAGAGCCCTATAGAGTACCAGTCACCCTATCCAGAGCCCTATATATTACCAGTCACCCTATCCAGAGCCCTATATATTACCAGTCACCCTATCCAGAGCCCTATAGATTACCAGTCACTCTATTCCCTACTGTTGACCAGAGCCCTATAGATTACCAGTCACTCTATTCCCTACTGTTGACCAGAGCCCTATAGATTACCAGTCACCCTATTCCCTACTGTAGACCAGAGACCTATAGATTACCAGTCACCCTATTCCCTAATGTTGACCAGAGCCCTATAGATTACCAATCACCCTATCCAGAGCCCTATATATTACCAGTCACCCTATCCAGAGCCCTATAGATTACCAGTTACCCTATTCCCAACTGTTGACCAGAGCCCTACAGAGTACCAGACACCCTATTCCCTACTGTTGACCAGAGCCCTATAGATTACCAGTCACCCTATTCCCTACTGTTGACCAGAGACCTATAGATTACCAGTCACCCTATCCAGAGCCCTATGGAGTACCAGTCACCCTATTCCCTACTGTTGACCAGAGCCCTATAGATTACCAGTCACCCTATCCAGAGCCCTATAGATTACCAGTCACCCTATCCAGAGACCTATAGAGTACCAGTCACCCTATCCAGAGCCCTATGGAGTACCAGTCACCCTATTCCCTACTGTTGACCAGAGCCCCATAGATTACCAGTCACCCTATTCCCTACTGTTGACCAGAGCCCTATAGATTACCAGTCACCCTATCCAGAGCCCTATAGATTACCAGTCACCCTATTCCCTACTGTTGATAGGAGCCCTATAGAGTACCAGTCACTCTATTCCCTACTGTTGACCAGAGCCCTATAGATTACCAGTCACCCTATCCAGAGCCCTATAGATTACCAGTCACCCTATTCCCTACTGTTGACCAGAGCCCTATATATTACCAGTCACCCTATCCAGAGCCCTATAGATTACCAGTCACCCTATCCAGAACCCTATAGATTACCAGTCACCATATTCCCTACTGTTGACCAGAGCCCCATAGATTACCAGTCACCCTATTCCCTACTGTTGACCAGAGCCCTATAGATTACCAGTCACCCTATCCAGAGCCCTATAGATTACCAGTCACCCTATCCAGAGCCCTATAGATTACCAGTCACCCTTTTCCCTACTGTTGACCAGAGCCCTATAGATTACCAGTCACCCGATCTAGAGCCCTATAGATTACCAGTCACCCTATTCCCTACTGTTGACCTGAGCCCTATAGAGTACCAGTCACCCTATCCAGAGCCCTATATATTACCAGTCACCCTATCCAGAGCCCTATAGATTACCAGTCACTCTATTCCCTACTGTTGACCAGAGCCCTATAGATTACCAGTCACTCTATTCCCTACTGTTGACCAGAGCCCTATAGATTACCAGTCACCCTATTCCCTACTGTAGACCAGAGACCTATAGATTACCAGTCACCCTATTCCCTACTGTTGACCAGAGCCCTATAGATTACCAGTCACCCTATCCAGAGCCCTATAGATTACCAGTCACCCTATCCAGAGCCCTATAGATTACCAGTCACCCGATTCCCTACTGTTGACCAGAGCCCTATAGATTACCAGTCACCCTATTCCCTACTGTTGACCAGAGCCCTACAGAGTACCAGTCACCCTATTCCCTACTGTTGACCAGAGCCCTATAGATTACCAGTCACCCTATTCCCTACTGTTGACCAGAGCCCTACAGAGTACCAGTCACCCTATTCCCTACTGTTGACCAGAGACCTATAGATTACCAGTCACCCTATCCAGAGCCCTATGGAGTACCAGTCACCCTATTCCCTACTGTTGACCAGAGCACCATAGATTACAAGTCACCCTATCCAGAGCCCTATAGATTACCAGTCACCCTATCCAGAGCCCTATAGAAAACCAGTCACCCTATCCAGAGCCCTATGGAGTACCAGTCACCCTATTCCCTACTGTTGACCAGAGCCCTATGGAGTACCAGTCACCCTATTCCCTACTGTTGACCAGAGCCCTATAGATTACCAGTCACACTATTCCCTACTGTTGGCCAGAGCCCTATAGATTACCAGTCACGCTATTCCCTACTGTTGGCCAGAGCCCTATAGATTACCAGTCACTCTATTCCCTACTGTTGACCAGAGCCCTATAGATTACCAGTCACCCTATTCCCTACTGTTGACCAGAGCCCTACAGAGTACCAGTCACCCTATTCCCTACTGTTGACCAGAGCCCTATAGATTACCAGTCACCCTATCCAGAGCCCTATAAATGACCAGTCACCCTATTCCCTACTGTTGACCAGAGCCCAATAGATTACCAGTCACCCTATCCAGAGCCCTATAGAAAACCAGTCACCCTATCCAGAGCCCTATGGAGTACCAGTCACCCTATTCCCTACTGTTGACCAGAGCCCTATGGAGTACCAGTCATCCTATTCCCTACTGTTGACCAGAGCCCTATAGATTACCAGTCACACTATTCCCTACTGTTGGCCAGAGCCCTATAGATTACCAGTCACGCTATTCCCTACTGTTGGCCAGAGCCCTATAGATTACCAGTCACTCTATTCCCTACTGTTGACCAGAGCCCTATAGATTACCAGTCACCCTATTCCCTACTGTTGACCAGAGCCCTACAGAGTACCAGTCACCCTATTCCCTACTGTTGACCAGAGCCCTATAGATTACCAGTCACCCTATCCAGAGCCCTATAAATGACCAGTCACCCTATTCCCTACTGTTGACCAGAGCCCAATAGATTACCAGTCACCCTATCCAGAGCCCTATAGAGTACCAGTCAGCCTATCCAGAGCCCTATAGATTACCAGTCACCCTATTCCCTACTGTTGACCAGAGCCCTATAGAGTACCAGTCACCCTATCCAGAGCCCTATATATTACCAGTCACCCTATCCAGAGCCCTATAGATTACCAGTTACCCTATTCCCTACTGTTGACCAGAGCCCTACAGAGTACCAGTCACCCTATTCCCTACTGTTGACCAGAGCCCTATAGATTACCAGTCACCCTATTCCCTACTGTTGACCAGAGACCTATAGATTACCAGTCACCCTATCCAGAGCCCTATGGAGTACCAGTCACCCTATTCCCTGCTGTTGACCAGAGCCCTATAGATTACCAGTCACCCTATCCAGAGCCCTATAGATTACCAGTTACCCTATCCAGAGCCCTATAGAGTACCAGTCACCCTATCCAGAGCCCTATGGAGTACCAGTCACCCTATTCCCTACTGTTGACCAGAGCCCCATAGATTACCAGTCACCCTATTCCCTACTGTTGACCAGAGCCCTATAGATTACCAGTCACCCTATCCAGAGCCCTATAGATTACCAGTCACCCTATTCCCTACTGTTGATAGGAGCCCTATAGATTACCAGTCACCCTATCCAGAGCCCTATAGATTACCAGTCACTCTATTCCCTACTGTTGACCAGAGCCCTATAGATTACCAGTCACCCTATCCAGAGCCCTATAGATTACCAGTCACCCTATTCCCTACTGTTGACCAGAGCCCTATATATCACCAGTCACCCTATCCAGAGCCCTATAGATTACCAGTCACCCTATCCAGAACCCTATAGATTACCAGTCACCATATTCCCTACTGTTGACCAGAGCCCCATAGATTACCAGTCACCCTATTCCCTACTGTTGACCAGAGCCCTATAGATTACCAGTCACCCTATCCAGAGCCCTATAGATTACCAGTCACCCTATTCCCTACTGTTGACCAGAGCCCAATAGATTACCAGTCACCCTATCTAGAGCCCTATAGATTACCAGTCACCCTATTCCCTACTGTTGACCAGAGCCCTATAGAGTACCAGTCACCCTATCCAGAGCCCTATATATTACCAGTCACCCAATCCAGAGCCCTATAGATTACCAGTCACTCTATTCCCTACTGTTGACCAGAGCCCTATAGATTACCAGTCACTCTATTCCCTACTGTTGACCAGAGCCCTATAGATTACCAGTCACCCTATTCCCTACTGTAGACCAGAGACCTATAGATTACCAGTCACCCTATTCCCTACTGTTGACCAGAGCCCTATAGATTACCAGTCACCCTATCCAGAGCCCTATAGATTACCAGTCACCCTATCCAGAGCCCTATAGATTACCAGTCACCCTATTCCCTACTGTTGACCAGAGCCCTATAGAGTACCAGTCACCCTATCCAGAGCCCTATATATTACCAGTCACCCTATCCAGAGCCCTATAGATTACCAGTCACTCTATTCCCTACTGTTGACCAGAGCCCTATAGATTACCAGTCACTCTATTCCCTACTGTTGACCAGAGCCCTATAGATTACCAGTCACCCTATTCCCTACTGTAGACCAGAGACCTATAGATTACCAGTCACCCTATTCCCTAATGTTGACCAGAGCCCTATAGATTACCAATCACCCTATCCAGAGCCCTATATATTACCAGTCACCCTATCCAGAGCCCTATAGATTACCAGTTACCCTATTCCCTACTGTTGACCAGAGCCCTACAGAGTACCAGTCACCCTATTCCCTACTGTTGACCAGAGCCCTATAGATTACCAGTCACCCTATTCCCTACTGTTGACCAGAGACCTATAGATTACCAGTCACCCTATCCAGAGCCCTATGGAGTACCAGTCACCCTATTCCCTACTGTTGACCAGAGCCCTATAGATTACCAGTCACCCTATCCAGAGCCCTATAGATTACCAGTCACCCTATCCAGAGCCCTATAGAGTACCAGTCACCCTATCCAGAGCCCTATGGAGTACCAGTCACCCTATTCCCTACTGTTGACCAGAGCCCCATAGATTACCAGTCACCCTATTCCCTACTGTTGACCAGAGCCCTATAGAGTACCAGTCACCCTATTCCCTACTGTTGACCAGAGCCCTATGGATTACCAGTCACACTATTCCCTACTGTTGGCCAGAGCCCTATAGATTACCAGTCACGCTATTCCCTACTGTTGGCCAGAGCCCTATAGATTACCAGTCACTCTATTCCCTACTGTTGACCAGAGCCCTATAGATTACCAGTCACCCTATTCCCTACTGTTGACCAGAGCCCTATAGAGTACCAGTCACCCTATTCCCTACTGTTGACCAGAGCCCTATAGATTACCAGTCACCCTATCCAGAGCCCTATAAATGACCAGTCACCCTATTCCCTACTGTTGACCAGAGCCCAATAGATTACCAGTCACCCTATCCAGAGCCCTATAGAGTACCAGTCAGCCTATCCAGAGCCCTATAGATTACCAGTCACCCTATTCCCTACTGTTGACCAGAGCCCTATAGAGTACCAGTCACCCTATCCAGAGCCCTATATATTACCAGTCACCCTATCCAGAGCCCTATATATTACCAGTCACCCTATCCAGAGCCCTATAGATTACCAGTCACTCTATTCCCTACTGTTGACCAGAGCCCTATAGATTACCAGTCACTCTATTCCCTACTGTTGACCAGAGCCCTATAGATTACCAGTCACCCTATTCCCTACTGTAGACCAGAGACCTATAGATTACCAGTCACCCTATTCCCTAATGTTGACCAGAGCCCTATAGATTACCAATCACCCTATCCAGAGCCCTATATATTACCAGTCACCCTATCCAGAGCCCTATAGATTACCAGTTACCCTATTCCCAACTGTTGACCAGAGCCCTACAGAGTACCAGACACCCTATTCCCTACTGTTGACCAGAGCCCTATAGATTACCAGTCACCCTATTCCCTACTGTTGACCAGAGACCTATAGATTACCAGTCACCCTATCCAGAGCCCTATGGAGTACCAGTCACCCTATTCCCTACTGTTGACCAGAGCCCTATAGATTACCAGTCACCCTATCCAGAGCCCTATAGATTACCAGTCACCCTATCCAGAGACCTATAGAGTACCAGTCACCCTATCCAGAGCCCTATGGAGTACCAGTCACCCTATTCCCTACTGTTGACCAGAGCCCCATAGATTACCAGTCACCCTATTCCCTACTGTTGACCAGAGCCCTATAGATTACCAGTCACCCTATCCAGAGCCCTATAGATTACCAGTCACCCTATTCCCTACTGTTGATAGGAGCCCTATAGAGTACCAGTCACTCTATTCCCTACTGTTGACCAGAGCCCTATAGATTACCAGTCACCCTATCCAGAGCCCTATAGATTACCAGTCACCCTATTCCCTACTGTTGACCAGAGCCCTATATATTACCAGTCACCCTATCCAGAGCCCTATAGATTACCAGTCACCCTATCCAGAGCCCTATAGATTACCAGTCACCCTATTCCCTACTGTTGACCAGAGCCCTATATATTACCAGTCACCCTATCCAGAGCCCTATAGATTACCAGTCACCCTATCCAGAACCCTATAGATTACCAGTCACCATATTCCCTACTGTTGACCAGAGCCCCATAGATTACCAGTCACCCTATTCCCTACTGTTGACCAGAGCCCTATAGATTACCAGTCACCCTATCCAGAGCCCTATAGATTACCAGTCACCCTATCCAGAGCCCTATAGATTACCAGTCACCCTTTTCCCTACTGTTGACCAGAGCCCTATAGATTACCAGTCACCCGATCTAGAGCCCTATAGATTACCAGTCACCCTATTCCCTACTGTTGACCTGAGCCCTATAGAGTACCAGTCACCCTATCCAGAGCCCTATATATTACCAGTCACCCTATCCAGAGCCCTATAGATTACCAGTCACTCTATTCCCTACTGTTGACCAGAGCCCTATAGATTACCAGTCACTCTATTCCCTACTGTTGACCAGAGCCCTATAGATTACCAGTCACCCTATTCCCTACTGTAGACCAGAGACCTATAGATTACCAGTCACCCTATTCCCTACTGTTGACCAGAGCCCTATAGATTACCAGTCACCCTATCCAGAGCCCTATAGATTACCAGTCACCCTATCCAGAGCCCTATAGATTACCAGTCACCCGATTCCCTACTGTTGACCAGAGCCCTATAGATTACCAGTCACCCTATTCCCTACTGTTGACCAGAGCCCTACAGAGTACCAGTCACCCTATTCCCTACTGTTGACCAGAGCCCTATAGATTACCAGTCACCCTATTCCCTACTGTTGACCAGAGCCCTACAGAGTACCAGTCACCCTATTCCCTACTGTTGACCAGAGACCTATAGATTACCAGTCACCCTATCCAGAGCCCTATGGAGTACCAGTCACCCTATTCCCTACTGTTGACCAGAGCACCATAGATTACAAGTCACCCTATCCAGAGCCCTATAGATTACCAGTCACCCTATCCAGAGCCCTATAGAAAACCAGTCACCCTATCCAGAGCCCTATGGAGTACCAGTCACCCTATTCCCTACTGTTGACCAGAGCCCTATGGAGTACCAGTCACCCTATTCCCTACTGTTGACCAGAGCCCTATAGATTACCAGTCACACTATTCCCTACTGTTGGCCAGAGCCCTATAGATTACCAGTCACGCTATTCCCTACTGTTGGCCAGAGCCCTATAGATTACCAGTCACTCTATTCCCTACTGTTGACCAGAGCCCTATAGATTACCAGTCACCCTATTCCCTACTGTTGACCAGAGCCCTACAGAGTACCAGTCACCCTATTCCCTACTGTTGACCAGAGCCCTATAGATTACCAGTCACCCTATCCAGAGCCCTATAAATGACCAGTCACCCTATTCCCTACTGTTGACCAGAGCCCAATAGATTACCAGTCACCCTATCCAGAGCCCTATAGAAAACCAGTCACCCTATCCAGAGCCCTATGGAGTACCAGTCACCCTATTCCCTACTGTTGACCAGAGCCCTATGGAGTACCAGTCATCCTATTCCCTACTGTTGACCAGAGCCCTATAGATTACCAGTCACACTATTCCCTACTGTTGGCCAGAGCCCTATAGATTACCAGTCACGCTATTCCCTACTGTTGGCCAGAGCCCTATAGATTACCAGTCACTCTATTCCCTACTGTTGACCAGAGCCCTATAGATTACCAGTCACCCTATTCCCTACTGTTGACCAGAGCCCTACAGAGTACCAGTCACCCTATTCCCTACTGTTGACCAGAGCCCTATAGATTACCAGTCACCCTATCCAGAGCCCTATAAATGACCAGTCACCCTATTCCCTACTGTTGACCAGAGCCCAATAGATTACCAGTCACCCTATCCAGAGCCCTATAGAGTACCAGTCAGCCTATCCAGAGCCCTATAGATTACCAGTCACCCTATTCCCTACTGTTGACCAGAGCCCTATAGAGTACCAGTCACCCTATCCAGAGCCCTATATATTACCAGTCACCCTATCCAGAGCCCTATAGATTACCAGTTACCCTATTCCCTACTGTTGACCAGAGCCCTACAGAGTACCAGTCACCCTATTCCCTACTGTTGACCAGAGCCCTATAGATTACCAGTCACCCTATTCCCTACTGTTGACCAGAGACCTATAGATTACCAGTCACCCTATCCAGAGCCCTATGGAGTACCAGTCACCCTATTCCCTGCTGTTGACCAGAGCCCTATAGATTACCAGTCACCCTATCCAGAGCCCTATAGATTACCAGTTACCCTATCCAGAGCCCTATAGAGTACCAGTCACCCTATCCAGAGCCCTATGGAGTACCAGTCACCCTATTCCCTACTGTTGACCAGAGCCCCATAGATTACCAGTCACCCTATTCCCTACTGTTGACCAGAGCCCTATAGATTACCAGTCACCCTATCCAGAGCCCTATAGATTACCAGTCACCCTATTCCCTACTGTTGATAGGAGCCCTATAGATTACCAGTCACCCTATCCAGAGCCCTATAGATTACCAGTCACTCTATTCCCTACTGTTGACCAGAGCCCTATAGATTACCAGTCACCCTATCCAGAGCCCTATAGATTACCAGTCACCCTATTCCCTACTGTTGACCAGAGCCCTATATATCACCAGTCACCCTATCCAGAGCCCTATAGATTACCAGTCACCCTATCCAGAACCCTATAGATTACCAGTCACCATATTCCCTACTGTTGACCAGAGCCCCATAGATTACCAGTCACCCTATTCCCTACTGTTGACCAGAGCCCTATAGATTACCAGTCACCCTATCCAGAGCCCTATAGATTACCAGTCACCCTATTCCCTACTGTTGACCAGAGCCCAATAGATTACCAGTCACCCTATCTAGAGCCCTATAGATTACCAGTCACCCTATTCCCTACTGTTGACCAGAGCCCTATAGAGTACCAGTCACCCTATCCAGAGCCCTATATATTACCAGTCACCCAATCCAGAGCCCTATAGATTACCAGTCACTCTATTCCCTACTGTTGACCAGAGCCCTATAGATTACCAGTCACTCTATTCCCTACTGTTGACCAGAGCCCTATAGATTACCAGTCACCCTATTCCCTACTGTAGACCAGAGACCTATAGATTACCAGTCACCCTATTCCCTACTGTTGACCAGAGCCCTATAGATTACCAGTCACCCTATCCAGAGCCCTATAGATTACCAGTCACCCTATCCAGAGCCCTATAGATTACCAGTCACCCTATTCCCTACTGTTGACCAGAGCCCTATAGATTACCAGTCACCCTATTCCCTACTGTTGACCAGAGCCCTACAGAGTACCAGTCACCCTATTCCCTACTGTTGACCAGAGCCCTATAGATTACCAGTCACCCTATTCCCTACTGTTGACCAGAGCCCTACAGAGTACCAGTCACCCTATTCCCTACTGTTGACCAGAGACCTATAGATTACCAGTCACCCTATCCAGAGCCCTATGGAGTACCAGTCACCCTATTCCCTACTGTTGACCAGAGCCCTACAGAGTACCAGTCACCCTATTCCCTACTGTTGACCAGAGCCCTATAGATTACCAGTCACCCTATCCAGAGCCCTATAAATGACCAGTCACCCTATTCCCTACTGTTGACCAGAGCCCAATAGATTACCAGTCACCCTATCCAGAGCCCTATAGAAAACCAGTCACCCTATCCAGAGCCCTATGGAGTACCAGTCACCCTATTCCCTACTGTTGACCAGAGCCCTATGGAGTACCAGTCATCCTATTCCCTACTGTTGACCAGAGCCCTATAGATTTCCAGTCACACTATTCCCTACTGTTGGCCAGAGCCCTATAGATTACAAGTCACGCTATTCCCTACTGTTGGCCAGAGCCCTATAGATTACCAGTCACTCTATTCCCTACTGTTGACCAGAGCCCTATAGATTACCAGTCACCCTATTCCCTACTGTTGACCAGAGCCCTACAGAGTACCAGTCACCCTATTCCCTACTGTTGACCAGAGCCCTATAGATTACCAGTCACCCTATCCAGAGCCCTATAAATGACCAGTCACCCTATTCCCTACTGTTGACCAGAGCCCAATAGATTACCAGTCACCCTATCCAGAGCCCTATAGAGTACCAGTCAGCCTATCCAGAGCCCTATAGATTACCAGTCACCCTATTCCCTACTGTTGACCAGAGCCCTATAGAGTACCAGTCACCCTATCCAGAGCCCTATATATTACCAGTCACCCTATCCAGAGCCCTATAGATTACCAGTTACCCTATTCCCTACTGTTGACCAGAGCCCTACAGAGTACCAGTCACCCTATTCCCTACTGTTGACCAGAGCCCTATAGATTACCAGTCACCCTATTCCCTACTGTTGACCAGAGACCTATAGATTACCAGTCACCCTATCCAGAGCCCTATGGAGTACCAGTCACCCTATTCCCTACTGTTGACCAGAGCCCTATAGATTACCAGTCACCCTATCCAGAGCCCTATAGATTACCAGTCACCCTATCCAGAGCCCTATAGAGTACCAGTCACCCTATCCAGAGCCCTATGGAGTACCAGTCACCCTATTCCCTACTGTTGACCAGAGCCCTATAGATTACCAGTCACCCTATCCAGAGCCCTATAGATTACCAGTCACCCTATCCAGAGCCCTATAGATTACCAGTCACCCTATTCCCTACTGTTGACCAGAGCCCTATAGATTACCAGTCACCCTATTCCCTACTGTTGACCAGAGCCCTACAGAGTACCAGTCACCCTATTCCCTACTGTTGACCAGAGCCCTATAGATTACCAGTCACCCTATTCCCTACTGTTGACCAGAGCCCTACAGAGTACCAGTCACCCTATTCCCTACTGTTGACCAGAGACCTATAGATTACCAGTCACCCTATCCAGAGCCCTATGGAGTACCAGTCACCCTATTCCCTACTGTTGACCAGAGCCCTACAGAGTACCAGTCACCCTATTCCCTACTGTTGACCAGAGCCCTATAGATTACCAGTCACCCTATCCAGAGCCCTATAAATGACCAGTCACCCTATTCCCTACTGTTGACCAGAGCCCAATAGATTACCATTCACCCTATCCAGAGCCCTATAGAAAACCAGTCACCCTATCCAGAGCCCTATGGAGTACCAGTCACCCTATTCCCTACTGTTGACCAGAGCCCTATGGAGTACCAGTCATCCTATTCCCTACTGTTGACCAGAGCCCTATAGATTACCAGTCACACTATTCCCTACTGTTGGCCAGAGCCCTATAGATTACAAGTCACGCTATTCCCTACTGTTGGCCAGAGCCCTATAGATTACCAGTCACTCTATTCCCTACTGTTGACCAGAGCCCTATAGATTACCAGTCACCCTATTCCCTACTGTTGACCAGAGCCCTACAGAGTACCAGTCACCCTATTCCCTACTGTTGACCAGAGCCCTATAGATTACCAGTCACCCTATCCAGAGCCCTATAAATGACCAGTCACCCTATTCCCTACTGTTGACCAGAGCCCAATAGATTACCAGTCACCCTATCCAGAGCCCTATAGAGTACCAGTCAGCCTATCCAGAGCCCTATAGATTACCAGTCACCCTATTCCCTACTGTTGACCAGAGCCCTATAGAGTACCAGTCACCCTATCCAGAGCCCTATATATTACCAGTCACCCTATCCAGAGCCCTATAGATTACCAGTTACCCTATTCCCTACTGTTGACCAGAGCCCTACAGAGTACCAGTCACCCTATTCCCTACTGTTGACCAGAGCCCTATAGATTACCAGTCACCCTATTCCCTACTGTTGACCAGAGACCTATAGATTACCAGTCACCCTATCCAGAGCCCTATGGAGTACCAGTCACCCTATTCCCTACTGTTGACCAGAGCCCTATAGATTACCAGTCACCCTATCCAGAGCCCTATAGATTACCAGTCACCCTATCCAGAGCCCTATAGAGTACCAGTCACCCTATCCAGAGCCCTATGGAGTACCAGTCACCCTATTCCCTACTGTTGACCAGAGCCCCATAGATACCAGTCACCCTATTCCCTACTGTTGACCAGAGCCCTATAGATTACCAGTCACCCTATCCAGAGCCCTATAGATTACCAGTCACCCTATTCCCTACTGTTGATAGGAGCCCTATAGATTACCAGTCACCCTATCCAGAGCCCTATAGATTACCAGTCACTCTATTCCCTACTGTTGACCAGAGCCCTATAGATTACCAGTCACCCTATCCAGAGCCCTATAGAGTACCAGTCTCCCTATTCCCTACTGTTGACCAGAGCCCTATAGTTTACCAGTCACACTATTCCCTACTGTTGGCCAGAGCCCTATAGATTACCAGTCAACCTATTCCCTACTGTTGGTCAGAGCCATATAGATTACCAGTCACTCTATTCCCTACTGTTGACCAGATCCCTATAGATTACCAGTCACCCTATTCCCTACTGTTGACCAGAGCCCTACAGAGTATCAGTCACCCTATTCCCTACTGTTGACCAGAGCCCTATAGATTACCAGTCACCCTATCTAGAGCCCTATGGAGTACCAGTCACCCTATTCCCTACTGTTGACCAGAGCCCTATAGATTACCAGTCACCCTATCCAGAGCCCTATAGATTACCAGTCACCCTATCCAGAGCCCTATAGATTACCAGTCACCCTATTCCCTACTGTTGACCAGAGCCCTATAGATTACCAGTCACCCTATTCCCTACTGTTGACCAGAGCCCTACAGAGTACCAGTCACCCTATTCCCTACTGTTGACCAGAGCCCTATAGATTACCAGTCACCCTATTCCCTACTGTTGACCAGAGCCCTACAGAGTACCAGTCACCCTATTCCCTACTGTTGACCAGAGACCTATAGATTACCAGTCACCCTATCCAGAGCCCTATGGAGTACCAGTCACCCTATTCCCTACTGTTGACCAGAGCCCTACAGAGTACCAGTCACCCTATTCCCTACTGTTGACCAGAGCCCTATAGATTACCAGTCACCCTATCCAGAGCCCTATAAATGACCAGTCACCCTATTCCCTACTGTTGACCAGAGCCCAATAGATTACCAGTCACCCTATCCAGAGCCCTATAGAAAACCAGTCACCCTATCCAGAGCCCTATGGAGTACCAGTCACCCTATTCCCTACTGTTGACCAGAGCCCTATGGAGTACCAGTCATCCTATTCCCTACTGTTGACCAGAGCCCTATAGATTTCCAGTCACACTATTCCCTACTGTTGGCCAGAGCCCTATAGATTACAAGTCACGCTATTCCCTACTGTTGGCCAGAGCCCTATAGATTACCAGTCACTCTATTCCCTACTGTTGACCAGAGCCCTATAGATTACCAGTCACCCTATTCCCTACTGTTGACCAGAGCCCTACAGAGTACCAGTCACCCTATTCCCTACTGTTGACCAGAGCCCTATAGATTACCAGTCACCCTATCCAGAGCCCTATAAATGACCAGTCACCCTATTCCCTACTGTTGACCAGAGCCCAATAGATTACCAGTCACCCTATCCAGAGCCCTATAGAGTACCAGTCAGCCTATCCAGAGCCCTATAGATTACCAGTCACCCTATTCCCTACTGTTGACCAGAGCCCTATAGAGTACCAGTCACCCTATCCAGAGCCCTATATATTACCAGTCACCCTATCCAGAGCCCTACAGAGTACCAGTCACCCTATTCCCTACTGTTGACCAGAGACCTATAGATTACCAGTCACCCTATCCAGAGCCCTATGGAGTACCAGTCACCCTATTCCCTACTGTTGACCAGAGCCCTACAGAGTACCAGTCACCCTATTCCCTACTGTTGACCAGAGCCCTATAGATTACCAGTCACCCTATCCAGAGCCCTATAAATGACCAGTCACCCTATTCCCTACTGTTGACCAGAGCCCAATAGATTACCAGTCACCCTATCCAGAGCCCTATAGAAAACCAGTCACCCTATCCAGAGCCCTATGGAGTACCAGTCACCCTATTCCCTACTGTTGACCAGAGCCCTATGGAGTACCAGTCACCCTATTCCCTACTGTTGACCAGAGCCCTATATATCACCAGTCACCCTATCCAGAGCCCTATAGATTACCAGTCACCCTATCCAGAACCCTATAGATTACCAGTCACCATATTCCCTACTGTTGACCAGAGCCCCATAGATTACCAGTCACCCTATTCCCTACTGTTGACCAGAGCCCTATAGATTACCAGTCACCCTATCCAGAGCCCTATAGATTACCAGTCACCCTATTCCCTACTGTTGACCAGAGCCCAATAGATTACCAGTCACCCTATCTAGAGCCCTATAGATTACCAGTCACCCTATTCCCTACTGTTGACCAGAGCCCTATAGAGTACCAGTCACCCTATCCAGAGCCCTATATATTACCAGTCACCCAATCCAGAGCCCTATAGATTACCAGTCACTCTATTCCCTACTGTTGACCAGAGCCCTATAGATTACCAGTCACTCTATTCCCTACTGTTGACCAGAGCCCTATAGATTACCAGTCACCCTATTCCCTACTGTAGACCAGAGACCTATAGATTACCAGTCACCCTATTCCCTACTGTTGACCAGAGCCCTATAGATTACCAGTCACCCTATCCAGAGCCCTATAGATTACCAGTCACCCTATCCAGAGCCCTATAGATTACCAGTCACCCTATTCCCTACTGTTGACCAGAGCCCTATAGATTACCAGTCACCCTATTCCCTACTGTTGACCAGAGCCCTACAGAGTACCAGTCACCCTATTCCCTACTGTTGACCAGAGCCCTATAGATTACCAGTCACCCTATTCCCTACTGTTGACCAGAGCCCTACAGAGTACCAGTCACCCTATTCCCTACTGTTGACCAGAGACCTATAGATTACCAGTCACCCTATCCAGAGCCCTATGGAGTACCAGTCACCCTATTCCCTACTGTTGACCAGAGCCCTACAGAGTACCAGTCACCCTATTCCCTACTGTTGACCAGAGCCCTATAGATTACCAGTCACCCTATCCAGAGCCCTATAAATGACCAGTCACCCTATTCCCTACTGTTGACCAGAGCCCAATAGATTACCAGTCACCCTATCCAGAGCCCTATAGAAAACCAGTCACCCTATCCAGAGCCCTATGGAGTACCAGTCACCCTATTCCCTACTGTTGACCAGAGCCCTATGGAGTACCAGTCATCCTATTCCCTACTGTTGACCAGAGCCCTATAGATTTCCAGTCACACTATTCCCTACTGTTGGCCAGAGCCCTATAGATTACAAGTCACGCTATTCCCTACTGTTGGCCAGAGCCCTATAGATTACCAGTCACTCTATTCCCTACTGTTGACCAGAGCCCTATAGATTACCAGTCACCCTATTCCCTACTGTTGACCAGAGCCCTACAGAGTACCAGTCACCCTATTCCCTACTGTTGACCAGAGCCCTATAGATTACCAGTCACCCTATCCAGAGCCCTATAAATGACCAGTCACCCTATTCCCTACTGTTGACCAGAGCCCAATAGATTACCAGTCACCCTATCCAGAGCCCTATAGAGTACCAGTCAGCCTATCCAGAGCCCTATAGATTACCAGTCACCCTATTCCCTACTGTTGACCAGAGCCCTATAGAGTACCAGTCACCCTATCCAGAGCCCTATATATTACCAGTCACCCTATCCAGAGCCCTATAGATTACCAGTTACCCTATTCCCTACTGTTGACCAGAGCCCTACAGAGTACCAGTCACCCTATTCCCTACTGTTGACCAGAGCCCTATAGATTACCAGTCACCCTATTCCCTACTGTTGACCAGAGACCTATAGATTACCAGTCACCCTATCCAGAGCCCTATGGAGTACCAGTCACCCTATTCCCTACTGTTGACCAGAGCCCTATAGATTACCAGTCACCCTATCCAGAGCCCTATAGATTACCAGTCACCCTATCCAGAGCCCTATAGAGTACCAGTCACCCTATCCAGAGCCCTATGGAGTACCAGTCACCCTATTCCCTACTGTTGACCAGAGCCCTATAGATTACCAGTCACCCTATCCAGAGCCCTATAGATTACCAGTCACCCTATCCAGAGCCCTATAGATTACCAGTCACCCTATTCCCTACTGTTGACCAGAGCCCTATAGATTACCAGTCACCCTATTCCCTACTGTTGACCAGAGCCCTACAGAGTACCAGTCACCCTATTCCCTACTGTTGACCAGAGCCCTATAGATTACCAGTCACCCTATTCCCTACTGTTGACCAGAGCCCTACAGAGTACCAGTCACCCTATTCCCTACTGTTGACCAGAGACCTATAGATTACCAGTCACCCTATCCAGAGCCCTATGGAGTACCAGTCACCCTATTCCCTACTGTTGACCAGAGCCCTACAGAGTACCAGTCACCCTATTCCCTACTGTTGACCAGAGCCCTATAGATTACCAGTCACCCTATCCAGAGCCCTATAAATGACCAGTCACCCTATTCCCTACTGTTGACCAGAGCCCAATAGATTACCAGTCACCCTATCCAGAGCCCTATAGAAAACCAGTCACCCTATCCAGAGCCCTATGGAGTACCAGTCACCCTATTCCCTACTGTTGACCAGAGCCCTATGGAGTACCAGTCATCCTATTCCCTACTGTTGACCAGAGCCCTATAGATTACCAGTCACACTATTCCCTACTGTTGGCCAGAGCCCTATAGATTACAAGTCACGCTATTCCCTACTGTTGGCCAGAGCCCTATAGATTACCAGTCACTCTATTCCCTACTGTTGACCAGAGCCCTATAGATTACCAGTCACCCTATTCCCTACTGTTGACCAGAGCCCTACAGAGTACCAGTCACCCTATTCCCTACTGTTGACCAGAGCCCTATAGATTACCAGTCACCCTATCCAGAGCCCTATAAATGACCAGTCACCCTATTCCCTACTGTTGACCAGAGCCCAATAGATTACCAGTCACCCTATCCAGAGCCCTATAGAGTACCAGTCAGCCTATCCAGAGCCCTATAGATTACCAGTCACCCTATTCCCTACTGTTGACCAGAGCCCTATAGAGTACCAGTCACCCTATCCAGAGCCCTATATATTACCAGTCACCCTATCCAGAGCCCTATAGATTACCAGTTACCCTATTCCCTACTGTTGACCAGAGCCCTACAGAGTACCAGTCACCCTATTCCCTACTGTTGACCAGAGCCCTATAGATTACCAGTCACCCTATTCCCTACTGTTGACCAGAGACCTATAGATTACCAGTCACCCTATCCAGAGCCCTATGGAGTACCAGTCACCCTATTCCCTACTGTTGACCAGAGCCCTATAGATTACCAGTCACCCTATCCAGAGCCCTATAGATTACCAGTCACCCTATCCAGAGCCCTATAGAGTACCAGTCACCCTATCCAGAGCCCTATGGAGTACCAGTCACCCTATTCCCTACTGTTGACCAGAGCCCCATAGATACCAGTCACCCTATTCCCTACTGTTGACCAGAGCCCTATAGATTACCAGTCACCCTATCCAGAGCCCTATAGATTACCAGTCACCCTATTCCCTACTGTTGATAGGAGCCCTATAGATTACCAGTCACCCTATCCAGAGCCCTATAGATTACCAGTCACTCTATTCCCTACTGTTGACCAGAGCCCTATAGATTACCAGTCACCCTATCCAGAGCCCTATAGAGTACCAGTCTCCCTATTCCCTACTGTTGACCAGAGCCCTATAGTTTACCAGTCACACTATTCCCTACTGTTGGCCAGAGCCCTATAGATTACCAGTCAACCTATTCCCTACTGTTGGTCAGAGCCATATAGATTACCAGTCACTCTATTCCCTACTGTTGACCAGATCCCTATAGATTACCAGTCACCCTATTCCCTACTGTTGACCAGAGCCCTACAGAGTATCAGTCACCCTATTCCCTACTGTTGACCAGAGCCCTATAGATTACCAGTCACCCTATCTAGAGCCCTATGGAGTACCAGTCACCCTATTCCCTACTGTTGACCAGAGCCCTATAGATTACCAGTCACCCTATCCAGAGCCCTATAGATTACCAGTCACCCTATCCAGAGCCCTATAGATTACCAGTCACCCTATTCCCTACTGTTGACCAGAGCCCTATAGATTACCAGTCACCCTATTCCCTACTGTTGACCAGAGCCCTACAGAGTACCAGTCACCCTATTCCCTACTGTTGACCAGAGCCCTATAGATTACCAGTCACCCTATTCCCTACTGTTGACCAGAGCCCTACAGAGTACCAGTCACCCTATTCCCTACTGTTGACCAGAGACCTATAGATTACCAGTCACCCTATCCAGAGCCCTATGGAGTACCAGTCACCCTATTCCCTACTGTTGACCAGAGCCCTACAGAGTACCAGTCACCCTATTCCCTACTGTTGACCAGAGCCCTATAGATTACCAGTCACCCTATCCAGAGCCCTATAAATGACCAGTCACCCTATTCCCTACTGTTGACCAGAGCCCAATAGATTACCAGTCACCCTATCCAGAGCCCTATAGAAAACCAGTCACCCTATCCAGAGCCCTATGGAGTACCAGTCACCCTATTCCCTACTGTTGACCAGAGCCCTATGGAGTACCAGTCATCCTATTCCCTACTGTTGACCAGAGCCCTATAGATTTCCAGTCACACTATTCCCTACTGTTGGCCAGAGCCCTATAGATTACAAGTCACGCTATTCCCTACTGTTGGCCAGAGCCCTATAGATTACCAGTCACTCTATTCCCTACTGTTGACCAGAGCCCTATAGATTACCAGTCACCCTATTCCCTACTGTTGACCAGAGCCCTACAGAGTACCAGTCACCCTATTCCCTACTGTTGACCAGAGCCCTATAGATTACCAGTCACCCTATCCAGAGCCCTATAAATGACCAGTCACCCTATTCCCTACTGTTGACCAGAGCCCAATAGATTACCAGTCACCCTATCCAGAGCCCTATAGAGTACCAGTCAGCCTATCCAGAGCCCTATAGATTACCAGTCACCCTATTCCCTACTGTTGACCAGAGCCCTATAGAGTACCAGTCACCCTATCCAGAGCCCTATATATTACCAGTCACCCTATCCAGAGCCCTACAGAGTACCAGTCACCCTATTCCCTACTGTTGACCAGAGACCTATAGATTACCAGTCACCCTATCCAGAGCCCTATGGAGTACCAGTCACCCTATTCCCTACTGTTGACCAGAGCCCTACAGAGTACCAGTCACCCTATTCCCTACTGTTGACCAGAGCCCTATAGATTACCAGTCACCCTATCCAGAGCCCTATAAATGACCAGTCACCCTATTCCCTACTGTTGACCAGAGCCCAATAGATTACCAGTCACCCTATCCAGAGCCCTATAGAAAACCAGTCACCCTATCCAGAGCCCTATGGAGTACCAGTCACCCTATTCCCTACTGTTGACCAGAGCCCTATGGAGTACCAGTCATCCTATTCCCTACTGTTGACCAGAGCCCTATAGATTTCCAGTCACACTATTCCCTACTGTTGGCCAGAGCCCTATAGATTACAAGTCACGCTATTCCCTACTGTTGGCCAGAGCCCTATAGATTACCAGTCACTCTATTCCCTACTGTTGACCAGAGCCCTATAGATTACCAGTCACCCTATTCCCTACTGTTGACCAGAGCCCTACAGAGTACCAGTCACCCTATTCCCTACTGTTGACCAGAGCCCTATAGATTACCAGTCACCCTATCCAGAGCCCTATAAATGACCAGTCACCCTATTCCCTACTGTTGACCAGAGCCCAATAGATTACCAGTCACCCTATCCAGAGCCCTATAGAGTACCAGTCAGCCTATCCAGAGCCCTATAGATTACCAGTCACCCTATTCCCTACTGTTGACCAGAGCCCTATAGAGTACCAGTCACCCTATCCAGAGCCCTATATATTACCAGTCACCCTATCCAGAGCCCTATAGATTACCAGTTACCCTATTCCCTACTGTTGACCAGAGCCCTACAGAGTACCAGTCACCCTATTCCCTACTGTTGACCAGAGCCCTATAGATTACCAGTCACCCTATTCCCTACTGTTGACCAGAGACCTATAGATTACCAGTCACCCTATCCAGAGCCCTATGGAGTACCAGTCACCCTATTCCCTACTGTTGACCAGAGCCCTATAGATTACCAGTCACCCTATCCAGAGCCCTATAGATTACCAGTCACCCTATCCAGAGCCCTATAGAGTACCAGTCACCCTATCCAGAGCCCTATGGAGTACCAGTCACCCTATTCCCTACTGTTGACCAGAGCCCAATAGATTACCAGTCACCCTATCCAGAGCCCTATAGAAAACCAGTCACCCTATCCAGAGCCCTATGGAGTACCAGTCACCCTATTCCCTACTGTTGACCAGAGCCCTATGGAGTACCAGTCATCCTATTCCCTACTGTTGACCAGAGCCCTATAGATTTCCAGTCACACTATTCCCTACTGTTGGCCAGAGCCCTATAGATTACAAGTCACGCTATTCCCTACTGTTGGCCAGAGCCCTATAGATTACCAGTCACTCTATTCCCTACTGTTGACCAGAGCCCTATAGATTACCAGTCACCCTATTCCCTACTGTTGACCAGAGCCCTACAGAGTACCAGTCACCCTATTCCCTACTGTTGACCAGAGCCCTATAGATTACCAGTCACCCTATCCAGAGCCCTATAAATGACCAGTCACCCTATTCCCTACTGTTGACCAGAGCCCAATAGATTACCAGTCACCCTATCCAGAGCCCTATAGAGTACCAGTCAGCCTATCCAGAGCCCTATAGATTACCAGTCACCCTATTCCCTACTGTTGACCAGAGCCCTATAGAGTACCAGTCACCCTATCCAGAGCCCTATATATTACCAGTCACCCTATCCAGAGCCCTACAGAGTACCAGTCACCCTATTCCCTACTGTTGACCAGAGACCTATAGATTACCAGTCACCCTATCCAGAGCCCTATGGAGTACCAGTCACCCTATTCCCTACTGTTGACCAGAGCCCTACAGAGTACCAGTCACCCTATTCCCTACTGTTGACCAGAGCCCTATAGATTACCAGTCACCCTATCCAGAGCCCTATAAATGACCAGTCACCCTATTCCCTACTGTTGACCAGAGCCCAATAGATTACCAGTCACCCTATCCAGAGCCCTATAGAAAACCAGTCACCCTATCCAGAGCCCTATGGAGTACCAGTCACCCTATTCCCTACTGTTGACCAGAGCCCTATGGAGTACCAGTCATCCTATTCCCTACTGTTGACCAGAGCCCTATAGATTTCCAGTCACACTATTCCCTACTGTTGGCCAGAGCCCTATAGATTACAAGTCACGCTATTCCCTACTGTTGGCCAGAGCCCTATAGATTACCAGTCACTCTATTCCCTACTGTTGACCAGAGCCCTATAGATTACCAGTCACCCTATTCCCTACTGTTGACCAGAGCCCTACAGAGTACCAGTCACCCTATTCCCTACTGTTGACCAGAGCCCTATAGATTACCAGTCACCCTATCCAGAGCCCTATAAATGACCAGTCACCCTATTCCCTACTGTTGACCAGAGCCCAATAGATTACCAGTCACCCTATCCAGAGCCCTATAGAGTA
The DNA here is from genome assembly GCF_002021735.2 of Oncorhynchus kisutch. Lineage (NCBI taxonomy): Eukaryota > Metazoa > Chordata > Actinopteri > Salmoniformes > Salmonidae > Oncorhynchus > Oncorhynchus kisutch. The sequence continues at coordinate 85,923,603 of NC_034184.2, forward strand.
CCAGTCAGCCTATCCAGAGCCCTATAGATTACCAGTCACCCTATTCCCTACTGTTGACCAGAGCCCTATAGAGTACCAGTCACCCTATCCAGAGCCCTATATATTACCAGTCACCCTATCCAGAGCCCTATAGATTACCAGTTACCCTATTCCCTACTGTTGACCAGAGCCCTACAGAGTACCAGTCACCCTATTCCCTACTGTTGACCAGAGCCCTATAGATTACCAGTCACCCTATTCCCTACTGTTGACCAGAGACCTATAGATTACCAGTCACCCTATCCAGAGCCCTATGGAGTACCAGTCACCCTATTCCCTACTGTTGACCAGAGCCCTATAGATTACCAGTCACCCTATCCAGAGCCCTATAGATTACCAGTCACCCTATCCAGAGCCCTATAGAGTACCAGTCACCCTATCCAGAGCCCTATGGAGTACCAGTCACCCTATTCCCTACTGTTGACCAGAGCCCTATAGATTACCAGTCACCCTATCCAGAGCCCTATAGATTACCAGTCACCCTATCCAGAGCCCTATAGATTACCAGTCACCCTATTCCCTACTGTTGACCAGAGCCCTATAGATTACCAGTCACCCTATTCCCTACTGTTGACCAGAGCCCTACAGAGTACCAGTCACCCTATTCCCTACTGTTGACCAGAGCCCTATAGATTACCAGTCACCCTATTCCCTACTGTTGACCAGAGCCCTACAGAGTACCAGTCACCCTATTCCCTACTGTTGACCAGAGACCTATAGATTACCAGTCACCCTATCCAGAGCCCTATGGAGTACCAGTCACCCTATTCCCTACTGTTGACCAGAGCCCTACAGAGTACCAGTCACCCTATTCCCTACTGTTGACCAGAGCCCTATAGATTACCAGTCACCCTATCCAGAGCCCTATAAATGACCAGTCACCCTATTCCCTACTGTTGACCAGAGCCCAATAGATTACCAGTCACCCTATCCAGAGCCCTATAGAAAACCAGTCACCCTATCCAGAGCCCTATGGAGTACCAGTCACCCTATTCCCTACTGTTGACCAGAGCCCTATGGAGTACCAGTCATCCTATTCCCTACTGTTGACCAGAGCCCTATAGATTACCAGTCACACTATTCCCTACTGTTGGCCAGAGCCCTATAGATTACAAGTCACGCTATTCCCTACTGTTGGCCAGAGCCCTATAGATTACCAGTCACTCTATTCCCTACTGTTGACCAGAGCCCTATAGATTACCAGTCACCCTATTCCCTACTGTTGACCAGAGCCCTACAGAGTACCAGTCACCCTATTCCCTACTGTTGACCAGAGCCCTATAGATTACCAGTCACCCTATCCAGAGCCCTATAAATGACCAGTCACCCTATTCCCTACTGTTGACCAGAGCCCAATAGATTACCAGTCACCCTATCCAGAGCCCTATAGAGTACCAGTCAGCCTATCCAGAGCCCTATAGATTACCAGTCACCCTATTCCCTACTGTTGACCAGAGCCCTATAGAGTACCAGTCACCCTATCCAGAGCCCTATATATTACCAGTCACCCTATCCAGAGCCCTATAGATTACCAGTTACCCTATTCCCTACTGTTGACCAGAGCCCTACAGAGTACCAGTCACCCTATTCCCTACTGTTGACCAGAGCCCTATAGATTACCAGTCACCCTATTCCCTACTGTTGACCAGAGACCTATAGATTACCAGTCACCCTATCCAGAGCCCTATGGAGTACCAGTCACCCTATTCCCTACTGTTGACCAGAGCCCTATAGATTACCAGTCACCCTATCCAGAGCCCTATAGATTACCAGTCACCCTATCCAGAGCCCTATAGAGTACCAGTCACCCTATCCAGAGCCCTATGGAGTACCAGTCACCCTATTCCCTACTGTTGACCAGAGCCCCATAGATACCAGTCACCCTATTCCCTACTGTTGACCAGAGCCCTATAGATTACCAGTCACCCTATCCAGAGCCCTATAGATTACCAGTCACCCTATTCCCTACTGTTGATAGGAGCCCTATAGATTACCAGTCACCCTATCCAGAGCCCTATAGATTACCAGTCACTCTATTCCCTACTGTTGACCAGAGCCCTATAGATTACCAGTCACCCTATCCAGAGCCCTATAGAGTACCAGTCTCCCTATTCCCTACAGTTGACCAGAGCCCTATAGTTTACCAGTCACACTATTCCCTACTGTTGGCCAGAGCCCTATAGATTACCAGTCAACCTATTCCCTACTGTTGGTCAGAGCCATATAGATTACCAGTCACTCTATTCCCTACTGTTGACCAGATCCCTATAGATTACCAGTCACCCTATTCCCTACTGTTGACCAGAGCCCTACAGAGTATCAGTCACCCTATTCCCTACTGTTGACCAGAGCCCTATAGATTACCAGTCACCCTATCTAGAGCCCTATGGAGTACCAGTCACCCTATTCCCTACTGTTGACCAGAGCCCTATAGATTACCAGTCACCCTATCCAGAGCCCTATAGATTACCAGTCACCATATCCAGAGCCCTATAGATTACCAGTCACCCTATCCAGAGCCCTATGGAGTACCAGTCACCCTATTCCCTACTGTTGACCAGAGCCCTATAGATTACCAGTCACCCTATTCCCTACTGTTGACCAGAGCCCTATAGATTACCAGTCACCCTATTCCCTACTGTTGACCAGAGCCCTATAGATTACCAGTCACCCTATCCAGAGCCCTATAGATTACCAGTCACCCTATTCCCTAATGTTGACCAGAGCCCTATAGATTACCAGTCACTCTATTCCCTACTGTTGACCAGAGCCCTATAGATTACCAGTCACCTTATTCCCTACTGTTGACCAGAGCCCTACAGAGTACCAGTCACCCTATTCCCTACTGTTGACCAGAGACCTATAGATTACCAGTCACCCTATCCAGAGCCCTATAGACTACCAGTCACCCTATCTAGAGCCCTATGGAGTACCAGTCACCCTATTCCCTACTGTTGACCAGAGCCCTATAGATTACCAGTCACCCTATCCAGAGCCCTATAGATTACCAGTCACCATATCCAGAGCCCTATAGATTACCAGTCACCCTATCCAGAGCCCTATGGATTACCAGTCACCCTATTCCCTAATGTTGACCAGAGCCCTATAGATTACCAGTTACCCTATCCAGAGCCCTATAGATTACCAGTCACCCTCTTCCCTACTGTTGACCAGAGCCCTATATATTACCAGTCACCCTCTTCCCTACTGTTGACCAGAGCCCTATAGAGTACCAGTCACCCTCTTCCCCACTGCTGACCAGAGCCCTATAGATTACCAGTCACCCTCTTCCTTACTGTTGACCAGAGCCCTATAGATTACCAGTCACCCTATTCCCTACTGTTGACCAGAGCTCTATATATTACCAGTCACCCTATTCCCTACTGTTGACCAGAGCCCTATAGATTACCAGTCACCCTATTCCCTACTGTTGACCAGAGCCCTATAGATTACCAGTCACCCTATCCAGAGCCCTATAGATTACCAGTCACCCTATCCAGAGCCCTATGGAGTACCAGTCACCCTATTCCCTACTGTTGACCAGAGCCCTATAGATTACCAGTCACCCTATTCCCTACTGTTGACCAGAGCCCTATAGATTACCGGTCACCCTATCCAGAACCCTATAGATTACCAGTCACCCTATTCCCTACTGTTGACCAGAGCCCTATAGAGTACCAGTCTCCCTATTCCCTACTGTTTACCAGAGCCCTATAGATTACCAGTCACCCTATCCAGAGCCCTATAGATTACCAGTCACCCTATTCCCTACTGTTGACCAGAGCCCTATAGAGTACCAGTCTCCCTATTCCCTACTGTTGACCAGAGCCCTATAGTTTACCAGTCACCCTATTCCCTACTGTTGGCCAGAACCCTATAGATTACCAGTCAACCTATTCCCTACTGTTGGCCAGAGCCCTATAGATTACCAGTCACTCTATGCCCTACTGTTGAAGAGAGCCCTATAGATTACCAGTCACCCTATTCCCTACTGTTGACCAGAGCCCTACAGAGTATCAGTCACCCTATTCCCTACTGTTGACCAGAGCCCTATAGATTACCAGTCACCCTATCTAGAGCCATATGGAGTACCAGTCACCCGATTCCCTACTGTTGACCAGAGCCCTATAGATTACCAGTCACCATATCCAGAGCCCTATAGATTACCAGTCACCCTATCCAGAGCCCTATGGAGTATCAGTCACCCTATTCCCTACTGTTGACCAGAGCCCTATAGATTACCAGTCGCCCTATTCCCTACTGTTGACCAGAGCCCTATAGATTACCAGTCACCCTATTCCCTACTGTTGACCAGAGCCCTATAGATTACCAGTCACCCTATCCAGAGCCCTATAGATTACCAGTCACCCTATTCCCTACTGTTGACCAGAGCCCTATAGAGTACCAGTCTCCCTATTCCCTACTGTTGACCAGAGCCCTATAGTTTACCAGTCACCCTATTCCCTACTGTTGGCCAGAGCCCTATAGATTACCAGTCAACCTATTCCCTACTGTTGGCCAGAGCCCTATAGATTACCAGTCACTCTATTCCCTACTGTTGACCAGAGCCCTATAGATTACCAGTCACCCTATTCCCTACTGTTGACCAGAGCCCTACAGAGTATCAGTCACCCTATTCCCTACTGTTGACCAGAGCCCTATAGATTACCAGTCACCCTATCTAGAGCCCTATGGAGTACCAGTCACCCTATTCCCTACTGTTGACCAGAGCCCTATAGATTACCAGTCACCCTATCCAGAGCCCTATAGATTACCAGTCACCATATCCAGGGCCCTATAGATTACCTGTCACCCTATCCAGAGCCCTATGGATTACCAGTCACCCTATTCCCTACTGTTGACCAGAGCCCTATAGATTACCAGTCACCCTATCCAGAGCCCTATAGATTACCAGTCACCCTATTCCCTACTGTTGACCAGAGCCCTATAGATTACCTGTCACCCTATCCAGAGCCCTATAGATTACCAGTCACCCTCTTCCCTACTGTTGACCAGAGCCCTATATATTACCAGTCACCCTCTTCCCTACTGTTGACCAGAGCCCTATAGAGTACCACTCACCCTCTTCCCTACTGCTGACCAGAGCCCTATACATTACCAGTCACCCTCTTCCTTACTGTTGACCAGAGCCCTATAGATTACCAGTCACCCTATTCCCTACTGTTGACCAGAGCCCTATAGATTACCAGTCACCTTATTCCCTACTGTTGACCAGAGCCCTATAGATTACCAGTCACCCTATTCCCTACTGTTGACCAGAGCCCTATAGATTACCAGTCACCCTATCCAGAGCCCTAGAGATTACCAGTCACCCTATCCAGAGCCCTATAGATTACCAGTCACCCTATTCCCTACTGTTGACCAGAGCCCTATAGATTACCAGTCACCCTATTCCCTACTGTTGACCAGAGCCCTATAGATTACCAGTCACCCTATTCCCTACTGTTGACCAGAGCCCTATAGATTACCGGTCGCCCTATTCCCTACTGTTGACCAGAGCCCTATAGATTACCAGTCACCCTATTCCCTACTGTTGACCAGAGCCCTATAGATTACCAGTCACCCTATCCAGAGCCCTATAGATTACCAGTCACCCTATTCCCTACTGTTGACCAGAGCCCTATAGAGTACCAGTCTCCCTATTCCCTACTGTTGACCAGAGCCCTATAGTGTACCAGTCACCCTATTCCCTACTGTTGGCCAGAGCCCTATAGATTACCAGTCAACATATTCCCTACTGTTGGCCAGAGCCCTATAGATTACCAGTCACCCTATTCCCTACTGTTGACCAGAGCCCTACAGAGTATCAGTCACCCTATTCCCTACTGATGACCAGAGCCCTATAGATTACCAGTCACCCTATCTAGAGCCCTATGGAGTACCAGTCACCCTATTCCCTACTGTTGACCAGAGCCCTATAGATTACCAGTCACCATATCCAGAGCCCTATAGATTACCAGTCACCCTATCCAGAGCCCTATGGAGTACCAGTCACCCTATTCCCTACTGTTGGCCAGAGCCCTATAGATTACCAGTCACTCTATTCCCTACTGTTGACCAGAGCCCTATAGATTACCAGTCACCCTATTCCCTACTGTTGACCAGAGCCCTACAGAGTACCAGTCACCCTATTCCCTACTGTTGACCAGAGCCCTATAGATTACCAGTCACCCTATTCCCTACTGTTGACCAGAGCCCTATAGATTACCGGTCACCCTATCCAGAACCCTATAGATTACCAGTCACCCTATTCCCTACTGTTGACCAGAGCCCTATAGAGTACCAGTCTCCCTATTCCCTACTGTTTACCAGAGCCCTATAGATTACCAGTCACCCTATCCAGAGCCCTATAGATTACCAGTCACCCTATTCCCTACTGTTGACCAGAGCCCTATAGAGTACCAGTCTCCCTATTCCCTACTGTTGACCAGAGCCCTATAGTTTACCAGTCACCCTATTCCCTACTGTTGGCCAGAACCCTATAGATTACCAGTCAACCTATTCCCTACTGTTGGCCAGAGCCCTATAGATTACCAGTCACTCTATGCCCTACTGTTGAAGAGAGCCCTATAGATTACCAGTCACCCTATTCCCTACTGTTGACCAGAGCCCTACAGAGTATCAGTCACCCTATTCCCTACTGTTGACCAGAGCCCTATAGATTACCAGTCACCCTATCTAGAGCCATATGGAGTACCAGTCACCCGATTCCCTACTGTTGACCAGAGCCCTATAGATTACCAGTCACCATATCCAGAGCCCTATAGATTACCAGTCACCCTATCCAGAGCCCTATGGAGTATCAGTCACCCTATTCCCTACTGTTGACCAGAGCCCTATAGATTACCAGTCGCCCTATTCCCTACTGTTGACCAGAGCCCTATAGATTACCAGTCACCCTATTCCCTACTGTTGACCAGAGCCCTATAGATTACCAGTCACCCTATCCAGAGCCCTATAGATTACCAGTCACCCTATTCCCTACTGTTGACCAGAGCCCTATAGAGTACCAGTCTCCCTATTCCCTACTGTTGACCAGAGCCCTATAGTTTACCAGTCACCCTATTCCCTACTGTTGGCCAGAGCCCTATAGATTACCAGTCAACCTATTCCCTACTGTTGGCCAGAGCCCTATAGATTACCAGTCACTCTATTCCCTACTGTTGACCAGAGCCCTATAGATTACCAGTCACCCTATTCCCTACTGTTGACCAGAGCCCTACAGAGTATCAGTCACCCTATTCCCTACTGTTGACCAGAGCCCTATAGATTACCAGTCACCCTATCTAGAGCCCTATGGAGTACCAGTCACCCTATTCCCTACTGTTGACCAGAGCCCTATAGATTACCAGTCACCCTATCCAGAGCCCTATAGATTACCAGTCACCATATCCAGGGCCCTATAGATTACCTGTCACCCTATCCAGAGCCCTATGGATTACCAGTCACCCTATTCCCTACTGTTGACCAGAGCCCTATAGATTACCAGTCACCCTATCCAGAGCCCTATAGATTACCAGTCACCCTATTCCCTACTGTTGACCAGAGCCCTATAGATTACCTGTCACCCTATCCAGAGCCCTATAGATTACCAGTCACCCTCTTCCCTACTGTTGACCAGAGCCCTATATATTACCAGTCACCCTCTTCCCTACTGTTGACCAGAGCCCTATAGAGTACCACTCACCCTCTTCCCTACTGCTGACCAGAGCCCTATACATTACCAGTCACCCTCTTCCTTACTGTTGACCAGAGCCCTATAGATTACCAGTCACCCTATTCCCTACTGTTGACCAGAGCCCTATAGATTACCAGTCACCTTATTCCCTACTGTTGACCAGAGCCCTATAGATTACCAGTCACCCTATTCCCTACTGTTGACCAGAGCCCTATAGATTACCAGTCACCCTATCCAGAGCCCTAGAGATTACCAGTCACCCTATCCAGAGCCCTATAGATTACCAGTCACCCTATTCCCTACTGTTGACCAGAGCCCTATAGATTACCAGTCACCCTATTCCCTACTGTTGACCAGAGCCCTATAGATTACCAGTCACCCTATTCCCTACTGTTGACCAGAGCCCTATAGATTACCAGTCGCCCTATTCCCTACTGTTGACCAGAGCCCTATAGATTACCAGTCACCCTATTCCCTACTGTTGACCAGAGCCCTATAGATTACCAGTCACCCTATCCAGAGCCCTATAGATTACCAGTCACCCTATTCCCTACTGTTGACCAGAGCCCTATAGAGTACCAGTCTCCCTATTCCCTACTGTTGACCAGAGCCCTATAGTGTACCAGTCACCCTATTCCCTACTGTTGGCCAGAGCCCTATAGATTACCAGTCAACATATTCCCTACTGTTGGCCAGAGCCCTATAGATTACCAGTCACCCTATTCCCTACTGTTGACCAGAGCCCTACAGAGTATCAGTCACCCTATTCCCTACTGATGACCAGAGCCCTATAGATTACCAGTCACCCTATCTAGAGCCCTATGGAGTACCAGTCACCCTATTCCCTACTGTTGACCAGAGCCCTATAGATTACCAGTCACCATATCCAGAGCCCTATAGATTACCAGTCACCCTATCCAGAGCCCTATGGAGTACCAGTCACCCTATTCCCTACTGTTGGCCAGAGCCCTATAGATTACCAGTCACTCTATTCCCTACTGTTGACCAGAGCCCTATAGATTACCAGTCACCCTATTCCCTACTGTTGACCAGAGCCCTACAGAGTACCAGTCACCCTATTCCCTACTGTTGACCAGAGACCTATAGATTACCAGTCACCCTATCCAGAGCCCTATAGATTACCAGTCACCCTATCTAGAGCCCTATGGAGTACCAGTCACCCTATTCCCTACTGTTGACCAGAGCCCTATAGATTACCAGTCACCCTATCCAGAGCCCTATAGATTACCAGTCACCATATCCAGGGCCCTATAGATTACCAGTCACCCTATCCAGAGCCCTATGGATTACCAGTCGCCCTATTCCCTACTGTTGACCAGAGCCCTATAGATTACCAGTCACCCTATCCAGAGCCCTATAGATTACCAGTCACCCTATTCCCTACTGTTGACCAGAGCCCTATAGATTACCTGTCACCCTATCCAGAGCCCTATAGATTACCAGTCACCCTCTTCCCTACTGTTGACCAGAGCCCTATATATTACCAGTCACCCTCTTCCCTACTGTTGACCAGAGCCCTATAGAGTACCACTCACCCTCTTCCCTACTGCTGACCAGAGCCCTATACATTACCAGTCACCCTCTTCCTTACTGTTGACCAGAGCCCTATAGATTACCAGTCACCCTATTCCCTACTGTTGACCAGAGCCCTATAGATTACCAGTCACCTTATTCCCTACTGTTGACCAGAGCCCTATAGATTACCAGTCACCCTATTCCCTACTGTTGACCAGAGCCCTATAGATTACCAGTCACCCTATCCAGAGCCCTAGAGATTACCAGTCACCCTATCCAGAGCCCTATAGATTACCAGTCACCCTATTCCCTACTGTTGACCAGAGCCCTATAGATTACCAGTCACCCTATTCCCTACTGTTGACCAGAGCCCTATAGATTACCAGTCACCCTATTCCCTACTGTTGACCAGAGCCCTATAGATTACCAGTCGCCCTATTCCCTACTGTTGACCAGAGCCCTATAGATTACCAGTCACCCTATTCCCTACTGTTGACCAGAGCCCTATAGATTACCAGTCACCCTATCCAGAGCCCTATAGATTACCAGTCACCCTATTCCCTACTGTTGACCAGAGCCCTATAGAGTACCAGTCTCCCTATTCCCTACTGTTGACCAGAGCCCTATAGTGTACCAGTCACCCTATTCCCTACTGTTGGCCAGAGCCCTATAGATTACCAGTCAACATATTCCCTACTGTTGGCCAGAGCCCTATAGATTACCAGTCACCCTATTCCCTACTGTTGACCAGAGCCCTACAGAGTATCAGTCACCCTATTCCCTACTGATGACCAGAGCCCTATAGATTACCAGTCACCCTATCTAGAGCCCTATGGAGTACCAGTCACCCTATTCCCTACTGTTGACCAGAGCCCTATAGATTACCAGTCACCATATCCAGAGCCCTATAGATTACCAGTCACCCTATCCAGAGCCCTATGGAGTACCAGTCACCCTATTCCCTACTGTTGGCCAGAGCCCTATAGATTACCAGTCACTCTATTCCCTACTGTTGACCAGAGCCCTATAGATTACCAGTCACCCTATTCCCTACTGTTGACCAGAGCCCTACAGAGTACCAGTCACCCTATTCCCTACTGTTGACCAGAGCCCTATAGATTACCAGTCACCCTATTCCCTACTGTTGACCAGAGCCCTATAGATTACCGGTCACCCTATCCAGAACCCTATAGATTACCAGTCACCCTATTCCCTACTGTTGACCAGAGCCCTATAGAGTACCAGTCTCCCTATTCCCTACTGTTTACCAGAGCCCTATAGATTACCAGTCACCCTATCCAGAGCCCTATAGATTACCAGTCACCCTATTCCCTACTGTTGACCAGAGCCCTATAGAGTACCAGTCTCCCTATTCCCTACTGTTGACCAGAGCCCTATAGTTTACCAGTCACCCTATTCCCTACTGTTGGCCAGAACCCTATAGATTACCAGTCAACCTATTCCCTACTGTTGGCCAGAGCCCTATAGATTACCAGTCACTCTATGCCCTACTGTTGAAGAGAGCCCTATAGATTACCAGTCACCCTATTCCCTACTGTTGACCAGAGCCCTACAGAGTATCAGTCACCCTATTCCCTACTGTTGACCAGAGCCCTATAGATTACCAGTCACCCTATCTAGAGCCATATGGAGTACCAGTCACCCGATTCCCTACTGTTGACCAGAGCCCTATAGATTACCAGTCACCATATCCAGAGCCCTATAGATTACCAGTCACCCTATCCAGAGCCCTATGGAGTATCAGTCACCCTATTCCCTACTGTTGACCAGAGCCCTATAGATTACCAGTCGCCCTATTCCCTACTGTTGACCAGAGCCCTATAGATTACCAGTCACCCTATTCCCTACTGTTGACCAGAGCCCTATAGATTACCAGTCACCCTATCCAGAGCCCTATAGATTACCAGTCACCCTATTCCCTACTGTTGACCAGAGCCCTATAGAGTACCAGTCTCCCTATTCCCTACTGTTGACCAGAGCCCTATAGTTTACCAGTCACCCTATTCCCTACTGTTGGCCAGAGCCCTATAGATTACCAGTCAACCTATTCCCTACTGTTGGCCAGAGCCCTATAGATTACCAGTCACTCTATTCCCTACTGTTGACCAGAGCCCTATAGATTACCAGTCACCCTATTCCCTACTGTTGACCAGAGCCCTACAGAGTATCAGTCACCCTATTCCCTACTGTTGACCAGAGCCCTATAGATTACCAGTCACCCTATCTAGAGCCCTATGGAGTACCAGTCACCCTATTCCCTACTGTTGACCAGAGCCCTATAGATTACCAGTCACCCTATCCAGAGCCCTATAGATTACCAGTCACCATATCCAGGGCCCTATAGATTACCTGTCACCCTATCCAGAGCCCTATGGATTACCAGTCACCCTATTCCCTACTGTTGACCAGAGCCCTATAGATTACCAGTCACCCTATCCAGAGCCCTATAGATTACCAGTCACCCTATTCCCTACTGTTGACCAGAGCCCTATAGATTACCTGTCACCCTATCCAGAGCCCTATAGATTACCAGTCACCCTCTTCCCTACTGTTGACCAGAGCCCTATATATTACCAGTCACCCTCTTCCCTACTGTTGACCAGAGCCCTATAGAGTACCACTCACCCTCTTCCCTACTGCTGACCAGAGCCCTATACATTACCAGTCACCCTCTTCCTTACTGTTGACCAGAGCCCTATAGATTACCAGTCACCCTATTCCCTACTGTTGACCAGAGCCCTATAGATTACCAGTCACCTTATTCCCTACTGTTGACCAGAGCCCTATAGATTACCAGTCACCCTATTCCCTACTGTTGACCAGAGCCCTATAGATTACCAGTCACCCTATCCAGAGCCCTAGAGATTACCAGTCACCCTATCCAGAGCCCTATAGATTACCAGTCACCCTATTCCCTACTGTTGACCAGAGCCCTATAGATTACCAGTCACCCTATTCCCTACTGTTGACCAGAGCCCTATAGATTACCAGTCACCCTATTCCCTACTGTTGACCAGAGCCCTATAGATTACCAGTCGCCCTATTCCCTACTGTTGACCAGAGCCCTATAGATTACCAGTCACCCTATTCCCTACTGTTGACCAGAGCCCTATAGATTACCAGTCACCCTATCCAGAGCCCTATAGATTACCAGTCACCCTATTCCCTACTGTTGACCAGAGCCCTATAGAGTACCAGTCTCCCTATTCCCTACTGTTGACCAGAGCCCTATAGTGTACCAGTCACCCTATTCCCTACTGTTGGCCAGAGCCCTATAGATTACCAGTCAACATATTCCCTACTGTTGGCCAGAGCCCTATAGATTACCAGTCACCCTATTCCCTACTGTTGACCAGAGCCCTACAGAGTATCAGTCACCCTATTCCCTACTGATGACCAGAGCCCTATAGATTACCAGTCACCCTATCTAGAGCCCTATGGAGTACCAGTCACCCTATTCCCTACTGTTGACCAGAGCCCTATAGATTACCAGTCACCATATCCAGAGCCCTATAGATTACCAGTCACCCTATCCAGAGCCCTATGGAGTACCAGTCACCCTATTCCCTACTGTTGGCCAGAGCCCTATAGATTACCAGTCACTCTATTCCCTACTGTTGACCAGAGCCCTATAGATTACCAGTCACCCTATTCCCTACTGTTGACCAGAGCCCTACAGAGTACCAGTCACCCTATTCCCTACTGTTGACCAGAGACCTATAGATTACCAGTCACCCTATCCAGAGCCCTATAGATTACCAGTCACCCTATCTAGAGCCCTATGGAGTACCAGTCACCCTATTCCCTACTGTTGACCAGAGCCCTATAGATTACCAGTCACCCTATCCAGAGCCCTATAGATTACCAGTCACCATATCCAGGGCCCTATAGATTACCAGTCACCCTATCCAGAGCCCTATGGATTACCAGTCGCCCTATTCCCTACTGTTGACCAGAGCCCTATAGATTACCAGTCACCCTATCCAGAGCCCTATAGATTACCAGTCACCCTATTCCCTACTGTTGACCAGAGCCCTATAGATTACCAGTCACCCTATCCAGAGCCCTATAGATTACCAGTCACACTCTTCCCTACTGTTGACCAGAGCCCTATATATTACCAGTCACCCTCTTCCCTACTGTTGACCAGAGCCCTATAGAGTACCAGTCACCCTCTTCCCTACTGCTGACCAGAGCCCTATACATTACCAGTCACCCTCTTCCTTACTGTTGACCAGAGCCCTATAGATTACCAGTCACCCTATTCCCTACTGTTGACCAGAGCCCTATAGATTACCAGTCACCTTATTCCCTACTGTTGACCAGAGCCCTATAGATTACCAGTCACCCTATTCCCTACTGTTGACCAGAGCCCTATAGATTACCAGTCACCCTATCCAGAGCCCTAGAGATTACCAGTCACCCTATCCAGAGCCCTATAGATTACCAGTCACCCTATTCCCTACTGTTGACCAGAGCCCTATAGATTACCAGTCACCCTATTCCCTACTGTTGACCAGAGCCCTATAGATTACCAGTCACCCTATCCAGAGCCCTAGAGATTACCAGTCACCCTATCCAGAGCCCTATAGATTACCAGTCACCCTATCCAGAGCCCTATGGAGTACCAGTCACCCTATTCCCTACTGTTGACCAGAGCCCTATAGATTACCAGTCACCCTATCCAGAGCCCTGTAGATTACCAGTCACCCTATTCCCTACTGTTGACCAGAGCCCTATAGAGTACCAGTCTCCCTATTCCCTACTGTTGACCAGAGCCCTATAGTTTACCAGTCACCCTATTCCCTACTGTTGGCCAGAGCCATATAGATGACCAGTCAACCTATTCCCTACTGTTGGCCAGAGCCCTATAGATTACCAGTCACTCTATTCCCTACTGTTGACCAGAGCCCTATAGATTACCAGTCACCCTATTCCCTACTGTTGACCAGAGCCCTACAGAGTATCAGTCACCCTATTCCCTACTGTTGACCGGAGCCCTATAGATTACCAGTCCCCCTATCTAGAGCCCTATGGAGTACCAGTCTCCCTATTCCCTACTGTTGACCAGAGCCCTATAGTGTACCAGTCACCCTATTCCCTACTGTTGGCCAGAGCCCTATAGATTACCAGTCAACATATTCCCTACTGTTGGCCAGAGCCCTATAGATTACCAGTCACCCTATTCCCTACTGTTGACCAGAGCCCTACAGAGTATCAGTCACCCTATTCCCTACTGATGACCAGAGCCCTATAGATTACCAGTCACCCTATCTAGAGCCCTATGGAGTACCAGTCACCCTATTCCCTACTGTTGACCAGAGCCCTATAGATTACCAGTCACCATATCCAGAGCCCTATAGATTACCAGTCACCCTATCCAGAGCCCTATGGAGTACCAGTCACCCTATTCCCTACTGTTGGCCAGAGCCCTATAGATTACCAGTCACTCTATTCCCTACTGTTGACCAGAGCCCTATAGATTACCAGTCACCCTATTCCCTACTGTTGACCAGAGCCCTACAGAGTACCAGTCACCCTATTCCCTACTGTTGACCAGAGACCTATAGATTACCAGTCACCCTATCCAGAGCCCTATAGATTACCAGTCACCCTATCTAGAGCCCTATGGAGTACCAGTCACCCTATTCCCTACTGTTGACCAGAGCCCTATAGATTACCAGTCACCCTATCCAGAGCCCTATAGATTACCAGTCACCATATCCAGGGCCCTATAGATTACCAGTCACCCTATCCAGAGCCCTATGGATTACCAGTCGCCCTATTCCCTACTGTTGACCAGAGCCCTATAGATTACCAGTCACCCTATCCAGAGCCCTATAGATTACCAGTCACCCTATTCCCTACTGTTGACCAGAGCCCTATAGATTACCAGTCACCCTATCCAGAGCCCTATAGATTACCAGTCACACTCTTCCCTACTGTTGACCAGAGCCCTATATATTACCAGTCACCCTCTTCCCTACTGTTGACCAGAGCCCTATAGAGTACCAGTCACCCTCTTCCCTACTGCTGACCAGAGCCCTATACATTACCAGTCACCCTCTTCCTTACTGTTGACCAGAGCCCTATGGATTACCAGTCACCCTATTCCCTACTGTTGACCAGAGCCCTATAGATTACCAGTCACCTTATTCCCTACTGTTGACCAGAGCCCTATAGATTACCAGTCACCCTATTCCCTACTGTTGACCAGAGCCCTATAGATTACCAGTCACCCTATCCAGAGCCCTAGAGATTACCAGTCACCCTATCCAGAGCCCTATAGATTACCAGTCACCCTATTCCCTACTGTTGACCAGAGCCCTATAGATTACCAGTCACCCTATTCCCTACTGTTGACCAGAGCCCTATAGATTACCAGTCACCCTATCCAGAGCCCTATAGATTACCAGTCACCCTATCCAGAGCCCTATAGATTACCAGTCACCCTATCCAGAGCCCTATGGAGTACCAGTCACCCTATTCCCTACTGTTGACCAGAGCCCTATAGATTACCAGTCACCCTATCCAGAGCCCTGTAGATTACCAGTCACCCTATTCCCTACTGTTGACCAGAGCCCTATAGAGTACCAGTCTCCCTATTCCCTACTGTTGACCAGAGCCCTATAGTTTACCAGTCACCCTATTCCCTACTGTTGGCCAGAGCCCTATAGATGACCAGTCAACCTATTCCCTACTGTTGGCCAGAGCCCTATAGATTACCAGTCACTCTATTCCCTACTGTTGACCAGAGCCCTATAGATTACCAGTCACCCTATTCCCTACTGTTGACCAGAACCCTACAGAGTATCAGTCACCCTATTCCCTACTGTTGACCGGAGCCCTATAGATTACCAGTCCCCCTATCTAGAGCCCTATGGAGTACCAGTCACCCTGTTCCCTACTGTTGACCAGAGCCCTATAGATTACCAGTCACCCTATCCAGAGCCCTATAGATTACCAGTCACCATATCCAGAGCCCTATAGATTACCAGTCACCCTATCCAGAGCCCTATGGAGTACCAGTCACCCTATTCCCTACTGTTGACCAGAGCCCTATAGATTACCAGTCACCCTATTCCCTACTGTTGGCCAGAGCCCTATAGATTACCAGTCACCCTATTCTCTACTGTTGACCAGAGCCCTATAGATTACCAGTCACCCTATCCAGAGCCCTATAGATTACCAGTCACCCTATTCCCTACTGTTGACCAGAGCCCTATAGAGTACCAGTCACCCTATTCCCTACTGTTGACCAGAGCCCTATAGATTACCAGTCACCCTATTCCCTACTGTTGGCCAGAGCCCTATAGATTACCAGTCACTCTATTCCCTACTGTTGACCAGAGACCTATAGATTACCAGTCACCCTATTCCCTACTGTTGACCAGAGCCCTACAGAGTACCAGTCACCCTATTCCCTACTGTTGACCAGAGCCCTATAGATTACCAGTCACCCTATCCAGAGCCCTATAAATGACCAGTCACCCTATTCCCTACTGTTGACCAGAGACCTATAGATTACCAGTCACCCTATCCAGAGCCCTATAGATTACCAGTCACCCTATCTAGAGCCCTATGGAGTACCAGTCACCCTATTCCCTACTGTTGACCAGAGCCCTATAGATTACCAGTCACCCTATCCAGAGCCCTATAGATTGCCAGTCACCATATCCAGAGCACTATAGATTACCAGTCACCCTATCCAGAGCCCTATGGAGTACCATTCACCCTATTCCCTACTGTTGACCAGAGCCCTATAGATTACCAGTCACCCTATTCCCTACTGTTGACCAGAGCCCTATAGATTACCAGTCACCCTATTCCCTACTGTTGACCAGAGCCCTATAGATTACCAGTCACCCTATCCAGAGCCCTATAGATTACCAGTCACCCTATTCCCTACTGTTGACGAGAGCCCTATAGAGTACCAGTCACCCTATTCCCTACTGTTGACCAGAGCCCTATAGATTAGCAGTCACCCTATCCAGAGCCCTATAGATTACCAGTCACCCTATTCCCTACTGTTGACCAGAGCCCTATAGAGTACCAGTCACTCTATTCCCTACTGTTGACCAGAGCCCTATAGATTACCAGTCACCCTATTCCCTACTGTTGACCAGAGCCCTACAGAGTACCAGTCACCCTATTCCCTACTGTTGACCAGAGCCCTATAGATTACCAGTTACCCTATCGAGAGCCCTATACATGACCAGTCACCCTATTCCCTACTGTTGACCAGAGCCCTATGGAGTACCAGTCACCCTATTCCCTACTGTTGACCAGAGCCCTATAGATTACCAGTCACCCTATTCCCTACTGTTGACCAGAGCCCTATAGATTACGAGTCACCCTATCCAGAGCCCTATAGATTACCAGTCACCCTATTCCCTACTGTTGACCAGAGCCCTATAGAGTACCAGTCACCCTATTCCCTACTGTTGACCAGAGCCCTATGGATTACCAGTCACACTATTCCCTACTGTTGGCCAGAGCCCTATAGATTACCAGTCACGCTATTCCCTACTGTTGGCCAGAGCCCTATAGATTACCAGTCACTCTATTCCCTACTGTTGACCAGAGCCCTATAGATTACCAGTCACCCTATTCCCTA
Organism: Oncorhynchus kisutch; assembly: GCF_002021735.2. NCBI lineage: Eukaryota > Metazoa > Chordata > Actinopteri > Salmoniformes > Salmonidae > Oncorhynchus > Oncorhynchus kisutch. The sequence goes on from NC_034184.2 coordinate 85,941,515, forward strand.
CTGTTGACCAGAGCCCTACAGAGTACCAGTCACCCTATTCCCTACTGTTGACCAGAGCCCTATAGATTACCAGTCACCCTATCCAGAGCCCTATAAATGACCAGTCACCCTATTCCCTACTGTTGACCAGAGCCCAATAGATTACCAGTCACCCTATCCAGAGCCCTATAGAGTACCAGTCAGCCTATCCAGAGCCCTATAGATTACCAGTCACCCTATTCCCTACTGTTGACCAGAGCCCTATAGAGTACCAGTCACCCTATCCAGAGCCCTATATATTACCAGTCACCCTATCCAGAGCCCTATAGATTACCAGTCACTCTATTCCCTACTGTTGACCAGAGCCCTATAGATTACCAGTCACTCTATTCCCTACTGTTGACCAGAGCCCTATAGATTACCAGTCACCCTATTCCCTACTGTAGACCAGAGACCTATAGATTACCAGTCACCCTATTCCCTAATGTTGACCAGAGCCCTATAGATTACCAATCACCCTATCCAGAGCCCTATATATTACCAGTCACCCTATCCAGAGCCCTATAGATTACCAGTTACCCTATTCCCTACTGTTGACCAGAGCCCTACAGAGTACCAGTCACCCTATTCCCTACTGTTGACCAGAGCCCTATAGATTACCAGTCACCCTATTCCCTACTGTTGACCAGAGACCTATAGATTACCAGTCACCCTATCCAGAGCCCTATGGAGTACCAGTCACCCTATTCCCTACTGTTGACCAGAGCCCTATAGATTACCAGTCACCCTATCCAGAGCCCTATAGATTACCAGTCACCCTATCCAGAGCCCTATAGAGTACCAGTCACCCTATCCAGAGCCCTATGGAGTACCAGTCACCCTATTCCCTACTGTTGACCAGAGCCCCATAGATTACCAGTCACACTATTCCCTACTGTTGACCAGAGCCCTATAGAGTACCAGTCACCCTATTCCCTACTGTTGACCAGAGCCCTATGGATTACCAGTCACACTATTCCCTACTGTTGGCCAGAGCCCTATAGATTACCAGTCACGCTATTCCCTACTGTTGGCCAGAGCCCTATAGATTACCAGTCACTCTATTCCCTACTGTTGACCAGAGCCCTATAGATTACCAGTCACCCTATTCCCTACTGTTGACCAGAGCCCTATAGAGTACCAGTCACCCTATTCCCTACTGTTGACCAGAGCCCTATAGATTACCAGTCACCCTATCCAGAGCCCTATAAATGACCAGTCACCCTATTCCCTACTGTTGACCAGAGCCCAATAGATTACCAGTCACCCTATCCAGAGCCCTATAGAGTACCAGTCAGCCTATCCAGAGCCCTATAGATTACCAGTCACCCTATTCCCTACTGTTGACCAGAGCCCTATAGAGTACCAGTCACCCTATCCAGAGCCCTATATATTACCAGTCACCCTATCCAGAGCCCTATATATTACCAGTCACCCTATCCAGAGCCCTATAGATTACCAGTCACTCTATTCCCTACTGTTGACCAGAGCCCTATAGATTACCAGTCACTCTATTCCCTACTGTTGACCAGAGCCCTATAGATTACCAGTCACCCTATTCCCTACTGTAGACCAGAGACCTATAGATTACCAGTCACCCTATTCCCTAATGTTGACCAGAGCCCTATAGATTACCAATCACCCTATCCAGAGCCCTATATATTACCAGTCACCCTATCCAGAGCCCTATAGATTACCAGTTACCCTATTCCCTACTGTTGACCAGAGCCCTACAGAGTACCAGACACCCTATTCCCTACTGTTGACCAGAGCCCTATAGATTACCAGTCACCCTATTCCCTACTGTTGACCAGAGACCTATAGATTACCAGTCACCCTATCCAGAGCCCTATGGAGTACCAGTCACCCTATTCCCTACTGTTGACCAGAGCCCTATAGATTACCAGTCACCCTATCCAGAGCCCTATAGATTACCAGTCACCCTATCCAGAGACCTATAGAGTACCAGTCACCCTATCCAGAGCCCTATGGAGTACCAGTCACCCTATTCCCTACTGTTGACCAGAGCCCCATAGATTACCAGTCACCCTATTCCCTACTGTTGACCAGAGCCCTATAGATTACCAGTCACCCTATCCAGAGCCCTATAGATTACCAGTCACCCTATTCCCTACTGTTGATAGGAGCCCTATAGAGTACCAGTCACTCTATTCCCTACTGTTGACCAGAGCCCTATAGATTACCAGTCACCCTATCCAGAGCCCTATAGATTACCAGTCACCCTATTCCCTACTGTTGACCAGAGCCCTATATATTACCAGTCACCCTATCCAGAGCCCTATAGATTACCAGTCACCCTATCCAGAACCCTATAGATTACCAGTCACCATATTCCCTACTGTTGACCAGAGCCCCATAGATTACCAGTCACCCTATTCCCTACTGTTGACCAGAGCCCTATAGATTACCAGTCACCCTATCCAGAGCCCTATAGATTACCAGTCACCCTATCCAGAGCCCTATAGATTACCAGTCACCCTTTTCCCTACTGTTGACCCGAGCCCTATAGATTACCAGTCACCCTATCTAGAGCCCTATAGATTACCAGTCACCCTATTCCCTACTGTTGACCAGAGCCCTATAGAGTACCAGTCACCCTATCCAGAGCCCTATATATTACCAGTCACCCTATCCAGAGCCCTATAGATTACCAGTCACTCTATTCCCTACTGTTGACCAGAGCCCTATAGATTACCAGTCACTCTATTCCCTACTGTTGACCAGAGCCCTATAGATTACCAGTCACCCTATTCCCTACTGTTGACCAGAGCCCTATAGATTACCAGTCACCCTATCCAGAGCCCTATAGATTACCAGTCACCCTATCCAGAGCCCTATAGATTACCAGTTACCCTATTCCCTACTGTTGACCAGAGCCCTACAGAGTACCAGTCACCCTATTCCCTACTGTTGACCAGAGCCCTATAGATTACCAGTCACCCTATTCCCTACTGTTGACCAGAGACCTATAGATTACCAGTCACCCTATCCAGAGCCCTATGGAGTACCAGTCACCCTATTCCCTACTGTTGACCAGAGCCCTATAGATTACCAGTCACCCTATCCAGAGCCCTATAGATTACCAGTCACCCTATCCAGAGCCCTATAGAGTACCAGTCACCCTATCCAGAGCCCTATGGAGTACCAGTCACCCTATTCCCTACTGTTGACCAGAGCCCCATAGATTACCAGTCACCCTATTCCCTACTGTTGACCAGAGCCCTATAGAGTACCAGTCACCCTATTCCCTACTGTTGACCAGAGCCCTATGGATTACCAGTCACACTATTCCCTACTGTTGGCCAGAGCCCTATAGATTACCAGTCACGCTATTCCCTACTGTTGGCCAGAGCCCTATAGATTACCAGTCACTCTATTCCCTACTGTTGACCAGAGCCCTATAGATTACCAGTCACCCTATTCCCTACTGTTGACCAGAGCCCTATAGAGTACCAGTCACCCTATTCCCTACTGTTGACCAGAGCCCTATAGATTACCAGTCACCCTATCCAGAGCCCTATAAATGACCAGTCACCCTATTCCCTACTGTTGACCAGAGCCCAATAGATTACCAGTCACCCTATCCAGAGCCCTATAGAGTACCAGTCAGCCTATCCAGAGCCCTATAGATTACCAGTCACCCTATTCCCTACTGTTGACCAGAGCCCTATAGAGTACCAGTCACCCTATCCAGAGCCCTATATATTACCAGTCACCCTATCCAGAGCCCTATATATTACCAGTCACCCTATCCAGAGCCCTATAGATTACCAGTCACTCTATTCCCTACTGTTGACCAGAGCCCTATAGATTACCAGTCACTCTATTCCCTACTGTTGACCAGAGCCCTATAGATTACCAGTCACCCTATTCCCTACTGTAGACCAGAGACCTATAGATTACCAGTCACCCTATTCCCTAATGTTGACCAGAGCCCTATAGATTACCAATCACCCTATCCAGAGCCCTATATATTACCAGTCACCCTATCCAGAGCCCTATAGATTACCAGTTACCCTATTCCCTACTGTTGACCAGAGCCCTACAGAGTACCAGACACCCTATTCCCTACTGTTGACCAGAGCCCTATAGATTACCAGTCACCCTATTCCCTACTGTTGACCAGAGACCTATAGATTACCAGTCACCCTATCCAGAGCCCTATGGAGTACCAGTCACCCTATTCCCTACTGTTGACCAGAGCCCTATAGATTACCAGTCACCCTATCCAGAGCCCTATAGATTACCAGTCACCCTATCCAGAGACCTATAGAGTACCAGTCACCCTATCCAGAGCCCTATGGAGTACCAGTCACCCTATTCCCTACTGTTGACCAGAGCCCCATAGATTACCAGTCACCCTATTCCCTACTGTTGACCAGAGCCCTATAGATTACCAGTCACCCTATCCAGAGCCCTATAGATTACCAGTCACCCTATTCCCTACTGTTGATAGGAGCCCTATAGAGTACCAGTCACTCTATTCCCTACTGTTGACCAGAGCCCTATAGATTACCAGTCACCCTATCCAGAGCCCTATAGATTACCAGTCACCCTATTCCCTACTGTTGACCAGAGCCCTATATATTACCAGTCACCCTATCCAGAGCCCTATAGATTACCAGTCACCCTATCCAGAACCCTATAGATTACCAGTCACCATATTCCCTACTGTTGACCAGAGCCCCATAGATTACCAGTCACCCTATTCCCTACTGTTGACCAGAGCCCTATAGATTACCAGTCACCCTATCCAGAGCACTATAGATTACCAGTCACCCTATCCAGAGCCCTATAGATTACCAGTCACCCTTTTCCCTACTGTTGACCAGAGCCCTATAGATTACCAGTCACCCTATCTAGAGCCCTATAGATTACCAGTCACCCTATTCCCTACTGTTGACCAGAGCCCTATAGAGTACCAGTCACCCTATCCAGAGCCCTATATATTACCAGTCACCCTATCCAGAGCCCTATAGATTACCAGTCACTCTATTCCCTACTGTTGACCAGAGCCCTATAGATTACCAGTCACTCTATTCCCTACTGTTGACCAGAGCCCTATAGATTACCAGTCACCCTATTCCCTACTGTTGACCAGAGCCCTATAGATTACCAGTCACCCTATCCAGAGCCCTATAGATTACCAGTCACCCTATCCAGAGCCCTATAGAGTACCAGTCACCCTATCCAGAGCCCTATGGAGTACCAGTCACCCTATTCCCTACTGTTGACCAGAGCCCCATAGATTACCAGTCACCCTATTCCCTACTGTTGACCAGAGCCCTATAGATTACCAGTCACCCTATCCAGAGCCCTATAGATTACCAGTCACCCTATTCCCTACTGTTGATAGGAGCCCTATAGAGTACCAGTCACTCTATTCCCTACTGTTGACCAGAGCCCTATAGATTACCAGTCACCCTATCCAGAGCCCTATAGATTACCAGTCACCCTATTCCCTACTGTTGACCAGAGCCCTATATATTACCAGTCACCCTATCCAGAGCCCTATAGATTACCAGTCACCCTATCCAGAACCCTATAGATTACCAGTCACCATATTCCCTACTGTTGACCAGAGCCCCATAGATTACCAGTCACCCTATTCCCTACTGTTGACCAGAGCCCTATAGATTACCAGTCACCCTATCCAGAGCCCTATAGATTACCAGTCACCCTATCCAGAGCCCTATAGATTACCAGTCACCCTTTTCCCTACTGTTGACCAGAGCCCTATAGATTACCAGTCACCCTATCTAGAGCCCTATAGATTACCAGTCACCCTATTCCCTACTGTTGACCAGAGCCCTATAGAGTACCAGTCACCCTATCCAGAGCCCTATATATTACCAGTCACCCTATCCAGAGCCCTATAGATTACCAGTCACTCTATTCCCTACTGTTGACCAGAGCCCTATAGATTACCAGTCACTCTATTCCCTACTGTTGACCAGAGCCCTATAGATTACCAGTCACACTATTCCCTACTGTTGGCCAGAGCCCTATAGATTACCAGTCACGCTATTCCCTACTGTTGGCCAGAGCCCTATAGATTACCAGTCACTCTATTCCCTACTGTTGACCAGAGCCCTATAGATTACCAGTCACCCTATTCCCTACTGTTGACCAGAGCCCTACAGAGTACCAGTCACCCTATTCCCTACTGTTGACCAGAGCCCTATAGATTACCAGTCACCCTATCCAGAGCCCTATAGATTACCAGTCACCCTATCCAGAGCCCTATAGATTACCAGTCACCCGATTCCCTACTGTTGACCAGAGCCCTATAGATTACCAGTCACCCTATTCCCTACTGTTGACCAGAGCCCTACAGAGTACCAGTCACCCTATTCCCTACTGTTGACCAGAGCCCTATAGATTACCAGTCACCCTATTCCCTACTGTTGACCAGAGCCCTACAGAGTACCAGTCACCCTATTCCCTACTGTTGACCAGAGACCTATAGATTACCAGTCACCCTATCCAGAGCCCTATGGAGTACCAGTCACCCTATTCCCTACTGTTGACCAGAGCACCATAGATTACAAGTCACCCTATCCAGAGCCCTATAGATTACCAGTCACCCTATCCAGAGCCCTATAGAAAACCAGTCACCCTATCCAGAGCCCTATGGAGTACCAGTCACCCTATTCCCTACTGTTGACCAGAGCCCTACAGAGTACCAGTCACCCTATTCCCTACTGTTGACCAGAGCCCTATAGATTACCAGTCACCCTATCCAGAGCCCTATAGATTACCAGTCACCCTATCCAGAGCCCTATAGATTACCAGTCACCCGATTCCCTACTGTTGACCAGAGCCCTATAGATTACCAGTCACCCTATTCCCTACTGTTGACCAGAGCCCTACAGAGTACCAGTCACCCTATTCCCTACTGTTGACCAGAGCCCTATAGATTACCAGTCACCCTATTCCCTACTGTTGACCAGAGCCCTACAGAGTACCAGTCACCCTATTCCCTACTGTTGACCAGAGACCTATAGATTACCAGTCACCCTATCCAGAGCCCTATGGAGTACCAGTCACCCTATTCCCTACTGTTGACCAGAGCACCATAGATTACAAGTCACCCTATCCAGAGCCCTATAGATTACCAGTCACCCTATCCAGAGCCCTATAGAAAACCAGTCACCCTATCCAGAGCCCTATGGAGTACCAGTCACCCTATTCCCTACTGTTGACCAGAGCCCTATGGAGTACCAGTCACCCTATTCCCTACTGTTGACCAGAGCCCTATAGATTACCAGTCACACTATTCCCTACTGTTGGCCAGAGCCCTATAGATTACCAGTCACGCTATTCCCTACTGTTGGCCAGAGCCCTATAGATTACCAGTCACTCTATTCCCTACTGTTGACCAGAGCCCTATAGATTACCAGTCACCCTATTCCCTACTGTTGACCAGAGCCCTACAGAGTACCAGTCACCCTATTCCCTACTGTTGACCAGAGCCCTATAGATTACCAGTCACCCTATCCAGAGCCCTATAAATGACCAGTCACCCTATTCCCTACTGTTGACCAGAGCCCAATAGATTACCAGTCACCCTATCCAGAGCCCTATAGAAAACCAGTCACCCTATCCAGAGCCCTATGGAGTACCAGTCACCCTATTCCCTACTGTTGACCAGAGCCCTATGGAGTACCAGTCATCCTATTCCCTACTGTTGACCAGAGCCCTATAGATTACCAGTCACACTATTCACAACTGTTGGCCAGAGCCCTATAGATTACCAGTCACGCTATTCCCTACTGTTGGCCAGAGCCCTATAGATTACCAGTCACTCTATTCCCTACTGTTGACCAGAGCCCTATAGATTACCAGTCACCCTATTCCCTACTGTTGACCAGAGCCCTACAGAGTACCAGTCACCCTATTCCCTACTGTTGACCAGAGCCCTATAGATTACCAGTCACCCTATCCAGAGCCCTATAAATGACCAGTCACCCTATTCCCTACTGTTGACCAGAGCCCAATAGATTACCAGTCACCCTATCCAGAGCCCTATAGAGTACCAGTCAGCCTATGCAGAGCCCTATAGATTACCAGTCACCCTATTCCCTACTGTTGACCAGAGCCCTATAGAGTACCAGTCACCCTATCCAGAGCCCTATATATTACCAGTCACCCTATCCAGAGCCCTATAGATTACCAGTTACCCTATTCCCTACTGTTGACCAGAGCCCTACAGAGTACCAGTCACCCTATTCCCTACTGTTGACCAGAGCCCTATAGATTACCAGTCACCCTATTCCCTACTGTTGACCAGAGACCTATAGATTACCAGTCACCCTATCCAGAGCCCTATGGAGTACCAGTCACCCTATTCCCTACTGTTGACCAGAGCCCTATAGATTACCAGTCACCCTATCCAGAGCCCTATAGATTACCAGTCACCCTATCCAGAGCCCTATAGAGTACCAGTCACCCTATCCAGAGCCCTATGGAGTACCAGTCACCCTATTCCCTACTGTTGACCAGAGCCCCATAGATTACCAGTCACCCTATTCCCTACTGTTGACCAGAGCCCTATAGATTACCAGTCACCCTATCCAGAGCCCTATAGATTACCAGTCACTCTATTCCCTACTGTTGATAGGAGCCCTATAGATTACCAGTCACCCTATCCAGAGCCCTATAGATTACCAGTCACTCTATTCCCTACTGTTGACCAGAGCCCTATAGATTACCAGTCACCCTATCCAGAGCCCTATAGATTACCAGTCACCCTATTCCCTACTGTTGACCAGAGCCCTATATATTACCAGTCACCCTATCCAGAGCCCTATAGATTACCAGTCACCCTATCCAGAACCCTATAGATTACCAGTCACCATATTCCCTACTGTTGACCAGAGCCCCATAGATTACCAGTCACCCTATTCCCTACTGTTGACCAGAGCCCTATAGATTACCAGTCACCCTATCCAGAGCCCTATAGATTACCAGTCACCCTATTCCCTACTGTTGACCAGAGCCCTATAGATTACCAGTCACCCTATCTAGAGCCCTATAGATTACCAGTCACCCTATTCCCTACTGTTGACCAGAGCCCTATAGAGTACCAGTCACCCTATCCAGAGCCCTATATATTACCAGTCGCCCTATCCAGAGCCCTATAGATTACCAGTCACTCTATTCCCTACTGTTGACCAGAGCCCTATAGATTACCAGTCACCATATTCCCTACTGTTGACCAGAGCCCCATAGATTACCAGTCACCCTATTCCCTACTGTTGACCAGAGCCCTATAGATTACCAGTCACCCTATCCAGAGCCCTATAGATTACCAGTCACCCTATTCCCTACTGTTGACCAGAGCCCTATAGATTACCAGTCACCCTATCTAGAGCCCTATAGATTACCAGTCACCCTATTCCCTACTGTTGACCAGAGCCCTATAGAGTACCAGTCACCCTATCCAGAGCCCTATATATTACCAGTCGCCCTATCCAGAGCCCTATAGATTACCAGTCACTCTATTCCCTACTGTTGACCAGAGCCCTATAGATTACCAGTCACTCTATTCCCTACTGTTGACCAGAGCCCTATAGATTACCAGTCACCCTATTCCCTACTGTAGACCAGAGACCTATAGATTACCAGTCACCCTATTCCCTACTGTTGACCAGAGCCCTATAGATTACCAGTCACCCTATCCAGAGCCCTATAGATTACCAGTCACCCTATCCAGAGCCCTATAGATTACCAGTCACCCTATTCCCTACTGTTGACCAGAGCCCTATAGATTACCAGTCACCCTATTCCCTACTGTTGACCAGAGCCCTACAGAGTACCAGTCACCCTATTCCCTACTGTTGACCAGAGCCCTATAGATTACCAGTCACCCTATTCCCTACTGTTGACCAGAGCCCTACAGAGTACCAGTCACCCTATTCCCTACTGTTGACCAGAGACCTATAGATTACCAGTCACCCTATCCAGAGCCCTATGGAGTACCAGTCACCCTATTCCCTACTGTTGACCAGAGCCCTACAGAGTACCAGTCACCCTATTCCCTACTGTTGACCAGAGCCCTATAGATTACCAGTCACCCTATCCAGAGCCCTATAAATGACCAGTCACCCTATTCCCTACTGTTGACCAGAGCCCAATAGATTACCAGTCACCCTATCCAGAGCCCTATAGAAAACCAGTCACCCTATCCAGAGCCCTATGGAGTACCAGTCACCCTATTCCCTACTGTTGACCAGAGCCCTATGGAGTACCAGTCATCCTATTCCCTACTGTTGACCAGAGCCCTATAGATTACCAGTCACACTATTCCCTACTGTTGGCCAGAGCCCTATAGATTACAAGTCACGCTATTCCCTACTGTTGGCCAGAGCCCTATAGATTACCAGTCACTCTATTCCCTACTGTTGACCAGAGCCCTATAGATTACCAGTCACCCTATTCCCTACTGTTGACCAGAGCCCTACAGAGTACCAGTCACCCTATTCCCTACTGTTGACCAGAGCCCTATAGATTACCAGTCACCCTATCCAGAGCCCTATAAATGACCAGTCACCCTATTCCCTACTGTTGACCAGAGCCCAATAGATTACCAGTCACCCTATCCAGAGCCCTATAGAGTACCAGTCAGCCTATCCAGAGCACTATAGATTACCAGTCACCCTATTCCCTACTGTTGACCAGAGCCCTATAGAGTACCAGTCACCCTATCCAGAGCCCTATATATTACCAGTCACCCTATCCAGAGCCCTATAGATTACCAGTTACCCTATTCCCTACTGTTGACCAGAGCCCTACAGAGTACCAGTCACCCTATTCCCTACTGTTGACCAGAGCCCTATAGATTACCAGTCACCCTATTCCCTACTGTTGACCAGAGACCTATAGATTACCAGTCACCCTATCCAGAGCCCTATGGAGTACCAGTCACCATATTCCCTACTGTTGACCAGAGCCCTATAGATTACCAGTCACCCTATCCAGAGCCCTATAGATTACCAGTCACCCTATCCAGAGCCCTATAGAGTACCAGTCACCCTATCCAGAGCCCTATGGAGTACCAGTCACCCTATTCCCTACTGTTGACCAGAGCCCCATAGATTACCAGTCACCCTATTCCCTACTGTTGACCAGAGCCCTATAGATTACCAGTCACCCTATCCAGAGCCCTATAGATTACCAGTCACCCTATTCCCTACTGTTGATAGGAGCCCTATAGATTACCAGTCACCCTATCCAGAGCCCTATAGATTACCAGTCACTCTATTCCCTACTGTTGACCAGAGCCCTATAGATTACCAGTCACCCTATCCAGAGCCCTATAGATTACCAGTCACCCTATTCCCTACTGTTGACCAGAGCCCTATATATTACCAGTCACCCTATCCAGAGCCCTATAGATTACCAGTCACCCTATCCAGAACCCTATAGATTACCAGTCACCATATTCCCTACTGTTGACCAGAGCCCCATAGATTACCAGTCACCCTATTCCCTACTGTTGACCAGAGCCCTATAGATTACCAGTCACCCTATCCAGAGCCCTATAGATTACCAGTCACCCTATTCCCTACTGTTGACCAGAGCCCTATAGATTACCAGTCACCCTATCTAGAGCCCTATAGATTACCAGTCACCCTATTCCCTACTGTTGACCAGAGCCCTATAGAGTACCAGTCACCCTATCCAGAGCCCTATATATTACCAGTCACCCTATCCAGAGCCCTATAGATTACCAGTCACTCTATTCCCTACTGTTGACCAGAGCCCTATAGATTACCAGTCACTCTATTCCCTACTGTTGACCAGAGCCCTATAGATTACCAGTCACCCTATTCCCTACTGTAGACCAGAGACCTATAGATTACCAGTCACCCTATTCCCTACTGTTGACCAGAGCCCTATAGATTACCAGTCACCCTATCCAGAGCCCTATAGATTACCAGTCACCCTATCCAGAGCCCTATAGATTACCAGTCACCCTATTCCCTACTGTTGACCAGAGCCCTATAGATTACCAGTCACCCTATTCCCTACTGTTGACCAGAGCCCTACAGAGTACCAGTCACCCTATTCCCTACTGTTGACCAGAGCCCTATAGATTACCAGTCACCCTATTCCCTACTGTTGACCAGAGCCCTACAGAGTACCAGTCACCCTATTCCCTACTGTTGACCAGAGACCTATAGATTACCAGTCACCCTATCCAGAGCCCTATGGAGTACCAGTCACCCTATTCCCTACTGTTGACCAGAGCACCATAGATTACCAGTCACCCTATCCAGAGCCCTATAGATTACCAGTCACCCTATCCAGAGCCCTATAGAAAACCAGTCACCCTATCCAGAGCCCTATGGAGTACCAGTCACCCTATTCCCTACTGTTGACCAGAGCCCTATGGAGTACCAGTCACCCTATTCCCTACTGTTGACCAGAGCCCTATAGATTACCAGTCACCCTATCCAGAGCCCTATAAATGACCAGTCACCCTATTCCCTACTGTTGACCAGAGCCCAATAGATTACCAGTCACCCTATCCAGAGCCCTATAGAGTACCAGTCAGCCTATCCAGAGCACTATAGATTACCAGTCACCCTATTCCCTACTGTTGACCAGAGCCCTATAGAGTACCAGTCACCCTATCCAGAGCCCTATATATTACCAGTCACCCTATCCAGAGCCCTATAGATTACCAGTCACTCTATTCCCTACTCTTGACCAGAGCCCTATAGATTACCAGTCACTCTATTCCCTACTGTTGACCAGAGCCCTATAGATTACCAGTCACCCTATTCCCTACTGTAGACCAGAGACCTATAGATTACCAGTCACCCTATTCCCTACTGTTGACCAGAGCCCTATAGATTACCAGTCACCCTATTCCCTACTGTTGACCAGAGCCCTATAGATTACCAGTCACCCTATCTAGAGCCCTATAGATTACCAGTCACCCTATTCCCTACTGTTGGCCAGAGCCCTATAGATTACCAGTCACCCTATTCCCTACTGTTGACCAGAGCCCTATAGATTACCAGTCACCCTATTCCCTACTGTTGACCAGAGCCCTACAGAGTACCAGTCACCCTATTCCCTACTGTTGACCAGAGCCCTACAGAGTACCAGTCACCCTATTCCCTACTGTTGACCAGAGACCTATAGATTACCAGTCACCCTATCCAGAGCCCTATGGAGTACCAGTCACCCTATTCCCTACTGTTGACCAGAGCCCTATAGATTACCAGTCACCCTATCCAGAGCCCTATAGATTACCAGTCACCCTATCCAGAGCCCTATAGAAAACCAGTCACCCTATCCAGAGCCCTATGGAGTACCAGTCACCCTATTCCCTACTGTTGACCAGAGCCCTATGGAGTACCAGTCACCCTATTCCCTACTGTTGACCAGAGCCCTATAGATTACCAGTCACCCTATCCAGAGCCCTATAGATTACCAGTCACACTATTCCCTACTGTTGGCCAGAGCCCTATAGATTACCAGTCACTCTATTCCCTACTGTTGACCAGAGCCCTATAGATTACCAGTCACCCTATTCCCTACTGTTGACCAGAGCCCTACAGAGTACCAGTCACCCTATCCAGAGCCCTATGGAGTACCAGTCACCCTATTCCCTACTGTTGATCAGAGCCCTATAGATTACCAGTCACCCTATCCAGAGCCCTATAGATTACCAGTCACAATATCCAGAGCCCTATAGAAAACCAGTCACCCTCTCCAGAGCCCTATGGAGTACCAGTCACCCTATTCCCTACTGTTGACCAGAGCCCTATAGATTACCAGTCACCCTATCCAGAGCCCTATAGATTACCAGTCACCCTATCCAGAGCCCTATAGATTACCAGTCACCCTATTCCCTACTGTTGACCAGAGCCCTACAGAGTACCAGTCACCCTATTCCCTACTGTTGACCAGAGCCCTACAGAGTACCAGTCACCCTATTCCCTACTGTTGACCAGAGACCTATAGATTACCAGTCACCCTATCCAGAGCCCTATGGAGTACCAGTCACCCTATTCCCTACTGTTGACCAGAGCCCTATAGATTACCAGTCACCCTATCCAGAGCCCTATAGATTACCAGTCACCCTATCCAGAGCCCTATAGATTACCAGTCACCCTATCCAGAGCCCTATGGAGTACCAGTCACCCTATTCCCTACTGTTGACCAGAGCCCTATGGAGTACCAGTCACCCTATTCCCTACTGTTGACCAGAGCCCTATAGATTACCAGTCACCCTATCCAGAGCCCTATAGATTACCAGTCACACTATTCCCTACTGTTGGCCAGAGCCCTATAGATTACCAGTCACCCTATTCCCTACTGTTGGCCAGAGCCCTATAGATTACCAGTCACTCTATTCCCTACTGTTGACCAGAGCCCTATAGATTACCAGTCACCCTATTCCCTACTGTTGACCAGAGCCCTACAGAGTACCAGTCACCCTATCCAGAGCCCTATGGAGTACCAGTCACCCTATTCCCTACTGTTGATCAGAGCCCTATAGATTACCAGTCACCCTATCCAGAGCCCTATAGATTACCAGTCACCCTATCCAGAGCCCTATAGAAAACCAGTCACCCTATCCAGAGCCCTATGGAGTACCAGTCACCCTATTCCCTACTGTTGACCAGAGCCCTATGGAGTACCAGTCACCCTATTCCCTACTGTTGACCAGAGCCCTATAGATTACCAGTCACCCTATCCAGAGCCCTATAGATTACCAGTCACACTATTCCCTACTGTTGGCCAGTGCCCTATAGATTACCAGTCACCCTATTCCCTACTGTTGGCCAGAGCCCTATAGATTACCAGTCACTCTATTCCCTACTGTTGACCAGAGCCCTATAGATTACCAGTCACCCTATTCCCTACTGTTGACCAGAGCCCTACAGAGTACCAGTCACCCTATCCAGAGCCCTATGGAGTACCAGTCACCCTATTCCCTACTGTTGATCAGAGCCCTATAGATTACCTGTCACCCTATTCCATACTGTTGACCAGAGCCCTATAGATTACCAGTCACCCTATCCAGAGCCCTATAGATTACCAGTCACCCTATCCAGAGCCCTATAGATTACCAGTCACCCTATTCCCTACTGTTGACCAGAGCCCTATAGATTACCAGTCACCCTATTCCCTACTGTTGACCAGAGCCCTATAGATTACCAGTCACCCTATCTAGAGCCCTATAGATTACCAGTCACCCTATTCCCTACTGTTCACCAGAGCCCTATAGATTACCAGTCACCCTATTCCCTACTGTTGACCAGAGCCCTATAGATTACCAGTCACCCTATTCCCTACTGTTGACCAGAGCCCTATATAGGGAATAGGGAGCCATAGGGCTCTGGTCTAAAGTAGTGCACTATATAGGGAATAGGGTGCCATAGGGTTATGGTCTAAAGTAGTGCACCATATAGGGAATAAGGGTGCAAGTAGGACCGCAAGTAAGACTTCCTGTGTGTTTATATGAAAAGGAAGCTGTGGACGTGAGGACAGTAGCAGTATGCTGTTCTCTGGACCTTCTTCCACGTTCCACGACAGCCAGAGTTCCCCACAGCCTGCCAATGGAGCAGCTCCTCACTGTAAAACACACAGGACGCAGGTTAGTATGGCCCACAGCCTGCCTATGGAGCAGCTCCTCACAGGACATAGGTTAGTATGGCTGACAGCCAGCCAATGGAGCAGCTCCAAATTTTCACTTTTCCACTAAGAACACCTGTTTTTATTTTCTCAGGAATATTGTTCTCTAAAGTCGTTCAATACTTCTGACAAAACCAATAATACTGGACTGGTGGAGGCAGTCCATGATACACAGGGTTAAAGGAGAAGACCTGGAGGCAGTCCATGATACACAGGGTTAAAGGAGAAGACCTGGAGGCAGTCCATGATACACAGGGTTAAAGGAGAAGACCTGGAGGCAGTCGATGATACACAGGTTTGAAGGAGAAGACCTGGAGGCAGTCCATGATACACAGGGTTAAAGGAGAAGACCTGGAGGCAGTCCATGATACACAGGGTTAAAGGAGAAGACCTGGAGGCAGTCCATGATACACAGGGTTAAAGGAGAAGACCTGGAGGCAGTCCATGATACACAGGGTTAAAGGAGAAGACCTGGAGGCAGTCCATGATACACAGGGTTAAAGGAGAAGACCTGGAGGCAGTCCATGATACACAGGGTTAAAGGAGAAGACCTAGAGGCAGTCCATGATACACAGGGTTAAAGGAGAAGACCTGGAGGCAGTCCATGATACACAGGGTTAAAGGAGAAGACCTTGGAGGCAGTCCATGATACACAGGGTTAAAGGAGAAGACCTGGAGGCAGTCCATGATACACAGGGTTAAAGGAGAAGACCTGGAGGCAGTCCATGATACACAGGGTTAAAGGAGAAGACCTGGAGGCAGTCCATGATACACAGGGTTAAAGGAGAAGACCTGGAGGCAGTCCATTATACACAGGGTTAAAGGAGAAGACCTGGAGGCAGTCCATGATACACAGGGTTAAAGGAGAAGACCTGGAGGCAGTCCATGATACACAGGGTTAAAGGAGAAGACCTGGAGGCAGTCCATGATACACAGGGTTAAAGGAGAAGACCTGGAGGCAGTCCATGATACACAGGGTTAAAGGAGAAGACCTGGAGGCAGTCCATGATACACAGGGTTAAAGGAGAAGACCTGGAGGCAGTCCATGATACACAGGGTTAAAGGAGAAGACCTGGAGGCAGTCCATGATACACAGGGTTAAAGGAGAAGACCTGGAGGCAGTCCATGATACACAGGGTTAAAGGAGAAGACCTAGAGGCAGTCCATGATACACAGGGTTAAAGGAGAAGACCTTGGAGGCAGTCCATGATACACAGGGTTAAAGGAGAAGACCTGGAGGCAGTCCATGATACACAGGGTTAAAGGAGAAAACCTGGAGGCAGTCCATGATACACAGGGTTAAAGGAGAAGACCTTGGAGGCAGTCCATGATACACAGGGTTAAAGGAGAAGACCTGGAGGCAGTCCATGATACACAGGGTTAAAGGAGAAAACCTGGAGGCAGTCCATGATACACAGGGTTAAAGGAGAAGACCTGGAGGCAGTCCATGATACACAGGGTTAAAGGAGAAGACCTGGAGATACCAGGGGAAATACATACATATATACACATATATATTTACATATATACATATATATTTACATATACATGTTCGGAAAGGTCATTCTAATAGGAGTGGTGAGGGGTCAAATCTACAGCAGCACAAAGATCACACTGACGACAACACAACTACTGTGTATGAAAACAATTTTCACCTTTCAGTTAAAAAAATATATAATAATAATAAATGTATCCTATCCTTGACTAGACTAGTCTTCATCTATGCAACTGTTTGGATAAACTCGTACACCAGTCAAATGTTACCACAAACTAAGAATACAGTACGATCTCATATAGTCTACACATTGACTTATGTAATAACGTATGATCAATCAACTAGTGCCTCCAGGGGATTGGACATCAAAGCCTAACTACATAGCTGCACTGACTCTAACAAGGCTTACATAACTTTCTGTATAATACCAAACTTAAAAAAATGATCCGTCCGTGACTCCGTACCTGTTGGATTCTTGTCCGTCTCCCTGGCAGCTGCCGCTATGGTTACGCATGGCGGGGGGTTGGCACTCCACACACACCGTGTAGCCCTCACGTAGGTACTGCATCCAGAGGGTGTGTGGTCTGTTCTCCACCGTACAGTGGGTAGTCAGAGACTCCATCTTATACTCCATACAGAACCTGACGGAGGAGGGGTTTGAAATATCATACCTACCATTCCACACAGTGTACATCCTAAATGGCACCCTATTCCCTATATAGTGCACTACTTTAGACCAGGACCTATAGGGAGTATAGTGCACTACTTTAGACCAGGACCTATAGGGAGTATAGTGCACTACTTTAGACCAGGACCTATAGGGAGTATAGTGCACTACTTTAGACCAGGACCTATAGGGAGTATAGTGCACTACTTTAGACCCGGGCCTATAGGGAGTATAGTGCACTACTTTAGACCAGGACCTATAGGGAGTATAGTGCACTCCTTTAGACCAGGACCTATAGGGAGTATAGTGCACTACTTTAGACCAGGACCTATAGGGAGTATAGTGCACTACTTTAGACCAGAACCTATAGGGAGTATAGTGCACTACTTTAGACCCGGGCCTATAGGGAGTATAGTGCACTACTTTAGACCAGGACCTATAGGGAGTATAGTGCACTCCTTTAGACCAGGACCTATAGGGAGTATAGTGCACTACTTTAGACCAGGGCCTATAGGGAGTATAGTGCACTACTTTAGACCAGGGCCTATAGGGAGTATAGTGCACTACTTTAGACCAGGGCCTATAGGGAGTATAGTGCACTACTTTAGACCCGGGCCTATAGGGAGTATAGTGCACTACTTTAGACCCGGGCCTATAGGGAGTATAGTGCACTACTTTAGACCAGGGCCTATAGGGAGTATAGTGCACTACTTTAGACCAGGGCCTATAGGGAGTATAGTGCACTACTTTAGACCAAGACCTATAGGGAGTATAGTGCACTACTTTAGACCAGGGCCTATAGGGAGTATAGTGCACTCCTTTAGACCCGGGCCTATAGGGAGTATAGTGCACTACTTTAGACCAGGACCTATAGGGAGTATAGTGCACTACTTTAGACCAGGGCCTATAGGGAGTATAGTGCACTCCTTTAGACCCGGGCCTATAGGGAGTATAGTGCACTACTTTAGACCAGGACCTATAGGGAGTATAGTGCACTCCTTTAGACCAGGACCTATAGGGAGTATAGTGCACTACTTTAGACCAGGACCTATAGGGAGTATAGTGCACTACTTTAGACCAGGACCTATAGGGTGCCATGCCAACAAAAGTAATTGGTTCGAATAATGACAGTTTGAATTACAGGGTTGCAGGAGGGAGCTGGGACTTCACATTTCAGATGGTGTGTGTGTGTGTGTGTGTGTGTGTGTGTGTGTGTGTGTGTGTGTGTGTGTGTGTGTGTGTGTGTGTGTGTGTGTGTGTGTGTGTGTGTGTGTGTGTGTGTGTGTGTGTGTGTGTGTGTGTGCTTGCGTGCGTTTCCCTGCGTTCAGAGAAACTTTGCCAATTGTTAGTCCAGATTCTTTGTACATGTGATGTTAATCATGTTTCATACCTGATGGGAACCAGTGTGTGTGTGTGTGTGTGTGTGTGTGTGTGTGTGTGTGTGTGTGTGTGTGTGTGTGTGTGTGTGTGTGTGTGTGTGTGTGTGTGTGTGTGTGTACGCGATCTAGATATCCTGGTGAGAAAACACATCATTTGGTAGAAAATCCCTAGTTGCTTTTTGCTGCGATGATGGCGTGCCTCACATTTCAAACCAGAATGATTGTTGAAATCGTATGAACTAAGGAAGTACGTACCACAGGCCCCCTTGAACTAAAGAGGTACAGAAAGAATTCAGACCCCTTCACTTGTTCTACATTTTGTTACGATACAGCCTTATTCTAAAATGGATTAAATCGTGTTTTTCCTCATTAATCTACACCATTATGACAAAGTGAATACAAACTGACAGAGCTTGAGAGGATCTGCAGAGAAGAATGGGAGACACTCCCCAAAAAGAGGTGTGCCAAGATTGTAGCATCCTACCCGAGAAGACTTGATGCTGTAATCTAGGCCAAAGGTGCTTCAACAAAGTACTGAGTAAAGGGTCTGAATACTTACGTAAATATGATATTTCCTTTTTTTAAATTTTAATACGTTTGCAAAAATTTCTAAGAACCTCTTTTTGCTTGGTCATTATGGGGTATTGTGATGTCATTACGGGGTATTGTGATGTCATTATGGGGTATTGTGATGTCATTATGGGGTATTGTGTGTAGATTGATGAGGATTTTTTATTTGGATTTTAGAATAGGGCTCTAATTTAACAAAATGTGGAAAAACTCAAGGGGTCTGAATACACTGAATTTGACTTAATTCCACATTTTGTTGTGTTACAGCTCGAATTCAAAATGGGCAAAAAATATATAAAATTCTAAACTAATCTACACACGATGAACCATAATGACAAGGTGTAACATGTTTTTAGAAATGTTTGCACCTTTATTAAAAATTAAAAAAATAAAATACAGAAATATCTAATTTACATAAGTATTCACACCCCTGTGTCAATACTTTGTAGGAGCACCTTTCGCAGCGATTACAGCTGTGTGTCACTTCTGGGTAAGTCTCTAATATCTGTGAGTCTTTCTGGGTTAGTCTCTAGGAGATGTGAGTCTCTCTGGATAAGTCTCTAATATCTGTGAGTATTTCTGGGTAAGTTGCTAAGAGCTGTGAGTCTTTCTGGGTTAGTCCCTAAGAGCTGTGAGTCTTTCTGGGTTAGTCCCTAAGAGCTGTGAGTCTTTCTGGGTAAGTCTCTAATATCTGTGGGTCTTTCGGGGTGACTCTCTAAGAGCTGTGAGTCTTTCTGGGTAAGTCTCTTAGAGCTGTGAGTCTTTCAGGTTAAGTCTCTAATATCTGTGGGTCTTTCGGGGTGACTCTCTTAGAGCTGTGAGTCTTTCAGGTTAAGTCTCTAATATCTGTGAGTCTTTATGGGTAAGTCTCTTAGAGCTGTGAGTCTTTCAGGTTAAGTCTCTAATATCTGTGAGTCTTTCTGGGTAAGTCTCTAAAAGCTGTGGGTCTTTCTGGGTAAGTCCTTAAGAGCTGTGAGTCTTTCTGGGTAAGTCCCTAAGACTGTGAGTTTTTCTGGGTAAGTCTCTAAGAGCTGTGAATGTTTCTGGGTAAGTTGCTAAGAGCTGTGAGTCTTTCTGGGTTAGTCCCTAAGAGCTGTGAGTCTTTCTGGGTTAGTCCCTAAGAGCTGTGAGTCTTTCTGGGTAAGTCTCTAATATCTGTGGGTCTTTCGGGGTGACTCTCTAAGAGCTGTGAGTCTTTCTGGGTAAGTCTCTTAGAGCTGTGAGTCTTTCAGGTTAAGTCTCTAATATCTGTGGGTCTTTCGGGGTGACTCTCTTAGAGCTGTGAGTCTTTCAGGTTAAGTCTCTAATATCTGTGAGTCTTTATGGGTAAGTCTCTTAGAGCTGTGAGTCTTTCAGGTTAAGTCTCTAATATCTGTGAGTCTTTCTGGGTAAGTCTCTAAAAGCTGTGGGTCTTTCTGGGTAAGTCCTTAAGAGCTGTGAGTCTTTCTGGGTAAGTCCCTAAGACTGTGAGTTTTTCTGGGTAAGTCTCTAAGAGCTGTGAATGTTTCTGGGTAAGTTGCTAAGAGCTGTGAGTCTTTCTGGGTTAGTCTCTAAGAGCTGTGAGTCTTTCTGGGTTAGTCTCTAAGAGCTGTGAGTCTTTCTGGGTTAGTCTCTAAGAGCTGTAAGTCTTTCTGGGTAAGTCTCTAAGAGCTGTGAATGTTTCTGGGTAAGTTGCTAAGAGCTGTGAGTCTTTCTGGGTAGGTCCCTAAGAGCTGTGAGTCTTTCTGGGTAAGTCCCTAAGAGCTGTGAGTCTTTCTGGGTTAGTCTCTAAGAGCTGTGAGTCTTTCTGGGTTAGTCTCTAAGAGCTGTGAGTCTTTCTGGGTTAGTCTCTAAGATATGCGAGTCTTTCTGGGTAAGTCCCTAAGAGCTGTGAGTCTTTCTGGGTTAGTCTCTAAGAGCTGTGAGTCTTTCTGGGTAAGTCCCTAAGAGCTGTGAGTCTTTCTGGGTTAGTCTCTAAGAGCTGTGAGTCTTTCTGGGTAAGTCTCTAAGAGCTGTGAATGTTTCTGGGTAAGTTGCTAAGAGCTGTGAGTCTTTCTGGGTAAGTCCCTAAGAGCTGTGAGTCTTTCTGGGTAAGTCCCTGAGAGCTGTGAGTCTTTCTGGGTAAGTCTCTAAGAGCTGTGAATGTTTCTGGGTAAGTTGCTAAGAGCTGTGAGTCTTTCTGGGTAAGTCCCTAAGAGCTGTGAGTCTTTCTGGGTTAGTCTCTAAGAGCTGTGAGTCTTTCTGGGTAAGTCTCTAAGAGCTGTGAATGTTTCTGGGTAAGTTGCTAAGAGCTGTGAGTCTTTCTGGGTAAGTCCCTAAGAGCTGTGAGTCTTTCTGGGTTAGTCTCTAAGAGCTGTGAGTCTTTCTGGGTTAGTCTCTAAGATATGAAAGTCTTTCTGCGTAAGTCCCTAAGAGCTGTGAGTCTTCCTGGGTAGGTCTCTAATAGCGTTCCACACCTGGTTTCTACAATATTTGCCCATTTATTGTTTTATAAATTCTTCAAACTCTGTCATATTGGTTGTTGATCATTGCTTGATAACCATTTTCAGGTCTTGTCGTAGATTTAAGTTAAAACTGTAACTCAGCCAGTCAGGAACATTCACTGCCTTCTTGGTAAGCAACCCCAGAGTATATTTGGCCTCGTCTTTTAGGTTATTATCCTGCTGAAAGGTGAAATCATCTCCCAGTGTCTGGTGGAAAGCAGACTGAACCATGTTTTCCTCTAGGATTTTGTCTGTGCTTGTCCATTTATTTGTTATCCTTTTTTTTTATCCTTGTAAGCATACCCATAACATGATGCAGCCACCACTATGTTTGAAAATATGGAGAGTGGTACTCAGTGATGTGATGTATTGGATTGTCCCAAAAAGAACACTTCGTATTAAGGACAAAAAAATGTATTGCTTTGTCACTTTTTCTTGCAGTATTACTTTGGTTTCTTGTTGCAAACAGGATGAATGTTTTGGAATATTATTATTCTGTACAGGCTTCCTTCTTTTCACTCTGTCAATTAGGTTAGTATTGTGGAGTAACTACAATGTTGTTGATCCATCCTCAGTGTTCTCCTATCACAGCCGATAAACTCCAACCTGTTTTACAGTCACCAGTGGTTTCTGGTGAAATCCCTGAGCGGTTTCCTTCCTTTCCCGGCAACTGAGTTAGGAAGGACGCCTGTATCTTTGTAGTGACTGGGTGTCACCATCCAAAGTGTAATTATTAACTTCACCAGGCTCAAAGGGATATTTAATGTCTGTTTTTTAGTTTGTACCCATCTACCAATAGGTGCCCTTCTTTGCGAGGCATTGGGAAAACCTCCCTGGTCTTTGTGGTTGAATCTGTGTTTGTAATTCACTGATCGACTGAGGGACCTCACAGATAATTATATGTGTGGAGTACAGATATGAGGGAGTCATTCAAAACTCATGTTAAACAATATTATTGCACACAGAGTGAGTCGTATCTTTATATGTAACTTGTTAGAGCACGTTGTTACTCCTGAACTTATTCAACTTAGAGTTGAATACTTATCGACTCTAAACATTTTAAGCTTTTCATTTTTAATTCATTTGTAAAAAATGTCAAACGTTATAGAGTATTGTGTGTAGGCCAGTGGACCCCCCCCCAAAAAATCTAGAATTTTATCCATTTTAAATTCAGGCTGTAACAACAAAATGTGGGGAAAGGTCAAGGGGGGGGGTGAAACACTTCTGATGTGTGTACCACAGGATCCTTGAATCGAATTCGTCCCCTTCCCTATGTGAGTAGACAGACGGGTGTAAAAGAGCATTGTACAACTCGCTATAAGCCTTCATAACTGTTCATTTCTCCTTAAGAACAGTCATAAAACATGCATCAATGTAGCATACCCAGGGTACAGAGGTGCTCCGTAGATGTTAGGCTTTGTTCTTCCTTTACCAAACTCCCTGGTGGTGATGAAAGCTGGACCTGGAGACAGACAAACACAGTCCCCTGGTTATAACCAGGACCTGGAGACAGACAAACCACAGTCCCCAGGTTATAACCAGGACCTGGAGAGAGACAAACACAGTCCCCTGGTTATAACCAGGACCTGGAGAGGTACAAACACAGTCCCCGGGTTATAACCAGGACCTGGAGAGAGACAAACACAGTCCCCTGGTTATAACCAGGACCTGGAGAGAGACCAACACAGTCCCCTGGTTATAACCAGGACCTGGAGAGAGACCAACACAGTCCCCTGGTTATAACCAGGACCTGGAGACAGACCAACACAGTCCCCTGGTTATAACCAGGACCTGGAGAGAGACCAACACAGTCCCCTGGTTATAACCAGGACCTGGAGAGAGACCAACACAGTCCCCTGGTTATAACCAGGACCTGGAGAGAGACAAACACAGTCCCCTGGTTATAACCAGGACCTGGAGAGAGACCAACACAGTCCCCTGGTTATAACCAGGACCTGGAGAGAGACAAACACAGTCCCCTGGTTATAACCAGGACCTGGAGACAGACCAACACAGTCCCCAGGTTATAACCAGGACCTGGAGAGAGACCAACACAGTCCCCTGGTTATAACCAGGACCTGGAGAGAGACAAACACAGTCCCCTGGTTATAACCAGGACCTGGAGAGAGACCAACACAGTCCCCTGGTTATAACCAGGACCTGGAGAGAGACAAACACAGTCCCCTGGTTATAACCAGGACCTGGAGACAGACCAACACAGTCCCCTGGTTATAACCAGGACCTGGAGAGAGACAAACACAGTCCCTGGTTATAACCAGGACCTGGAGAGAGACAAACACAGTCCCCTGGTTATAACCAGGACCTGGAGAGAGACAAACACAGTCCCCTGGTTATAACCAGGACCTGGAGACAGACCAACACAGTCCCCTGGTTATAACCAGGACCTGGAGAGGTACAAACACAGTCCCCGGGTTATAACCAGGACCTGGAGACAGACCAACACAGTCCCCTGGTTATAACCAGGACCTGGAGAGGTACAAACACAGTCCCCTGGTTATAACCAGGACCTGGAGACAGACAAACACAGTCCCCAGGTTATAACCAGGACCTGGAGAGGGACAAACACAGTCCCCTGGTTATAACCAGGACCTGGAGAGAGACAAACACAGTCCCCTGGTTATAACCAGGACCTGGAGAGAGACCAACACAGTCCCCTGGTTATAACCAGGACCTGGAGAGAGACCAACACAGTCCCCTGGTTATAACCAGGACCTGGAGAGGGACAAACACAGTCCCCTGGTTATAACCAGGACCTGGAGAGAGACCAACACAGTCCCCTGGTTATAACCAGGACTTGGAGACAGACCAACACAGTCCCCTGGTTATAACCAGGTCTTGGAGAGAGACCAACACAGTCCCCTGGTTATAACCAGGACCTGGAGAGGTACAAACACAGTCCCCTGGTTATAACCAGGACCCGGAGACAGACCAACACAGTCCCCTGGTTATAACCAGGACCTGGAGAGGTACAAACACAGTCCCCGGGTTATAACCAGGACCTGGAGACAGACCAACACAGTCCCCTGGTTATAACCAGGACCTGGAGACAGACCAACACAGTCCCCTGGTTATAACCAGGACCTGGAGAGGGACAAACACAGTCCCCTGGTTATAACCAGGACCTGGAGACAGACCAACACAGTCCCCTGGTTAAAACCAGGACCTGGAGAGGGACAAACACAGTCCCCTGGTTATAACCAGGACCTGGAGACAGACCAACACAGTCCCCAGGTTATAACCAGGACCTGGAGAGGTACAAACACAGTCCCCTGGTTATAACCAGGACCTGGAGACAGACCAACACAGTCCCCTGGTTATAACCAGGACCTGGAGAGGTACAAACACAGTCCCCTGGTTATAACCAGGACCTGGAGACAGACCAACACAGTCCCCTGGTTATAACCAGGACCTGGAGACAGACCAACACAGTCCCCTGGTTATAACCAGGACCTGGAGAGAGACCAACACAGTCCCCTGGTTATAACCAGGACCTGGAGAGAGACCAACACAGTCCCCAGGTTATAACCAGGACCTGGAGAGAGACCAACACAGTCCCCTGGTTATAACCAGGACTTGGAGACAGACCAACACAGTCCCCGGGTTATAACCAGGACCTGGAGAGAGACCAACACAGTCCCCTGGTTATAACCAGGACCTGGAGAGAGACCAACACAGTCCCCTGGTTATAACCAGGACCTGGAGAGGTACAAACACAGTCCCCAGGTTATAACCAGGACCTGGAGAGGTACAAACACAGTCCCCTGGTTATAACCAGGACCTGGAGACAGACCAACACAGTCCCCTGGTTATAACCAGGACCTGGAGAGAGACCAACACAGTCCCCTGGTTATAACCAGGACCTGGAGAGAGACCAACACAGTCCCCTGGTTATAACCAGGACGTGGAGAGAGACCAACACAGTCCCCAGGTTATAACCAGGACCTGGAGAGAGACCAACACAGTCCCCTGGTTATAACCAGGATTTGGAGACAGACCAACACAGTCCCCTGGTTATAACCAGGACTTGGAGAGAGACCAACACAGTCCCCAGGTTATAACCAGGACCTGGAGAGAGACCAACACAGTCCCCTGGTTATAACCAGGACTTGGAGAGAGACCAACACAGTCCCCAGGTTATAACCACGACCTGGAGACAGACCAACACAGTCCCCAGGTTAAAACCATGCAACAGTGTGACTCAGTTGGTTTAGTTTAATGTGTGTGTACCTGTGTTCTGAGTGCAGATCTCTCCATGGTTCGACTGGTAGTCCATGCAGCCAGCCTGCTCCTCCAGACTGGGACATGGATCTGCACTGTTCCTGGGCTCCTGCTCAATGTGGCGCTGCCTACAATCCATTGATGATTCATAGATTATTGGGTTTTAAAGCATTTTAAAAGTCCAAATAAATCAATCCCAGAAGATAAGACGAGTGTTAAGTCCACTTATTATATCTCATGTGGTTCTTCAGTGTTGGACAAAAGACTGGTTTACTCAAGAAGCCCAATTCTGATCTTTTGCCACTAATTGGTCTTTTGACAAATCAGATATATTCCCACTAATTGGGCTGTCAACAGGACTAATAAATAACACACAGGTCTCACCGGACCCTCCTGGACCGCTGGCAGGGCTGGGCACAACCACTCCAGTGACTCCAGTCAGTCACCACACACGACTGGGCTGGACGAGAGACAACAGTGTAATTATTTGCATTGAGTATCTTCATAAACACCTATAAACACACACACACACACACACACACACACACACACACACACACACACACACACACACACACACACACACACACACACACACACACACACACACACACACACACACACGTGTGTGAGATCTAAGCTATATAGAGTATCATTACCGCTTCATTGATGGTGCATTCGTAGCATTGCTACATAACACTGTCTTTGACACACATGCATCTTTAATGGAACATTCAGGGAATCGTTACCTAATATTCATACACTTGCCATGTCCTTCACTCCTGATTGGTGGATGTACTTTTGTTCCAGCCTAGGATAAACGCACCTACCAAATCATCAAGGCTTTGATTAGCTGAATCAAATTAGTTAGCGCTGGGTTGGAACTAAAGCCTGCACGCCCTGTGAATCCTCCGTGCCAGGAGTGAAAACCCCTGAGGTGATGTTAGTTTGACGACTGAAGTTCTGTGACATTTTAAGCCCTGTAACACTGAAGACGGAACAAGTCAAGGGTGTGTACAGTTCGCTCAGCTGACTGCTCAATATTCACCCATTCCCTATATAGTGCCCTACTTTAGACTAGAGCCCTATGGCACCCTATTCCCTATAAAGTGCACAACTTTAGACTAGAGCCCTATGGCACCCTATTCCCTATATAGTGCACTACTTTAGATCAGAGCCCTATGGTACCCTATTCCCTATATAGTGCACTACTTTTGACCAGAGCCCTAAAAGAATAGGGTGCCATTTGGGACACACCCTTGGATTTGAAGGATTCGTGTTTCTGTACAGCGTTGAGTGATCTGAATGAAACTGTAAAGCTGAATGAATTGGATCCAGTCACTGACCCATTTAATCCTGTTGTTCTCTTTTCAATGCTCTCCACACGCTCTCTGAGTACCTGGTCTTTGATGTGTCAGGTATTAGGTACACTCTGCTTGGCTAACTCCTACAGTAATTACCACAGAGATCCTATTCAATTCCGGATGTAGTACACTACATTGTATATAAGGTGCTATCCGTGACACAGATAATGATTAATAGAAGTGCATTCCTGACATATTTGTCCATAATTCCATCCTGTCCGCACATTCATACAAAGTAAATGAGTTACGATTGAAACTAGACAGCATAGTTTTATATCAGATCAGTCAGAGTCCCTAACCATAGAGATCAGATTCAATTACTAGAGGGGCTATGATGTCATAAACCCTTAAAGCTCCAGAGAGGTTTGAAAACAGCAGCCATCTTGGTCAGGGAGAAGTCCAAACCAGTCTAAATGGAATGAATGGCAGAAGAGGCTCAATTCTGATTTTAATTATGCAGGAAATTCAAAATAAGAAATGTGATGTCAGAAATTGATGAATAGAAGTTTTGTCAACTTAAAATTATGTCATATAATATACATTTTCTGTATATATATATATATATATACTTTAAAATATACATCTGAATACGGAAGCTTACATACACTTACGACGGTGTCATTAAAACCTGTTTTTCAACCACTCCACAAATGTCTTGTTTACAAGCTATAGTTTTGGCAAGTTGGTTAGGACATTAACTTTGTGCATGACACAAGTCATTTTTTCAACAATTGTTTACAGACAGATTATTTCACTTATAATTCACTGTATCACAATTCCAGTGGGTCAGAAGTTTACATACACAAAGTTGACTGTGCCTTTAAACAGCTTGGAAAATTCCAGAAATGATGTCATGGCTTTAGGAGCTTCTGATAGGCTAATTGACAACATTTGAGTCAATTGGAGGTGTACCTGTGGATGTATTTCAAGGCCAACCTTCAAACTCAGTGCCTCTTTGCTTGACATCATGGGAAAATCAAAAGAAATCAGCCAAAACCTCAGAAAAAAATTGTAGAACTCCACAAGTCTGGTTCATCCTTGGGAGCAATTACCAAACGCCTGAAGGTACCACGTTCATCTGTACAAACAATAGTACGCAGGTATAAACACCACGGGACCACGCAGCTGTCATACCGCTCAGGAAGGAGACACATTCTGTCTCCGAGAGATGAACATACTTTGGTGCGAAAAGTGCAAATAAATCCCAGAACAACAGCAAAACGACCTTGTGAAGATGCTGGAGGAAACAGGTACAAAAGTATCTATATCCACAGTAAAACGAGTCCTCTATCGACGTAACCTGAAAGGCCGCTCAGCAAGGAAGAAGCCACTGTTCCAGCATATGTAGATTTGCTGGAAATTTGCTTCAAAACTGCCACAATTTTCTCTCATCTCAATGAAGAAATGTGTAGAAATGTGAAGAATTGCAGAAAATCAGCTTTTTCCACTACGCCACAAAGATACCGTTCTAGCTAATAGACTATGTTAGAGTTCACACTTCCTCTTCCAACGACCTGTGGGGACTGAAAGGTCAACATAATAGAACTGTCGACCAAATCTATTCATGTTAAAAAGGTTTATTACTTCAGCTTGCCATTGCCGGTTTGCGGTTTGGTCCCTGGGCAAGAAAAGTTTGAAAATCCCTGGGTTAGAGGACAGAGGTAAAGCGTGAAACAGTCGAGTGGTAAAATTAGATAAGGGTTTAAATCCCACTGTTAAGAAAACACTATGCACCCATTGTTTCTCTGGCCAGAGACTGTAGAATGCACCCATTGTTTCTCTGGCCAGATACTGTAGAATGCACCCATTGTTTCTCTGGCCAGAGACTGTAGAATGCATACATTGTTTCTCTGGCCAGAGACTGTAGAATGCATACATTGTTTCTCTGGCCAGATACTGTAGAATGCACCCATTGTTTCTCTGGCCAGAGACTGTAGAATGCACCCATTGTTTCTCTGGCCAGATACTGTAGAATGCACCCATTGTTTCTCTGGCCAGAGACTGTAGAATGCATACATTGTTTCTCTGGCCAGATACTGTAGAATGCACCCATTGTTTCTCTGGCCAGAGACTGTAGAATGCACCCATTGTTTCTCTGGCCAGATACTGTAGAATGCACCCATTGTTTCTCTGGCCAGATACTGTAGAATGCATACATTGTTTCTCTGGCCAGATACTGTAGAATGCATCCATTGTTTCTCTGGCCAGATACTGTAGAATGCACCCATTGTTTCTCTGGCCAGATACTGTAGAATGCATCCATTGTTTCTCTGGCCAGATACTGTAGAATGCATCCATTGTTTTTCTGGCCAGATACTGTAGAATGCACCCATTGTTTCTCTGGCCAGATACTGTAGAATGCATCCATTGTTTCTCTGGCCAGATACTGTAGAATGCATCCATTGTTTCTCTGGCCAGATACTGTAGAATGCACCCATTGTTTCTCTGGCCAGAGACTGTAGAATGCACCCATTGTTTCTCTGGCCAGATACTGTAGAATGCACCCATTATTTCTCTGGCCAGATACTGTAGAATGCACCCATTGTTTCTCTGGCCAGATACTGTAGAATGCATCCATTGTTTCTCTGGCCAGATACTGTAGAATGCATCCATTGTTTCTCTGGACAGATACTGTAGAATGCATCCATTGTTTCTCTGGTCAGATACTGTAGAATGCACCAATTGTTTCTCTGGCCAGATACTGTAGAATGCATCCATTGTTTCTCTGGCCAGATACTGTAGAATGCATCCAAAATGGCAATATTTTCCATATACTATATGGTTCACTACTTCAAATGGAATCCAAGGGGTATGAATACTTCACTGTATATACCATTTCCAGTCTTTCATAATAACATAGACTGCCCACGATTCTCCATCATCATTACACCATTGTGGCTCCAGGTAGCCTAGTGGTTGGAGCGTTGGGCCAGTAACCGAAAGGTTTGCGAGTTCGAATCTCCGAGCACGACGAGGTAAAAGTCTGTCATTCTGCCCCCTGAACAAGGTAGTTAAACCCACTGTTCTTCGGTAGGCCTTCATTGTAAATAAATATTTGTTCTTAACTGACTTGCCTAGTTAAACAAACGTCACATATAGTGATATAGACCCTGGTCAAAAGTAGTGCACTACATAGGGAATAGGGCAACATTTGGGGCAATTCATGACAGCCGTGACTGTAGAGACTCCACCCATCTTCCTTACCTGGGCACTCGTTGGGGTAGTCATAGCAACAGTCTTTGGTCCTGAGGCAGCCCTCGTCGCAGTAGCAGGTGCCGAACACACGGTCCATCCGCCAGTCTGCCGTTGCACAGGTGATGTCTGAACCCCGGCAGCACTTCCCAGCACACCCTCCTTCCACCCCAACGTGGTACGGTCCCAGCACGGCAGCTACCAGCACCAACACATAATCCACGGCTGACGCCATCGTCAGGGACAAAAATACAAGGGAGGGGGGGCCAAGTTGGGACCACCAAGGATTCCACAAGAGGCTGAAATAGTCTCTCCAAAATTACAATGTGTGTGTGTCGTCTCCGCGTCTAGAGTCTCTCTGTGTGAGTGTGTGTGTGTCTTCTAATCAGTTTGTTTTCAGATCTCCCATACTGTCAGAGTAAGAAGGACAGGGACAATCTTCAATCAAGCAGGACACAGTAGACATACTCCCTACCCCAGCTCAGATTAACTACAACACTTCTCCGACCACTGCTCTGCTGCTGGAGCCCTCGTGACCTGAAATTCCTGCGTCCACACAGCCCTTCTGTTTACCAGCAGGTTGAGCTGAAGAAAAGCGTCATTCCACAAACACAGCTCAGCTCCACTGTTCACACACAGATCAGTCACTCAGTCAGTCTAGTGTTTCCACCCCGACTGCTTGTAGACTAACCACACGCCAAACCTGAGATTCTCTCTCTCTGTCTCTCTCTCTCTCCTACTGAGTTCCTCCCTCTCTCTCTCTCTCTCTCTCTCTCTCTCTTACTGAGTTCCTCCCTTTCTCACCCACTGAGTTTCTCTCTCTCTCTCTCCCTCTCGCTCTCTCTCTCCTACTGAGTTCCTCCATTTCTCACCCACTGAGTTTCTCTCTCTCTCTCCCTCTCTCTCCTACTGAGTTCCTCCCTCTCTCCCTCTCTCTCTCTCTCTCCTACTGAGTTCCTCCGCTCTCTCTCTCTCTCTCCTACTGAGTTCCTCCCTCTCTCTCTCTCTCTCTCTCTCCTACTGAGTTCCTCCCTCTCTCCCGCTCTCTCTCTCTCCCTCTCTCTCTCTCTCTCCTACTGAGTTCCTCCCTCCCTCTCTCTCTCTCTCTCCCACTGGGTTCCTCCCTCTCTCCCTCTCTCTCTCCCACTGAGTTCCTCCCTCTCTCCCTCTCTCTCTCTCTCTCTCACCTACTGAGTTCCTCCCTTTCTCACCCACTGAGTTTCTCTCTCTCTCTCTCTCTCTCTATTCAATGGGCTTTATTGGCATGAGAAACATATGTTAACATTGCCAAAGCAAGTGAAATAGAAAATAAAAAAATGAACAGTAAACATTACACTCACAGAAGTTCCAAAAGAATAAAATGTTACATTATATCTATATACAGTGTTGTAATGATGTGCACATAGTTAAAGTACAAAAGGGAAAATAAGTAAGTTTGTTCTTCACTGGTTGCCCTTTTCTTATGGCAACAGGTCACAAATATTGCTGCTGTGATGTCACAATGTGGTATTTCACCCAGTAGATATGAGAGTTAATCAAAATGTAATTCGTTTTCAAATTCTTTGTGTAATCTGAGGGAAATATGTCTCTCTAATATGGTAACACATTTGGCAGGAGGTTAGGAAGTGCAGCTCAGTTTCCACCTCATTTTGTGGGCAGTGAGCACACAGCCTCTCTTCTCTTGAGAGCCATGTCTGCCTTCAGCGGTTTTTCTCAATAGCAAGGCTATGCTCACTGAGTCCGTACATAGTCAAAGAGTTCCTTAATTTTGGGCCAGTCACAATGGTCAGGTATTCTGCCACTGTGTACTCTCTGTTTAGGGCCAAATAGCATTCTAGTTTGCTCTGTTTTTTGTTTTTCCTTGTGCTGCTGTCTTGGGGCTCTGTGGGGTGTGTTTGTGTTTGTGAACAAAGCCCCAGGACCAGCTTGCTTAGGAGACTCTTCTCCAGGTTCATCTCTCTGTAGGTGATGGCTTTGTTATGGAAGGTTTGGGAATCGCTTCCTTTTAGGTGGTTTTATAATTTAACGGCTCTTTTCTGGATTTTGATCATTATCGGGTATCGGCCTAATTCTGCTCTGCATGCATTATTTGGTGTTTTACGATGCGCACGGGGGATATTTTGGTGTTTTTTGAATTCTTGGTTGGTGAGCGGACCCCAGACCTCTCAACCATTAAGGGCAATGGGTTCTATAACTGATTCAAGTATTTTTAGCCAAATCCTAATTGTCGAATTGAAGGCACCAGATCATCAGCAAACAGTAGAAATTTGACTTCAGATTCTGGTGAGGACGGGTGCTGCAGACTGTTCTAGTTGATATATATGTTGAAGAGGGTGGGGCTTAAGCTGCATCCCTGTCTCACCCCACGGCCCTGTGGGAAGAAATGTGTGTGTTTTTGCCAATTTTAACCACACACTTGTTTGTGTACATGGATTTTGTGATGTCTTATGTTTTTCACCCAATACCACTTTCCATCAATGTGTATAGCAGACCCTCATGCCAAATCGAGTTAAGAGCTTTTTTTTAAAATCCATGAGAAAAAATGAGCATGAGAAGACTTTGCCTTTGCTTTGGTTTGTTCGTTTGTCAATTAGGGTGTGCAGGGTGAATACATGATCTGTCGTACGGTCATTTGGTAAAAAGCCAAATTGACATTTGCTCAGTACCTTGTTTTCGCCGAGAAAATGTACGAGTCTGCTGTTAGAATGGCGGCGGAGGATCTGTCATTTTACAGGCTCTTAACCAGTTTTTTTTGTTGTGTGTTTTGTGTTATTTGTAAACTATATTGTACATAACGTTCCTGCCACCGTCTCTTATGACTGAAAATAGCTTCTGGATATCAGGACAGCGATTACTAACCTCGTACTGGACGAACATTTTTTTTCTTTAACGAGTAGGACACAAAGGATTTACTTCAGAAACCGAAAAGGCCCAAAATCCCTTAATTCGCAGGAGAAATTAGACAGAGATATCGGGGACATACACTACCATTCAAGAGTTTGTCCATTAAAATAACATCAAATTGATTAAAAAATACAGTGTGGACATTGTTAATGTTGTAAATTACTATTGTAGCTGGAAATTACAGATTTTTTATGGAATATCTACATAGGCGTACAGAGGCCCATTATCAGCAACCATCACTCCTGTGTTCCAATGGCACGCTATGTTAGCTAATCTGTCACGGCTGTTGAAAGGACAGGACCAAGGCGCAGCGTGGTGAGCGTACATTTTCTTTTATTAATCAAAATGACGTTGAACAAAACAAATGACACTACAAAAACAAACTGTGAAGCTTTATGTGCCCTAAACAAAGTCAACTTCCCACAAAGACAGGTGGAAAAAGGGCTACCTATTGCGGGCCCCGGACTGGGCACCCTCGTTGCAGGCCCCGGACTGGGCACCCTCGTTGCAGGCCCCGGACTGGGCACCCTCGTTGCAGGCCCCGGACTGGGCACCCTCGTTGCAGGCCCCGGACTGGGCACCCTCGTTGCAGGCCCCGGACTGGGCACCCTCGTTGCAGGCCCGGACTGGGCACCCTCGTTGCAGGCCCGGACTGGGCACCCTCGTTGCAGGCCCCGGACTGGGCACCCTCGTTGCAGGCCCCGGACTGGGCACCCTCGTTGCAGGCCCCGGACTGGAGGCCGTCTCTGGAAGCTCCGGACTGGAGACTGTCGCTGGAGGGCAAACAGTGGGTCCGTCTCCTCTATACCACCCACCTGGTAGTGTGGTGGATGGGACTAGCAGCTCTCTGTAACCTAGAGGGCAACCAGTGGGTCTGTCTCCTCTATACCACCCACCTGCTAGTGTGGTGGATGGGACTACCAGCTCTCTGTAACCTAGAGGGCAACCAGTGGGTCCGTCTCCTCTATACCATGTTTCTTGTAGGATGACAATGTCTGTATTTCTGATTTCTTTGATGAAGTCTGGGTTCCTGCACTTTAGGCCAAAGGCAGATGGCCTCAGACCCTGTATATTCCAGGATGAGATAGTAAAAGCTTTGTGTTCCATGGTGTCTAGTGTTGCTTTTGTGTGGTTTACGCCCGGACCCCTCTCTCCCTCTTTTGTCTTACTTTCCCTGTCTTTGTTTCTCTCAAAGAGAGCTCAAGGTAGAGAGCTGCTCTCTCTCTCTCTCTGTCTGTCTCTTTTTCTACCCTGTGACATCCCAGTGTCTCAGCCAGTGTAATACCAGTCATGCCCAGCCGGTCTCAGCTCCGTATCCAGGAGCCTCAGGGGCAGAAGCAGGAATGTGAATGATTGGCTGGAGTCCAGGCCTAAATGCCTAGGGGGCTAGAGTACAGGGTCTGCGTCTGAAATGGCACCCTGTGTGGTTTACCTGTTAACGTTAAGTTATCTATACAATCACAGTTTGACATCCACATATCCACAGTTGACATGTAGTCTTGACATGTCAAATCAAATTGTATTTGTCACATGCGCCGAATACAAATAGGTGTAAACTTTACAGGGAAATGCTTAATTTACAAGCCCTTAACCAACAATGACGTTTTAAGAAAAAAATAAGTGTCAAAGTATTTACTAAAATCAACTTAAGTAACAAAAAATGCAAATAGCCACTTGATTAGCTGTTCAGGAGTCTTATGGGTGTAGAAACTGTTAAGAAGTCTTTGACCTCTTGCCGTGCGGTAGTAGAGAGAACAGTCTATGACTCGGGGTGGCTGGAGTCTTGGGCAATTTTTAGGGCCTTCCTCTGACACCGCCTGGTATAGAAGTCCTGGATGGCAGGAAGTTTGGCCCTAGTGAAGTACTGGGCCAAGACAGTCGTGCCCTCTTCACGACTGTCATGATAGTTTGTTGGTGATGTGGACACCAAGGAACTTGAAGCTCCCAACCTGCTCCACTACAGCCCTGTCGATGAGAATGGGGGTGTGCTCCGTCCTCCATTTCCTGTAGTCCACAATCATCTCCTTTGTCTTGACGTGTAGTCTTGGTGAAAAAGAACAGGTTCTATGCTGTTGTCATAGAGAGGCACATCGGATCAGGGATAACGATTTTATCTAACTTGGTTTGACTTGAGGATAATTGATTTGCTTGCCTGCATCCCAAATGGGACACTATTCCCTTACATGTGCAATTTTCGACTCTTCCACCCTTATGTTATACTAGAGAAATTGTGTTTCCATATCTAGGTCTGACGGTGAAGACTTGTGAAGAGCAGAAACAACAACCTCTGCATAATCAAGACAGTTGCTGTGTGAGAAGGTGTTAAAGTTCACAGGTAGCCATTGTTATTGAAATGCCAGCTGAGAAGTGCCAGTGGCTTCGGCCCCAAGTGAGAGGCAGGGCAAACAGGGGCCATGGCCCAGTGAGACACGAGTGGCGGCCCTGCCTAGACGGTAGGAGCCTTTTGAGTAAAACACCTTTGGAACACAGGGCTTTGAGACTCCATTAGATTAGTCATTTCAGGAAAAGAGAGCACAGACATGCTCCCTTTATGCCAGACACACAGACAGGGTTGGGGAATAAATAATAAAATAAAACTGTAATAATATTGAAATCAGATTAGATACTCTTTGAAACGCTAGATGATTACTTCTTAGATTACTTTACATTTCATAAATTACATTTCCTTTTTGTCGACTTTTAACAATTTTTAAAGGGAAAGTATTCCAAAAGTAACGGGAAGTAATCAGATACCATTGCTGAGTTTAGGTCATCCAAAAATTACATTATTGAATACAATTTTAGACAGGCAACAGATAACCGTAACGGATTACATGCTTATACACCTGAGTTGCTTGCTGTTTGGGGTTTCCTAGAAGAGGACTGGCCCACCCCTCAAAGC
This sequence comes from Oncorhynchus kisutch, assembly GCF_002021735.2. Taxonomy (NCBI): domain Eukaryota; kingdom Metazoa; phylum Chordata; class Actinopteri; order Salmoniformes; family Salmonidae; genus Oncorhynchus; species Oncorhynchus kisutch. The sequence continues at coordinate 85,978,388 of NC_034184.2, forward strand.
CTGGTTCCTCTCCACCCGGCACAGCCAGAAGAGGACTGGTCCACCCCTCGGAGCCTGGTTCCTCTCCACCCGGCACAGCCAGAAGAGGACTGGTCCACCCCTCATAGTCTGGTTCCTCTCCACCCGGCACAGTCAGAAGAGGACTGGCCCACCCCTCAGAGCCTGGTTCCTCTCCACCCGGCACAGTCAGAAGAGGACTGGCCCACCCCTCAGAGCCTGGTTCCTCTCCACCCGGCACAGCCAGAAGAGGACTGGCCCACCCCTCAGAGCCTGGTTCCTCTCCACCCGGCACAGCCAGAAGAGGACTGGCCCACCCCTCAGAGCCTGGTTCCTCTCTAGGTTTCTTCCTAGGTTTTGGCCTTTCTAGGGAGTTCTTCCTAGCCACCGTGCTTCTACACCTGCATTGCTTGCTGTTTGGGGTTTTAGGCTGGGTTTCTGTACAGCACTTTCAGATATCAGCTGATGTACGAAGGGGCTATATAAATACATTTGATTTGATTACATTTAGAAAGACAGGTAACTAGTAACTGTAAAAGATTACATTTAGAAAGTAACCTACTCAACTCTGTACAGATACATGCATCCATACTCTTGGCTTTCATCGGCCATGCTCTTGGCATTCATCAGCCATGCTCTTGGCATTCATCAGCCATACTCTTGGCATTCATCAGCCATACTCTTGGCTTTCATCGGCCATGCTCTTGGCTTTCATCGGCCATGCTCTTGGCATTCATCAGCCATACTCTTGGCATTCATCAGCCATGGTCTTGGCTTTCATCGGCCATGCTCTTGGCATTCATCAGCCATACTCTTGGCTTTCATCGGCCATGCTCTTGGCTTTCATCGGCCATGCTCTTGGCATTCATCAGCCATACTCTTGGCATTCATCAGCTATTCTCTTGGCATTCATCAGCTATGCTCTTGGCATTCATCCGCCATGCTCTTGGCATTCATCAGCCATACTCTTGGCATTCATCAGCTATTCTCTTGGCATTCATCAGCCATGCTCTTGGCATTCATCAGCCATACTCTTGGCATTCATCAGCTATACTCCTGATTAGTGGCCATTTTAGCATGTAAATCTTGGATGGGGCAAACTCCCCCCAAAATATTTTGATTGTTGGTTGACTCCATTTTGGCTCGGTTTCCCCATGCCTAAGCAGTGATGACAGGCAGTGAGTAAAACAGAGTGGCTGACTCCATTTTGGCTCGGTTTCGCAAATGCCTAAGCAGTAATAACAGGCTATTGAGTGAAACTAAGTGACTTTTTTTGAAGACTTGATGCCCATGAGAGGTCAGTGGGGCAAAACAGTTGGCATCACCCTGAACATCGAACAGTAATCCTTTGTTGGGTCTACCTTCTCTTTCTGGAGACTCACTGATCTCAATCCAAGGACGACGTGAAGGACTTGGAAGTTTTGAAACCATTAGAAAGATGATAAAGATGGAGATATGACTGTATTTTTTGGGGCTGTAACTATGGACTCTCTCCGGCCCTGGTATTGTGGTGTCAGTAAGTTGTCTCTGTGGTGTCAGTAAGTTGTCTCTGTGGTGTCAGTAAGTTGTCTCTGTTGGCAGTAAGTTGTCTCTGTGGTGGCAGTAAGTTGTCTCTGTGGTGTCAGTAAGTTGCCTCTGTGGTGTCAGTAAGTTGCCTCTGTGGTGTCAGTAAGTTGCCTCTGTGGTGTCAGTAAGTTGCCTCTGTGGTGTCAGTAAGTTGCCTCTGTGGTGTCAGTAAGTTGTCTCTGTGGTGTCAGTAAGTTGCCTCTGTTGGCAGTAAGTTGTCTCTGTGGTGTCAGTAAGTTGTCTCTGTGGTGTCAGTAAGTTGCCTCTGTGGTGTCAGTAAGTTGTCTCTGTGGTGTCAGTAAGTTGCCTCTGTGGTGTCAGTAAGTTGTCTCTGTGGTGTCAGTAAGTTGTCTCTGTGGTGTCAGTAAGTTGTCTCTGTTGGCAGTAAGTTGTCTCTGTGGTGTCAGTAAGTTGTCTCTGTGGTGTCAGTAAGTTGTCTCTGTGGTGTCAGTAAGTTGTCTCTGTTGGCAGTAAGTTGTCTCTGTGGTGTCAGTAAGTTGTATCTGTGGTGTCAGTAAGTTGCCTCTGTGGTGTCAGTAAGTTGCCTCTGTGGTGTCAGTAAGTTGCCTCTGTGGTGTCAGTAAGTTGCCTCTGTGGTGTCAGTAAGTTGCCTCTGTGGTGTCAGTAAGTTGCCTCTGTGGTGTCAGTAAGTTGCCTCTGTGGTGTCAGTAAGTTGCCTCTGTGGTGTCAGTAAGTTGTCTCTGTGGTGTCAGTAAGTTGCCTCTGTTGGCAGTAAGTTGTCTCTGTGGTGTCAGTAAGTTGTCTCTGTGGTGTCAGTAAGTTGTCTCTGTGGTGTCAGTAAGTTGCCTCTGTGGTGTCAGTAAGTTGCCTCTGTGGTGTCAGTAAGTTGCCTCTGTGGTGTCAGTAAGTTGTCTCTGTGGTGTCAGTAAGTTGTCTCTGTGGTGTCAGTAAGTTGTCTCTGTGGTGTCAGTAAGTTGCCTCTGTGGTGTCAGTAAGTTGTCTCTGTGGTGTCAGTAAGTTGTCTCTGTGGTGTCAGTAAGTGGTCTCTGTGGTTTCAGTAGGTTGTCTCTGTGTTGTCAGTAGGTTGTCTCTGTGTTGTCAGTAAGTTGTCTCTGTGGTGTCAGTAAGTTGTCTCTGTGGTGTCAGTAAGTTGTCTCTGTGGTGTCAGTAAGTTGTCTCTGTGGTGTCAGTAAGTTGCCTCTGTGGTGTCAGTAAGTTGTCTCTGTGGTGTCAGTAAGTTGTCTCTGTGGTGTCAGTAAGTGGTCTCTGTGGTTTCAGTAGGTTGTCTCTGTGTTGTCAGTAGGTTGTCTCTGTGTTGTCAGTATGTTGTCAGTGTGTTGTCAGTGTGTTGTCAGTAGGTTGTCTCTGTGTTGTCAGCGTGTTGTCTCTGTGTTGTTAGCGTGTTGTCTCTGTGTTGTCAGCGTGGTGTCAGTAAGTTGTCTCTGTGTTGTCAGTGTGTTGTCTCTGTGTTGTCAGTGTGTTGTCTCTGTGTTGTCAGTGTGTTGTCTCTGTGTTGTCAGCATGTTGTCAATGTGTTGTCAGTAAGTTGTCAGTGTGTTGTCAGCGTGGTGTCAGTGTGTTGGCAGTAAGTTGTCTCTGTGGTGTCAGTGTGTTGTCTCTGTGGTGTCAGCATTGTTGTCAGTGTGTTGTCAGTAAGTTGTCTCTGTGGTTTCTGTGTTGTCAGCATGTTGTCAGTGTATTGGCAGTAAGTTGTCTCTGTGTTGGCAGTAAGTTGTCTCTGTGTTGTCAGTAAGTTGTCAGCGTGTTGTCAGTGTGTTGTCAGTAAGTTGTCTCTGTGTTGTCAGTAAGTTGTCTCTGTGTTGTCAGCGTGTTGTCAGTGTGTTGTCAGTGTGTTGTCAGCGTGTTGTCAGTAAGTTGTCTCTGTGTTGTCAGTGTGTTGTCTCTGTGTTGTCAGACATTAGCTTCTCTCCTCCAGGCTCTGTGTCGTCAGTCGTTAGCACAATGTTTGTGATCAAATGGAGTTTTACTGCGCAGCGAGTCAATTCACTGGGGTAATGGAGGGGTAGCGGTTCCTGCTATCCGTTTCGTACATGTGCGCATTTACTAATTAACGCCTTCTTGAGGCTGTTTCAGGCCTGTCGTGTCCCTCCCTGGTCAACGCAACTGCTCATCGAATCTCCCTCCACGCAACCGATTCTCTCCTCATCTCACCCTGACACAAAACAAGACACAATAGGACGTGTGTGTGTGTGTGTGTGTGAGGGGCCTCGTTATTAAACACAATGAAGTCTATTCACCGGTATAGTTGTCTGTACAGTACTGCAGCGCCACAATGTAGCCTACTTTAGTGAGGAAAGGCCACATTCCCAGTCCTGTGGGAAAGACTTGGTCTCTATATTGGTGATATGGAATGCACTCTGTCTATGTCCCAATTTGCACACTTTTCACGATATAGTGTCCCTATGGGCCTTGGTCAACAGTAGTGCACTATATATGGAATAGGGCCTTGGTCAAAAAGTAGTGCACTATATAAGGAATAGGGCCCTGGTCAAAAAGTAGCACATTATATAGGGAATAGGGCCCTGGTCTATAGTAGCACATTATATAGGGAATAGGGCCCTGGTCTAAAGTAGTGCTCTATATAGGGAATAGGGCCCTGGTCTAAAGTAGTGCACTATATAGGGAATAGGGCCCTGTGCTCTATATAGGGAATAGGGCCCTGGTCTAAAGTAGTGCACTATATAGGGAATAGGGCCCTGGTCTAAAGTAGTGCTCTATATAGGGAATAGGGCCCTGGTCTAAAGTAGTGCTCTATATAGGGAATAGGGCCCTGGTCTAAAGTAGTGCACTATATATGGAATAGGGCCTTGGTCAAAAAGTAGTGCTCTATATATGGAATAGGGCCCTGGTCTAAAGTAGTGCACTATATAGGGAATAGGGCCCTGTGCTCTATATAGGGAATAGGGCCCTGGTCTAAAGTAGTGCACTATATAGGGAATAGGGCCCTGGTCTAAAGTAGTGCTCTATATAGGGAATAGGGCCCTGGTCTAAAGTAGTGCTCTATATAGGGAATAGGGCCCTGGTCTAAAGTAGTGCTCTATATAGGGAATAGGGCCCTGGTCTATAGTAGCACATTATATAAGGAATAGGGCCCTGGTCTAAAGTAGCACATTATATAGGGAATAGGGCCCTGGTCTATAGTAGCACATTATATAAGGAATAGGGCCCTGGTCTAAAGTAGTGCTCTATATAGGGAATAGGGCCCTGGTCTAAAGTAGTGCTCTATGTAGGGAATAGGGCCCTGGTCTATAGTAGCACATTATATAAGGAATAGGGCCCTGGTCTAAAGTAGCACATTATATAAGGAATAGGGCCCTGGTCTAAAGTAGTGCTCTATATAGGGAATAGGGCCCTGGTCTAAAGTAGTGCTCTATGTAGGGAATAGGGCCCTGTGCTCTATATAGGGAATAGGGCCCTGGTCTAAAGTAGTGCACTATATAGGGAATAGGGCCCTGGTCTAAAGTAGTGCTCTATATAGGGAATAGGGCCCTGGTCTAAAGTAGTGCTCTATATAGGGAATAGGGCCCTGGTCTAAAGTAGTGCTCTATATAGGGAATAGGGCCCTGGTCTATAGTAGCACATTATATAAGGAATAGGGCCCTGGTCTAAAGTAGCACATTATATAGGGAATAGGGCCCTGGTCTATAGTAGCACATTATATAAGGAATAGGGCCCTGGTCTAAAGTAGTGCTCTATATAGGGAATAGGGCCCTGGTCTAAAGTAGTGCTCTATGTAGGGAATAGGGCCCTGGTCTATAGTAGCACATTATATAAGGAATAGGGCCCTGGTCTAAAGTAGCACATTATATAAGGAATAGGGCCCTGGTCTATAGTAGCACATTATATAAGGAATAGGGCCCTGGTCTATAGTAGCACATTATATAAGGAATAGGGCCCTGGTCTATAGTAGCACATTATATAAGGAATAGGGCCCTGGTCTATAGTAGCACATTATATAAGGAATAGGGCCCTGGTCTAAAGTAGTGCTCTATATAGGGAATAGGGCCCTGGTCTATAGTAGCACATTATATAAGGAATAGGGCCCTGGTCTAAAGTAGTGCTCTATATAGGGAATAGGGCCCTGGTCTATAGTAGCACATTATATAAGGAATAGGGCCCTGGTCTAAAGTAGTGCACTATATAAGGAATAGGGCCCTGGTCTAAAGTAGTGCACTATATAAGGAATAGGGCCCTGGTCTAAAGTAGTGCTCTATATAGATAATAGAGCCCTGGTCTATAGTAGCACATTATATAAGGAATAGGGCCCTGGTCTAAAGTAGTGCTCTATATAGGGAATAGGGCCCTGGTCTATAGTAGTGCTCTATATAAGGAATAGGGCCCTGGTCTAAAGTAGTGCACTATATATATGTAATGATCAATTAGCTAATCCAAGTTTATCATTTTAAAGGCTAACACAACGTGCCATTGGAACACAGGAGTGATGGTTGCTGATAATGTGGTTCTGTAGATATTCCATTTTTTTTTTTAAATCAGCTGTTTCCAGCTACAATAGTCATTGACAACATTAACAATGTCTACACCGTATTTCTGATCAATACGATGTTATTTTAATGGACAAAAAAAAATTCAAAAATATTTTCAAAAACAAGGACAAGTCTTAAGTGACCCCAAATTTTGAACAGTAGTATAAGTCACAGTATTGAATTACACTTTGCTATTACATAGCACCAACAAGCTTTTACACAGTTAGATTATATTTAAAACAACAAAAAGGTTTATATTTCCCTAAAATGTTTTATTTGTTCGGGCGGCATTGGCACTGCGTATGGGGTCACAGCCTTTAACTGTGACCTCTGCTCTCTGATTGGCTGATAGACAGGTTTTGTCAGGAGTCCAGTCTCCTGTTCTTCTTAATCTTCTTGATCTTCTCCTGCCTGACCGTCTCTCCCTCCAGAGAAGCGATCTCAGACAGCCTCTGGATGATTGAGGCTGACGGGGCTCCGCTTACCGGGTCTGGGTACGACTGGGCTGGAGGAGGAGCAGAGAGGAGAGTGGTATGTACACTCCAAAGACTCCTTCGTGGATTAGAGGGCTAAAATATTGAGCAGGTCATGTGTGATATGGGGAACACTGGACTAGAAACAAAACAGTGTCTGATCAAGCATCAGGATCTGACTGTCCTGGAGGGGGAACAGAGAGGACAGTCTAAAGAGGGAGGAACAGAGAGGACAGCCTATGAAGGAGGAGGAACAGAGAGGACAGCCTATGAAGGAGGAGGAACAGAGAGGACAGCCTATGAAGGAGGAGGAACAGAGAGGACAGCCTATGAAGGAGGAGGAACAGAGAGGACAGTCGAAAGGAGGAGGAACAGAGAGGACAGCCTATGAAGGAGGAGGAACAGAGAGGACAGCCTATGAAGGAGGAGGAACAGAGAGGACAGTCTAAAGGAGGAGGAACAGAGAGGACAGTCGAAAGGACAGGAGGACGAACAGAGAGGACAGTCGAAAGGACAGGAGGACGAACAGAGAGGACAGTCGAAAGGACAGGAGGACGAACAGAGAGGACAGTCGAAAGGGGGAGGAACAGAGAGGACAGTCTAAAGGACTGTAGGAGGAACAGAGAGGACAGTCTAAAGGACAGGAGGAGGAACAGAGAGGACAGTCGAAAGGAGGAGGAACAGAGAGGACAGCCTATGAAGGAGGAGGAACAGAGAGGACAGTCGAAAGGACTGTAGGAGGAACAGAGAGGACAGTCGAAAGGACAGGAGGAGGAACAGAGGACAGTCGAAAGGACAGGAGGAGGAACAGAGAGGACAGTCGAAAGGACTGTAGGAGGAACAGAGAGGACAGTCGAAAGGACTGTAGGAGGAACAGAGAGGACAGTCGAAAGGAGTGGGTTGGTATGAGGGACAGTAAGGATACCAAACTAAATAAAAACTAGAGTGAGAAAGTGTTAGGAAGCCACACACACTGACAGCTTCAGGGAAGCTAGAAAACAAATCACAAGTAAGAGCGCAAAACTCCAAAAGCATGCACAATAAAACAGATGGGGAATAACTGCCTGCTCCAGACAAACATGACTGATATGACCGATTGATAGGAAGGGCACTTGACCCCCCCCCACCTACACACACTCCACAAGGCCCCCCGCTTTTCTCAGTGGGAGAGCTAATCCAGAGGGGTGGACTGAGCCGAGCCCTGACAACAAAGACAACGAGCCAGACCTCCGGTGCGTTGTGTTTTGACGAGGGGTTCCGTCTGAGGAATAAAGCCGTGTTTGTTAGGTAGCTTTACGTCACTGTCATCATAAAGCACCTGAGGCCAGGTTGAACTGTGACGGACGAAACAGCCGTCTCCTGTGCAGCAGCCGGGGGAATGACAGGCTCTCATAAAATACACATAGGAGGAAGTACCGTAAACTTCATCTAGGAAAGGCCACATTAGTCCCAAATGGCACCCTGTTACCTATTTAGGGTACTACTTTTGGTCAAAAGTAGTGCCTTATATAGGAAATAGGGTTCAGTTTGGGACGGATTATGGAGGGCGCTGGGTTCATGAAAGGATACAGGTCTACAGTGTTTTCATAGAGGCCTCTTACTAAAAACGTTTCAGTATTTTAATAAGAGAGAGCGGTGTGTGGGAACAATGGCCACTGGTTACACAAGGTTTACATCTAGACTTGGTTTAACGGTAGACGAACCTGTATCGTTTTCCACGCAGGCATTTAAAAAGGCTGATAAAACCCTGAGGTAGTCATTATTGTGGGGACGATAGCCACTGGTTACACAAGGTTTACATCTAAACTTGGTTTTAATGGTTTAAACGGTAGACGAACCTGTATCGTTTTTCATCGCAGGAAATTAAAAAGGCTGATAAAAGATATCATAAATGAACCAAACCCTGAGGTAGTCATTATTGTGGGGACGATAGCCCTCACAATAGTATAGGCATTTATTGAAACGCAATGTTAAATTCAAATCGCCCTACAATACTGTGTAACTATGTACAGTAGAAGTCGGAAGTTTACATACACCTTAGCCAAATACATTTAAACTCAGTTTTTCACAATTCCTGACATTTAATCCTAGTAAAAAGTCCCTGTCTTAGGTCAGTATGGATCACCACTTTATTTTAAGAACGTGAAATGTCAGAATAATAGTACAGAGAGTTATTTCAGCTTTTATTTATTTCATCTTATTCCCAGTGGGTCAGAAGTTTACATGCACTCAAATAGCGTTTGGTAGCATTGCCTTTAAATTGTTCAACTTGGGTCTAACGTTTCGGGTAGCCTTCCACAAGCTTCCCACAATAATGTTGGGTGAATTTTGGTCCATTCCTCCTGACAGAGCTGGTGTGACTGAGTCAGGTTTGTAGGCCTCCTTGCTCGCACAAGCATTTTTAGTTCTGCCCAAAACTTTTCTATAGGATTGAGGTCGGGGCTTTGTGATGGCCACTCCAATACCTCGACTTTGCTGTCCTTAACCTCTCTAGGGTACGTGGGACGCAAACGCCCCACCTAACCAACATCCAGTGAAAGAGCAAGGTGCCAAATTCCAACAGAAATCTCATAATTAAAATTCCTCAAACATACAAGTATTATACACCATTTTAAAGATAAACTTGTTGTTAATCCCACCACAGTGTCCCATTTCAAAAAGGCTTTACGACAAAAGCGTACCATGCGATTATGTTAGGTCAGCGCCAAGTCACAGAAAAACACAGCCATTTTTCCAGCCAAAGAGAGGAGTCACAAAAAGCAGAAATAGAGATCAAATGAATCACTAACCTTTGATGATCTTCATCAGATGGCACTCATAGGACATAAAGTTCATAAAGTTCATATTTATATATAAAAAAAAATCTCAGTATACATTGCCGCGTTATGTTTTGCCTCCAAAACATCCGGTGAAAGTGCAGAGAGCCACGTCAATTTACAGAAATACTCATCATAAATGTTGATGAAAATACAACTGTTATGCATGGAATTAAAGATATACTTGTCCTTAATGCAACCGCTGTGTTCTGCAACCTCAGATTTAAAAAAAGCACACCATGGAATAATCTGAGTACAGCGCTCAGAGACCAAAACAAGCAATACAGATACCCGCCATGTTATGGAGTCAACAGAAGTCAGAAATAACATTATAAATATTCACTTACCTTTGATGATCTTCATCGGAATGCACTCCCAGGAATCCCAGTTCCACAATAACTGTTAGTTTTGTTCGATAAAGTCCATAATTTATGTCCAAATACCTCCTTTTTGTTCACTAATTTAGTACAGTAATCCAAATGCGCAGGCACTAGGTCCAGACAAAGTCAAAAGTTATATTACAGTTCATAGAAACATGTCAAACGATCTTTACGATGTTTTTATCATAAATCTTCAATAATGTTTCAACAGGAGAATTCCTTTGTCTTTAGAAATGAACGGAGCTAACTCTCACTGCCGCACGCGTGACTGAGCTCATGGCATTCTGGCAGACCCATGACTCAATCAGCTCTCATTCTCTCCCATTTCACAGTAGAAGCCTGAAACAAGGTTCTAAAGACTGTTGACATCTAGTGGAAGCCTTAGGAAGTATAATATGACCCCACAGACACTGTATATTGGATAGGCGAAGACTTGAAAACCTACAAAACTCAGATTTCCCACTTCCATGTTTTTGCCTGCCATATGAGTTCTGTTATACTCACAAACATCATTCAAACAGTTTTAGAAACTGCAGAGTGTTTTCTATACACATCTACTAATAATATGCATATCCTAGCATCTGGGCCTGAGTAGCAGGCAGTTTACTCTGGGAATGCTTTTCATTCGGAAGTGAAAATACTGCCCCCTACCCCAAAGAAGTTAAGCCACTTTGTCACAACTTTGGAAGTTTTCTTGGGGTCATTATCCATTTGGAAGACCCATTTGCGACCAAGCATTAACTTCCTGACTGATGTCTTGAGATTTTGCTTCAATATATACATATCATTTTCCTCTCTCTTGATTCCATCCATTTTGTGAAGTGCACCAATCCCTCCTGCAGCAAAGCACCCCAACAACATGATGCTGCCACCCCCGTGCTTCATGGTTGGGATGGTGTTCCTTAGCTTGCAAGCCTCTCCTTTTTTCCTCCAAACATAACAATGGTCATTATGGCCAAACAGTTCTATTTTTGTTTCCTCAGACCAGAGGACATTTCTCCAAAAAGTACAATCTTCATCCTTATGTGCAGTTGCAAACCGTAATCTGGCTTTTTTATGGTGGTTTTGGAGCAGTGGCTTCTTCCTTGCTGAGCAGCCTTTCAGGTTATGTCGATATAGGACTCGTTTTACTGTGGATATAGACATTTGTGTACCTGTTTCCTCCAGCATCTTCACAAGGTCCTTTGCTGTTGTTCTGGAATTGATTTGCACTTTTTGCACCAAAGTACGTTCATCTCTAGGAGACAGAACGCGTCTCCTTCCTGAGCGGTATGTCGGCTGAGTGGTCCCATGGTGTTTATACTTGCATACTATTGTTTGTTTGTACAGATGAATGTGGTATCTTCAGGCGTTTGGAAAATGCTCCCAAGGATGAACCAGACTTGTGAAGGTCTACAATTTTTTTCTGAGGTTTGGCTGATTTCTTTTGATTTTCCCATGATGTCAAGCAAAGAGGCACTGAGTTTGAAGGTTGGCCTTGACATACATCCACAGGTACACCTCCAATTGACTCAAATGATGTCAATTAGCCTATCAGAAGCTTCTAAAGCCATGACAACATTTTCTGGCATTTTCCAAGCTGTTTAAAACGACATCACGCCACACGTACCTCTAGGGGTACCATCCCCCCCTGCTCACCTGACACAGTGGCGCACAGAACGCAAAAATATTCTTATAAATATTTAACCTCCACACATTAACAAGTCCAATAGCTCAAATGAAAGATAAACACCTTGTTCATCTAGCCAGCGAGTCAGATTTCTAAAATGTTTTACGGCGAAAACATAGCACATATTTATGTCAAACCACCACCAAAAGATAGGCTAATTTACATTGCATCTATTGTTCCACAAATATGGCTATCACAAAAGCAGGATTAAAAGAAAAATAATTCACTAACCTTTTGAAAATCTTCATCAGATGACAGGAATAGGACATGTTATACAGTACATTTATGTTTTTTTCAATAATATGCTATTTCTATCCATAAATCACTGTTTACATTGAACGTCATGTTAAAAAAATGCTACTACAATGTCCGGAGAAATTATTTTAACTCTGCCAGATAACAGAAATACACATCATAAACGTTGACTAAATATACATGTTCTACATATAGTTAGAAAGATACACTTCTTCTTAATGCAACCGCTGTGTTACATTTATTTTTAACGTTACAGAATTCGTTCACTTGTCAATAATATGAGACGGCGCTCATAGATTAGCAATATGGCTCCGCTATTTCGGAGTCCACAGAAACACATAATAACCACATAAATATTCCCTTACCTTTGCCGTTGTTCGATCAGAAGTCGTGGAAGAAGTCATACTTACCAAAACCAGCGTTTGCCTTTCAAATGTGTGTCTTTGGGTTATCAAACGCGACTAATTTCGGTTGAAATGCACCCAAAATTCTATGGGTTGCGCATCAAAACTTCAAAATTACATATTATATGTCGACTAAACTGGTCAAACTAAGTTCAGAATCGAGCTAAAACATGTTATAAACATACATAAAAATCCTTAGCCCGAAAGGACAAGCCTATATCGTTTGGTGGATCTTGGAACGGAGAGAGAAAAATACCGAGGCGCGCACATATTGCGTGACCCGAGGGTTTCTTCCCGCCAAAGGGTGAGGGAGCGCGCGATCTTCACAATGAAGCGCCCCATTGAAAGAGGACATCGCGCTGAAGAGATAGGAACTGTTCCCAGATCTGTAGCTGGTTGGGAAGGGTGGGGGCGATGACGTCAAAGTTGGGCCAACTTTTCTGCTGACAGAAAGAGTTTGGAAGAATGGCTGCCCTGTGAGTTCTACTTTACATAGAGACATAATTTGAACGGTTTTAGAAGCTTTAGAGTGTTTTCTATTCAATAATATTTATTATATGCATATATTAGCAATTTGACAGATTTTTTGTCAGTTTACTATGGGCACGCATTCCTCCAAAGGTGGCAGTATTCTGCCATAGCCTTAACAGGTTTTAAAGGCACAGTCAACTTAGTGTATGTAAACTTCTGACCAACTGGAAGTGCAATACAGTGAATTATAAGTGAAATAATCTGTCTGTAAACAATTGTTGGAAAAATTACTTGTGTCATGCACAAAGTAGATGTCCTAACTGACTTGCCAAAACTATAGTTAGTTGTCAATAAATTGTAAATTTATTAAATAAATAATAAATAATCAAAAAATGAGTTTTAAATTACTCCAACGTAAATGTAACTACGTTAAATTCAAATCGCCCAACATATCATAACATCATAACATACTATCATATCATATCATAACATCATAACATACTATCATAACATCATAACATCATAACATACTATCATATCATATCATAACATACTATCATATCATATCATAACATACTATCATATCATAACATACTATCATATCATAACATACTATCATATCATAACATACTATCATATGATAACATACTATCATATCATAACATCATAACATACTATCATATCATCATAACATACCATCATATCATAACATACCATCATATCATATCATCATAACATACTATCATATCATACTATCATATCATAACATCATAACATACTATCACATCATCATAAGATACCATCATATCATAACATACCATCATATCATATCATCATAACATACTATCATATCATATCATAACATACTATCATATCATATCATCATAACATACTATCATATCATATCATCATAACATACTATCATATCATAACATCATAACATACTACCATATCATATCATCATAACATACTATCATATCATCATAACATACTATCATATCATAACATCATAACATACTATCATATAACATACTATCATATCATAACATCATAACATACTATCATATCATCATAACATACCATCATATCATAACATCATAACATACCATCATAACATACTATCATATCATAACATCATAACATACTATCATATCATCATAACATACCATCATATCATAACATCATAACATACCATCATAACATACTATCATATCATCATAACATACTATCATATCATCATAACATACTATCATATCATAACATACTATCATATCATATCATACTATCATATCATATCATATCATAACATACTATCATATTGAATATGACACCAATGTTGAGGAAAATTCTCAAATGAAGGTACTGCTAAAGTGGATTTTATCATCAGACAATTGTTTTGCCCAAACCTAGCTCAAATTCTAGACGTCGAATGAAAACAAGGCTACAGCATCCGTAAGATATGACAATTATACTTTGGATCAATTTGGACTGAATAGGCTTGTAGGTGCAACAGCTTTTATTAGTATAATTGAATCGCTCTCGTTCAGTTCCGTCCGTTAAGAACTAACGATGTGCTACCTTTTGGTAGCATCAATGACCAATGCTAACTGACAATGGAGATAGAAATTCATTTCATAATTTCTGTTGACGTTATTTATTTGAGGCACAGTTTAAAAAAATATATTTGATCAAATAAAAGTCAACATATCAGTCAGGATGAGAATGACACTTTGAACGAGCATCACCTGCGTGTGTTTGAGATGAGTGGGCTATCGACAGTCGGACATTGCAGGTAGCAGGTAGGCCTATAAAACATGATAGAGAACAGAATAATAACTAGCCAATTCAAAAAAAATATTGTCCCCTCTGGTTAACGGTTTAGCTTTTACTAGGTCTATTGTACGTTTTTTACTATTGTAGAGTTACCATCTTTATTGCAAAAAATAAATACAAATACACACAACTATAAGCTACATATTCATTTGACAAAAGATAATAAACTGGAATACAGTAAATGATAAAACAGGATCATGCAAAACAAGTGTTTCTGAGCGTGACACAGGTCATCAGGATGCAGACAGGCTCTTTAGACCTTCAGAAAATATTCCTACACATTTTGCTGTGTTACAGCCTGAATTCCAATTCAATAGATGTTTTCCCCTCCCCCACCCCCCCACCTACACACAATACCACATAATAACAAAGTGAAAAACATTATTTTTAAATATTTTTTTTTGCAAATGTAATATAGAAATCTCATTTACATACAGTAAGTATTCACACCACTTTGCTATGACAGTCCAAATTACCCTTTGATCATCCTTGAGATGACTTGATTGGAGTTCACCTGTGGCCAATTCAGTTGATTGGACATGATTTGGAAAGAAACACCTGTCTATATAAAGGTGCCACAGTCGACATGTCAGAGCAGGAACTAAACCATAGATAGAATTGTGATGAGGTGAATAAAACTATTTCTAGAGTGTTGAATGTTTCCAAGAGCACAGCCATAATTAGGGGAAATGGAGAAAAAAAACATTAAACTACACAGACTACTTAGAGCTTGATGTCCGACCGAACTGAGCAACCGGGCCAGAAGGATCTATCCATGATGACTCAAAGCTGATACAGACATATCCAAGACGACTCAAAGCTGATACAGACATATCCATGATGACTCAAAGCTGATACAGACATATCCATGATGACTCAAAGCTGATACAGACATATCCAAGAGGACTCAAAGCTGATACAGACATATCCAAGAGGACTCAAAGCTGATACAGACATATCCAAGAGGACTCAAAGCTGATACAGACATATCCAAGAGGACTCAAAGCTGATACAGACATATCCAAGAGGACTCAAAGATGATACAGACATATCCAAGAGGACTCAAAGCTGATACAGACATATCCAAGAGGACTCAAAGCTGATACAGACATATCCAAGAGGACTCAAAGCTGATACAGACATATCCAAGAGGACTCAAAGCTGATACAGACATATCCAAAACGACTCAAAGCTGATACAGACATATCCAAGAGGACTCAAAGCTGATACAGACATATCCAAGAGGACTCAAAGTTGATACAGACATATCCAAGACGACTCAAAGCTGATAGACATATCCAAGAAGACTCAAAGCTGATACAGACATATCCAAGAGGACTCAAAGCTGATACAGACATATCCAAGAAGACTCAAAGCTGATACAGACATATCCAAGAGGACTCAAAGCTGATACAGACGTCATCCATGATGACTCAAAGTTGTAATCATCACCAAAAGGTGCTTCTAACTAAGTATTGACTCCGGGGAGTGAAACCTTATTTAAAATGAGGTCTTGCTGTATTTAATACATTTGATGAAAATATAAAACAAACATGTTTTCAATGTGTCCTTATGGAGTACATGGGTGAGAAATGGTTGATTTTATTTCATCCATTTTTTTTGTTTAATAACAAAATGATCTAACAACAAAATGTGTAAAGGTCAAGAGGTATGAATACTTCCTGTATACTTCCTGTATACTACACACAATCAGGTTTTATGTTGGGCACCGACTGACCCCAAAAATATTTTATGATATATACTGATTTAAAACCTTTATATTTAGCAGTACAAGGAAATACACCACATAACGACAAGACAAAACAGTTCGCTCAATCAAGCATGGTGATCTTGTAGGTTTAAAAGCAAAAGCTTGTTTTCATATAATACAAAAACGCTTGAAAACAGTGGAATGGGATTAGTGTGGTGAGTGAAGAATCCAATACTTTAACTTTTATGCAGTACTAATAACATTATTGTGGAAGAACCTCTTAGCGAGTATGAAATAGGATTACAACCTTCTCAAACAGCCTAAGAAACCTGCATACACATTGAAGTACAATAGACAAACATAGCTACTGTAGTAGGACAAAGACATGTGCTGGAAAACCTTGGTATATAGCATGGGTGAAATAAGCATTGTGGTGCTCATGCGAATTCACTTTCTTTGTCCGCTTCAGACCAATACCGACTTCTCACTTAATACTTCGTTTTTAAGATTTGAATTATACTTACATTTCTGATTAGCTCCTATTGTGAAAAGACTGCAGGTTCTGTTATTTACTCTTGGTCTGAGAACAGAATGAGCAAGAAGACAAGTTACCACCAAAACTTGTGATGTCATGCTACATATGGTACTAGCATACTCTATATAGTGTAGATATGCATCCCAAATGGCAACCTATTCAACTCTTACCCTACGAAGACCAGAAGGTTTTCTGTTCTAACTGATAATTACACCCACCTGATGTCCCAGGTTTAAATCAGTCCCTGATTAGAGGGGAATCACCCACCTGGTGTCCCAGGTCTAAATCAGTCCCTGATTAGAGGGGAATCACCCACCTGGTGTCCCAGGTCTAAATCAGTCCCTGATTAGAGGGGGAACAGTGGAACTGGCTTCGAGGTCCTGATTTGAGTAGGAGGGCCCTATATCGTGCAGCACATTTCACCAATACCCTATGGAGTGCCGTTTGACCCCATGGGCCTTTAAGTGTTCATACCCTTTGACTCATTCCACGTCTTGTTGTATTACAGCCTGAATTCAAAATGGATTAAAAAAACATTAATTTTTTTTAAATGTCATCCATCTACACACAATACCACATAATGACAGTGAAAAATGTTTAGAAATGTTTGCAAATGTATTGACTTTTTAAAGGGGACTTTTAAACATTGGCCTCAGAGACTGAAAAACAGCTTCTATCTCAAGGCCATCAGACTGTTTAACAGTCTGATGGAGATAGAAGCTGTTTAACAGTCTGATGGCCTTGAGATAGAAGCTGTTTAACAGTCTGAGGGCCTTGAGATAGAAGCTGTTTAACAGTCTGATGGCCTTGAGATAGAAGCTGTTTAACAGTCTGAGGGCCTTGAGATAGAAGCTGTTTAACAGTCTGATGGCCTTGAGATAGAAGCTGTTTAACAGTCTGATGGAGATAGAAGCTGTTTAACAGCTTCTATCTCAAGGCCCTCAGACTGTTAAACAGCTTCTATCTCAAGGCCCTCAGACTGTTAAACAGCTTCTATCTCAAGGCCATCAGACTGTTAAACAGCTTCTATCTCAAGGCCATCAGACTGTTAAACAGCTTCTATCTCAAGGCCATCAGACTGTTAAACAGCTTCTATCTCAAGGCCATCAGACTGTTAAACAGCTTCTATCTCAAGGCCATCAGACTGTTAAACAGCTTCTATCTCAAGGCCATCAGACTGTTAAACAGCTTCTATCTCAAGGCCATCAGACTGTTAAACAGCTTCTATCTCAAGGCCATCAGACTGTTAAACAGCTTCTATCTCAAGGCCATCAGACTGTTAAACAGCTTCTATCTCAAGGCCATCAGACTGTTAAACAGCTTCTATCTCAAGGCCATCAGACTGTTAAACAGCTTCTATCTCAAGGCCATCAGACTGTTAAACAGCTTCTATCTCAAGGCCATCAGACTGTTAAACAGCTTCTATCTCAAGGCCATCAGACTGTTAAACAGCTTCTATCTCAAGGCCATCAGACTGTTAAACAGCTTCTATCTCAAGGCCATCAGACTGTTAAACAGCTTCTATCTCAAGGCCATCAGACTGTTAAACAGCTTCTATCTCAAGGCCATCAGACTGTTAAACAGCTTCTATCTCAAGGCCATCAGACTGTTAAACAGCTTCTATCTCAAGGCCATCAGACTGTTAAACAGCTTCTATCTCAAGGCCATCAGACTGTTAAACAGCTTCTATCTCAAGGCCATCAGACTGTTAAACAGCTTCTATCTCAAGGCCATCAGACTGTTAAACAGCTTCTATCTCAAGGCCCTCAGACTGTTAAACAGCTTCTATCTCAAGGCCATCAGACTGTTAAACAGCTTCTATCTCAAGGCCATCAGACTGTTAAACAGCTTCTATCTCAAGGCCCTCAGACTGTTAAATAGCTTCTATCTAGAGGCCATCAGACTGTTAAATAGCTTCTATCTCCATCAGACTGTTAAATAGCTTCTATCTCCATCAGACTGTTAAACAGCTTCTATCTCAAGGCCATCAGACTGTTAAACAGCTTCTATCTCAAGGCCCTCAGACTGTTAAATAGCTTCTATCTAGAGGCCATCAGACTGTTAAATAGCTTCTATCTCCATCAGACTGTTAAATAGCTTCTATCTCCATCAGACTGTTAAACAGCTTCTATCTCAAGGCCATCAGACTGTTAAACAGCTTCTATCTAGAGGCCATCAGACTGTTAAATAGCCATCACTAACACATTAGATGCTGCTACCCTATATACATAGACTTGAAATGACTGGACACATTAATAATGTCACTTTAATAATGTTTACATATATTTTGCATTACTCATCTCATATGTATATACTGTATTCTATGTCTATGCTACTGTATCTTAGTCTATACATTACTCATCTCATATGTATATACTGTATTCTATATCTATGCTACTGTATCTTAGTCTATACATTACTCATCTCATATGTATATACTGTATTCTATATCTATGCTACTGTATCTTAGTCTATGCATTACTCATCTCATATGTATATACTGTATTCTATATCTATGCTACTGTATCTTAGTCTATACATTACTCATCTCATATGTAAATACTGTATTCTATATCTATGCTACTGTATCTTAGTCTATACATTACTCATCTCATATGTATATACTGTATTCTATATCTATGCTACTGTATCTTAGTCTATACATTACTCATCTCATATGTATATACTGTATTCTATATCGATGCTACTGTATCTTAGTCTATACATTACTCATCTCATATGTATATACTGTATTCTATATCTATGCTACTGTATCTTAGTCTATACATTACTCATCTCATATGTATATACTGTATTCTATATCTATGCTACTGTATCTTAGTCTATACATTACTCATCTCATATGTATATACTGTATTCTATATCTATGCTACTGTATCTTAGTCTATACATTACTCGTCTCATATGTATATACTGTATTCTATATCTATGCTACTGTATCTTAGTCTATACATTACTCGTCTCATATGTATATACTGTATTCTATATCTATGCTACTGTATCTTAGTCTATACATTACTCATCTCATATGTATATACTGTATTCTATATCTATGCTACTGTATCTTAGTCTATACATTACTCATCTCATATGTATATACTGTATTCTATATCGATGCTACTGTATCTTAGTCTATACATTACTCATCTCATATGTATATACTGTATTCTATATCTATGCTACTGTATCTTAGTCTATACATTACTCATCTCATATGTATATACTGTATTCTATATCTATGCTACTGTATCTTAGTCTATACATTACTCATCTCATATGTATATACTGTATTCTATATCTATGCTACTGTATCTTAGTCTATACATTACTCATCTCATATGTATATACTGTATTCTATATCTATGCTACTGTATCTTAGTCTATACATTACTCATCTCATATGTATATACTGTATTCTATATCTATGCTACTGTATCTTAGTCTATACATTACTCATCTCATATGTATATACTGTATTCTATATCTATGCTACTGTATCTTAGTCTATACATTACTCATCTCATATGTATATACTGTATTCTATATCTATGCTACTGTATCTTAGTCTATACATTACTCATCTCATATGTATATACTGTATTCTATATCGATGCTACTGTATCTTAGTCTATACATTACTCATCTCATATGTATATACTGTATTCTATATCTATGCTACTGTATCTTAGTCTATACATTACTCATCTCATATACTGTATTCTATATCTATGCTACTGTATCTTAGTCTATACATTACTCATCTCATATACTGTATTCTATATCTATGCTACTGTATCTTAGTCTATACATTACTCATCTCATATGTATATACTGTATTCTATATCTATGCTACTGTATCTTAGTCTATACATTACTCATCTCATATGTATATACTGTATTCTATCCTATTCTACTGTATCTTAGTCTATACATTACTCATCTCATATGTATATACTGTATTCTATATCTATGCTACTGTATCTTAGTCTATACATTACTCATCTCATATGTATATACTGTATTCTATATCTATGCTACTGTATCTTAGTCTATACATTACTCATCTCATATACTGTATTCTATATCTATGCTACTGTATCTTAGTCTATACATTACTCATCTCATATGTATATACTGTATTCTATATCTATGCTACTGTATCTTAGTCTATACATTACTCATCTCATATGTATATACTGTATTCTATCCTATTCTACTGTATCTTAGTCTATACATTACTCATCTCATATGTATATACTGTATTCTATATCTATGCTACTGTATCTTAGTCTATACATTACTCATCTCATATGTATATACTGTATTCTATATCTATGCTACTGTATCTTAGTCTATACATTACTCGTCTCATATGTATATACTGTATTCTATATCTATGCTACTGTATCTTAGTCTATACATTACTCGTCTCATATGTATATACTGTATTCTATATCTATGCTACTGTATCTTAGTCTATACATTACTCATCTCATATGTATATACTGTATTCTATGTCTATGCTACTGTATCTTAGTCTATACATTACTCGTCTCATATGTAAATACTGTATTCTATATCTATGCTACTGTATCTTAGTCTATACATTACTCGTCTCATATGTATATACTGTATTCTATATCTATGCTACTGTATCTTAGTCTATACATTACTCGTCTCATATGTATATACTGTATTCTATATCGATGCTACTGTATCTTAGTCTATACATTACTCGTCTCATATGTAAATACTGTATTCTATATCTATGCTACTGTATCTTAGTCTATACATTACTCGTCTCATATGTATATACTGTATTCTATATCGATGCTACTGTATCTTAGTCTATACATTACTCATCTCATATGTATATACTGTATTCTATATCGATGCTACTGTATCTTAGTCTATACATTACTCGTCTCATATGTAAATACTGTATTCTATATCTATGCTACTGTATCTTAGTCTATACATTACTCGTCTCATATGTATATACTGTATTCTATATCGATGCTACTGTATCTTAGTCTATACATTACTCGTCTCATATGTAAATACTGTATTCTATATCTATGCTACTGTATCTTAGTCTATACATTACTCGTCTCATATGTATATACTGTATTCTATATCGATGCTACTGTATCTTAGTCTATACATTACTCGTCTCATATGTAAATACTGTATTCTATATCTATGCTACTGTATCTTAGTCTATACATTACTCATCTCATATGTAGATACTGTATTCTATATCTATGCTACTGTATCTTAGTCTATACATTACTCATCTCATATGTATATACTGTATTCTATATCTATGCTACTGTATCTTAGTCTATACATTACTCATCTCATATGTATATACTGTATTCTATATCGATGCTACTGTATCTTAGTCTATACATTACTCATCTCATATGTATATACTGTATTCTATATCTATGCTACTGTATCTTAGTCTATACATTACTCATCTCATATGTATATACTGTATTCTATATCTATGCTACTGTATCTTAGTCTATACATTACTCATCTCATATGTATATACTGTATTCTATATCTATGCTACTGTATCTTAGTCTATACATTACTCATCTCATATGTATATACTGTATTCTATATCGATGCTACTGTATCTTAGTCTATACATTACTCATCTCATATGTATATACTGTATTCTATATCTATGCTACTGTATCTTAGTCTATACATTACTCATCTCATATGTATATACTGTATTCTATATCGATGCTACTGTATCTTAGTCTATACATTACTCATCTCATATGTATATACTGTATTCTATATCTATGCTACTGTATCTTAGTCTATACATTACTCATCTCATATACTGTATTCTATATCTATGCTACTGTATCTTAGTCTATACATTACTCATCTCATATACTGTATTCTATATCTATGCTACTGTATCTTAGTCTATACATTACTCATCTCATATGTATATACTGTATTCTATATCTATGCTACTGTATCTTAGTCTATACATTACTCATCTCATATGTATATACTGTATTCTATCCTATTCTACTGTATCTTAGTCTATACATTACTCATCTCATATGTATATACTGTATTCTATATCTATGCTACTGTATCTTAGTCTATACATTACTCATCTCATATGTATATACTGTATTCTATATCTATGCTACTGTATCTTAGTCTATACATTACTCATCTCATATACTGTATTCTATATCTATGCTACTGTATCTTAGTCTATACATTACTCATCTCATATGTATATACTGTATTCTATATCTATGCTACTGTATCTTAGTCTATACATTACTCATCTCATATGTATATACTGTATTCTATCCTATTCTACTGTATCTTAGTCTATACATTACTCATCTCATATGTATATACTGTATTCTATATCTATGCTACTGTATCTTAGTCTATACATTACTCATCTCATATGTATATACTGTATTCTATATCTATGCTACTGTATCTTAGTCTATACATTACTCGTCTCATATGTATATACTGTATTCTATATCTATGCTACTGTATCTTAGTCTATACATTACTCGTCTCATATGTATATACTGTATTCTATATCTATGCTACTGTATCTTAGTCTATACATTACTCATCTCATATGTATATACTGTATTCTATGTCTATGCTACTGTATCTTAGTCTATACATTACTCGTCTCATATGTAAATACTGTATTCTATATCTATGCTACTGTATCTTAGTCTATACATTACTCGTCTCATATGTATATACTGTATTCTATATCTATGCTACTGTATCTTAGTCTATACATTACTCGTCTCATATGTATATACTGTATTCTATATCGATGCTACTGTATCTTAGTCTATACATTACTCGTCTCATATGTAAATACTGTATTCTATATCTATGCTACTGTATCTTAGTCTATACATTACTCGTCTCATATGTATATACTGTATTCTATATCGATGCTACTGTATCTTAGTCTATACATTACTCATCTCATATGTATATACTGTATTCTATATCGATGCTACTGTATCTTAGTCTATACATTACTCGTCTCATATGTAAATACTGTATTCTATATCTATGCTACTGTATCTTAGTCTATACATTACTCGTCTCATATGTATATACTGTATTCTATATCGATGCTACTGTATCTTAGTCTATACATTACTCGTCTCATATGTAAATACTGTATTCTATATCTATGCTACTGTATCTTAGTCTATACATTACTCGTCTCATATGTATATACTGTATTCTATATCGATGCTACTGTATCTTAGTCTATACATTACTCGTCTCATATGTAAATACTGTATTCTATATCTATGCTACTGTATCTTAGTCTATACATTACTCATCTCATATGTAGATACTGTATTCTATATCTATGCTACTGTATCTTAGTCTATACATTACTCATCTCATATGTATATACTGTATTCTATATCTATGCTACTGTATCTTAGTCTATACATTACTCATCTCATATGTATATACTGTATTCTATATCGATGCTACTGTATCTTAGTCTATACATTACTCATCTCATATGTATATACTGTATTCTATATCTATGCTACTGTATCTTAGTCTATACATTACTCATCTCATATGTATATACTGTATTCTATATCTATGCTACTGTATCTTAGTCTATACATTACTCATCTCATATGTATATACTGTATTCTATATCTATGCTACTGTATCTTAGTCTATACATTACTCATCTCATATGTATATACTGTATTCTATATCGATGCTACTGTATCTTAGTCTATACATTACTCATCTCATATGTATATACTGTATTCTATATCTATGCTACTGTATCTTAGTCTATACATTACTCATCTCATATGTATATACTGTATTCCATAATCTATGCTACTGTATCTTAGTCTATACATTACTCATCTCATATGTATATACTGTATTCTATATCTATGCTACTGTATCTTAGTCTATACATTACTCGTCTCATATGTATATACTGTATTCTATATCTATGCTACTGTATCTTAGTCTATACATTACTCGTCTCATATGTATATACTGTATTCTATATCTATGCTACTGTATCTTAGTCTATACATTACTCATCTCATATGTATATACTGTATTCTATATCTATGCTACTGTATCTTAGTCTATACATTACTCATCTCATATGTATATACTGTATTCTATATCGATGCTACTGTATCTTAGTCTATACATTACTCATCTCATATGTATATACTGTATTCTATATCTATGCTACTGTATCTTAGTCTATACATTACTCATCTCATATGTATATACTGTATTCTATATCTATGCTACTGTATCTTAGTCTATACATTACTCATCTCATATGTATATACTGTATTCTATATCTATGCTACTGTATCTTAGTCTATACATTACTCATCTCATATGTATATACTGTATTCTATATCTATGCTACTGTATCTTAGTCTATACATTACTCATCTCATATGTATATACTGTATTCTATATCTATGCTACTGTATCTTAGTCTATACATTACTCATCTCATATGTATATACTGTATTCTATATCTATGCTACTGTATCTTAGTCTATACATTACTCATCTCATATGTATATACTGTATTCTATATCTATGCTACTGTATCTTAGTCTATACATTACTCATCTCATATGTATATACTGTATTCTATATCGATGCTACTGTATCTTAGTCTATACATTACTCATCTCATATGTATATACTGTATTCTATATCTATGCTACTGTATCTTAGTCTATACATTACTCATCTCATATACTGTATTCTATATCTATGCTACTGTATCTTAGTCTATACATTACTCATCTCATATACTGTATTCTATATCTATGCTACTGTATCTTAGTCTATACATTACTCATCTCATATGTATATACTGTATTCTATATCTATGCTACTGTATCTTAGTCTATACATTACTCATCTCATATGTATATACTGTATTCTATCCTATTCTACTGTATCTTAGTCTATACATTACTCATCTCATATGTATATACTGTATTCTATATCTATGCTACTGTATCTTAGTCTATACATTACTCATCTCATATGTATATACTGTATTCTATATCTATGCTACTGTATCTTAGTCTATACATTACTCATCTCATATACTGTATTCTATATCTATGCTACTGTATCTTAGTCTATACATTACTCATCTCATATGTATATACTGTATTCTATATCTATGCTACTGTATCTTAGTCTATACATTACTCATCTCATATGTATATACTGTATTCTATCCTATTCTACTGTATCTTAGTCTATACATTACTCATCTCATATGTATATACTGTATTCTATATCTATGCTACTGTATCTTAGTCTATACATTACTCATCTCATATGTATATACTGTATTCTATATCTATGCTACTGTATCTTAGTCTATACATTACTCGTCTCATATGTATATACTGTATTCTATATCTATGCTACTGTATCTTAGTCTATACATTACTCGTCTCATATGTATATACTGTATTCTATATCTATGCTACTGTATCTTAGTCTATACATTACTCATCTCATATGTATATACTGTATTCTATGTCTATGCTACTGTATCTTAGTCTATACATTACTCGTCTCATATGTAAATACTGTATTCTATATCTATGCTACTGTATCTTAGTCTATACATTACTCGTCTCATATGTATATACTGTATTCTATATCTATGCTACTGTATCTTAGTCTATACATTACTCGTCTCATATGTATATACTGTATTCTATATCGATGCTACTGTATCTTAGTCTATACATTACTCGTCTCATATGTAAATACTGTATTCTATATCTATGCTACTGTATCTTAGTCTATACATTACTCGTCTCATATGTATATACTGTATTCTATATCGATGCTACTGTATCTTAGTCTATACATTACTCATCTCATATGTATATACTGTATTCTATATCGATGCTACTGTATCTTAGTCTATACATTACTCGTCTCATATGTAAATACTGTATTCTATATCTATGCTACTGTATCTTAGTCTATACATTACTCGTCTCATATGTATATACTGTATTCTATATCGATGCTACTGTATCTTAGTCTATACATTACTCGTCTCATATGTAAATACTGTATTCTATATCTATGCTACTGTATCTTAGTCTATACATTACTCGTCTCATATGTATATACTGTATTCTATATCGATGCTACTGTATCTTAGTCTATACATTACTCGTCTCATATGTAAATACTGTATTCTATATCTATGCTACTGTATCTTAGTCTATACATTACTCGTCTCATATGTATATACTGTATTCTATATCTATGCTACTGTATCTTAGTCTATACATTACTCATCTCATATGTATATACTGTATTCTATATCTATGCTACTGTATCTTAGTCTATACATTACTCATCTCATATGTATATACTGTATTCTATATCTATGCTACTGTATCTTAGTCTATACATTACTCATCTCATATGTATATACTGTATTCTATATCTATGCTACTGTATCTTAGTCTATACATTACTCGTCTCATATGTATATACTGTATTCTATATCTATGCTACTGTATCTTAGTCTATACATTACTCATCTCATATGTATATACTGTATTCTATATCTATGCTACTGTATCTTAGTCTATACATTACTCATCTCATATGTATATACTGTATTCTATATCTATGCTACTGTATCTTAGTCTATACATTACTCATCTCATATGTATATACTGTATTCTATATCTATATATAGATTTATTATTTATTCATATATTTATTGATATTTATATGTTCTTAATCCCATTCCTTTACTTTAGATGGGGAGTGTTAGATATTACTGCACTGTCGGAGCTAAAAACACAAGCATTTCGCTACTCCTGCAATAACATCTGCTAAACACATACAGTGGGGAGAACAAGTATTTGATAACCTGCCGATTTTGCAGGTTTTCCTACTTACAAAGCATGTAGAGGTCTGTAATGTTTTATCATAGGTACACTTCAACTGTAAGAGACGGAATCTAAAACAAAAATTTAGATAATCACATTTTATGATTTTTAAGTAATTAATTTGCATTTTATTGCTTGACATATATATATATGTATATATATATGTATTTGAGACATCAGAAAAGCAGAACTTAATATTTGGTACAGAAACCTGTGTTTAAAATTACAGAGATCATACGTTTCCTGTAGTTCTTGACCAGGTTTGCACACACTGCAGCAGGGATTTTGGCCCACTCCTCCATACAGACCTTCTCCAGATCCTTCAGGTTTTGGAGGCTGTCACTGGGCAATACGGACGTTCAGCTCCCTCCAAAGATTTTCTATTGGGTTCAGGTCTGGAGACTGGCTTGTCCACTCCAGGACCTTGAGATGCTTCTTACGGAGCCACTCCTTAGTTGCCCTGGCTGTGTGTTTCGGGTCGTTGTCATGCTGGAAGACCCAGCCACGACCCATCTTCAATGCTCTTACTGAGGGAAGGAGGTTGTTGGCCAAGATCTCGCGATACATGGCCCCATCCATCCTCCCCTCAATACGGTGCAGTCATCCTGTCCCCTTTGCAGAAAAGCATCCCCAAAGAATGATGTTCCCACCTCCATGCTTCACGGTTGGGATGATGTTCTTGTGGTTGTACTCATCCTTCTTCCTCCAAACATGGCGAGTGGAGTTTAGACCAAAAGCTCTATTTTTGTCTCATCAGACCACATGACCTTCTCCCATTCCTCCTCTGGATCATCCAGATGGTCATTGGCAAACTTCAGGCGGGCCTGGACATGTGCTGGCTTGAGCAGGGGGACCTTGCGTGCGTGCGCTGCAGGATTTTAATCCATGACGGCGTAGTGTGTTACTAATGGTTTTCTTTGAGACTGTGGTCCCAGCTCTCTTCAGGTCATTGACCAGGTCCTGCCGTGTAGTTCTGGGCTGATCCCTCACCTTCCTCATGATCATTGATGCCCCACGAGGTGAGATCTTGCAAAGATACCCAGACTGAGGGTGATTGACTGTCATCTTGAACTTCTTCCATTTTCGAATAATTGCGCCAACAGTTGTTGCCTTCTCACCAAGCTGCTTGCCTATTGTCCATCCCAGCCTTGTGCAGGTCTACGGAATCTCTGGAGTCCGTTTGATTGAGTGTGTGGACAGGTGTCCTTTATACAGGTAACGAGTTCAAACAGGTGCAGTTAATACAGGTAATGAGTGGAGAACAGGAGGGCTTCTTAAAGAAAAACTAACAGGTCTGTGAGAGCCGGAATTCTTACTGGTTGGTAGGTGATCAAATACTTATGTCATGCAATAAAATGCTAATTAATTACTTAAAAATCATAATGTGATTTTCGTTTTAGATTCCGTCTCAGGCAGTTGAAGTGTACCTATGATAAAAATTACAGACCTCTACATGCTTTGTAAGTAGGAAAACCTGCAAAATTGGCAGTCTATCAAATACTTGTTCTCCCCGCTGTATGTGACAAATACATTTGATTTGATAAGGAAATCAGACAATTGAGATAAATAAACTAGGCCCTAATGGATTTTACATGACTGGGCAGAGGCACAGCCATGTGTGGACCTGGGAGGGAATAAGAGCCAGGCCCAGCCAATCAGAATTAGTTTTTCCCCACAAAAGGGCTTTATTAGACAGAAAATTATCCTCAGATTCATCAGTTGTTCGGGTGGCTGGTCTCAGACGATCCCGCAGGTGAGGTCGGATGTGAAGGTTCTGGTCTGCGGTTGTGAGGCCGGCTGGATATACTGCCAAATTCTCTAAAATTACATTGGAGGCGGCTTATACTTTAAATTCTCAGTTCTGCGGTCAGCATTCCAAATCCAAGCTCCCTCAAAACTTGAGACATGTGTGGCATTGTGTAGTGTGACAAAACTGCACATTTTAGAATGGTCTTATATTGCCCCCCAGCACAAGGTGCACCTGTGTAATGAACATGCTGTTGAATCAGATTGTTGATATGCCACACCTGTCAGGTGGATGGATTATCTTGGCAAAGGAGAAATGCTCACTAACAGGGATGTAAACAAATTTGTGCACAACTTTAGATAGAAATCAGCTTTTTGTGCGTATGGAACATTTCTGGGATCTTTAATTTCAGCTCATGAAACATGGGACCAACACTTGACATGTTGTGTTTATATTTTTGTTAAGTAATTCCATTGTCATTTTTATTTATTAAAAAATATATTTTATTATTTAACTAAGTCCGTTAAGAACAAATTCTTATTTTCAATGACAGCCTACCAGGGAACAGTGGGTTAACTGCCTGTTCAGGGGCAGAACGACCTTGTCAGCTCGGGGGATTCGATCTTGCAACCTTTCGGTTACAAGTCCAACGCTCTAACCACTAGGCTACCTGCCGCCCCCACATTATCGGCTATTGTGTGTAGTAACACAACATCTCAATTGAATCCATTTTGAGTTCAGGCTGTATAAATCTACGGGGTGAATACTTGCTGTAGGTCATAGGTCATAGGGATGGGATGTAGACATACTGTATATTTAATACTGTAATGTTACTACTCTGGTACCTGTTCTTGTAGCCTTCTGTAGAGAAGGGGTTTCTTCCATTGAGCGAGGCTGCAGCAGGCAGCAGGATGGCAGGAACTGACGTCAGGTCATACGCTTCATAAGAGCTGGAGGGCGGAGGTGCACAGCATCAACACCCTAACACACCGTCAACCCCAACACACACTAATAAAGTTGTTTTTTTAAATGTTTAAACTCCAATGACTGTCAGATTAGAGTCAACAGACTATGACTTTGAATCAGAAGGGGTTTGGCTGGCTCCTCTCTACTGTCTGACACATTGTAACCTACCAGCTAATCTCCCTCAGTGTAACAGGGGTGGAAAAAGCACCCAATTGTCATACTTGAGTAAAAGTACAGATACCTTAAGAGGAAGTGACCTCAAGTCAGCCAATAAAATACTACTTGAGTAAAAGTATTTGGTTTTTAAATATACTTAAGTATTAAAAGCACATGTAATTGCTCAAATATACTTAAGTATCAAAAGTAAAATTAAAAATAAATAAAATCACTTAAAATTCTTTATATTATGCAAAGCAGATGGCACCATTTTTTTGTTGTTAACATTTACAGATAGCCAGGGGAACACTCCAACACTCAGAGATGATTTACAGATAGCCAGGGGAACACTCCAACACTCAGAGATGATTTACAGATAGCCAGGGGAACACTCCAACACTCAGAGATGATTTACAGATAGCCAGGGGAACACTCCAACACTCAGAGATGATTTACAGATAGCCAGGGGAACACTCCAACACTCAGAGATTATTTACAGATAGCCAGGGGAACACTCCAACACTCAGAGATGATTTACAGATAGCCAGGGGAACACTCCAACACTCAGAGATGATTTACAGATAGCCAGGGGAACACTCCAACACTCAGAGATGATTTACAGATAGCCAGGGGAACACTCAGAGATGATTTACAGATAGCCAGGGGAACACTCAGAGATGATTTACAGATAGCCAGGGGAACACTCAGAGATGATTTACAGATAGCCAGGGGAACACTCAGAGATGATTTACAGATAGCCAGGGGAACACTCAGAGATGATTTACAGATAGCCAGGGGAACACTCAGAGATGATTTACAGATAGCCAGGGGAACACTCCAACACTCAGAGATTATTTACAAAAGATGCATTTGTGCTTAGTGAGTCTGCCAAGCCAGAGGCAGTAGGGATGAGCACGCGTTCTCTTGATAAGTGGTCAAATTAGACTATTATCCTGACCTGTTAAGCGTTCAAAATATAACGATATATTTTTACTTAAGTACTTTACACAACTGGTGTAATAGCAGGGGCAGATTTTGGGGCGCCGTTTCAAAATGCAATTGAGGGGCCCCTTACACACAAAAGGGATATTTTCCTCCATACATTAAGTATTGTAATAATGAATAACCTGATGTTAAAAAGACCTTCAATTCTAGGGTTTAATTTCAACTCAATTCATGTTCGTTTTTCCATTTGTGTCGAGACACAGTAGAGACACAGAGCACAGTGATGAATTAATGTGTTCCGGATGGGCTGCTTAGTTACCCCGAAGGCCAAGCGGGGTCTGCTTACCCAAAGGCGCAGGGGCGAGCAGGGGCCTGGGAAAGCTCCTTGTGGAGGGTATAGTGGTGGAGGTGGCCCGACCGGTGGATCTGGTAGTCTCTGGGCAGGGGAGGGATGGAGCCGCTAGGCTTCATGGGACGCTCATCTGAGTGGGGAAAATTCATTCTAAAATAAGCTTGACTAAGAGAATGTCAACAAGATAGAGTGGAAATGGGGAAAAACAACATTGGTTCAAATAGAAGGTGAATCCACAGTTTGACGTGGATGTCGCTGGTCCAAAACAAGTGCCTAGAAGGGTTCACACACACACACAAAGGACTGCTGCAACCAAGCCTGACAATGTCAATAGCTTGGACCATTGGAAAATACAAAATGCTGAGGTCGCCATCTACTGGTGAGTCTGGAGTCACACGTGTCCAACGTCAATCAAACTGAGCCTTTTTTTTATCTGTTATTTAACCAGATTAGTTGACTGAGAACAGATTCTCATTTGCAGCAACGACCTGGGGAATAGTTACAGGGGAGAGGAGGGGGATGAATGAGACAATTGTAAACTGGGGATTATTAGGTGACCGTGATGGTTTGAGGGTCAGATTGGGACTTCAACCAGGACACCGGGGTTAAACACCCCTACTCTCACGATAAGGACAAAGGGGGGGGGGGGGGGGGGGGTCAAAATCAAAAGTAACAGTCAGTATCTGGTGTGGCCACCAGCTGCATTAAGTACTGCCTTCACTCCTGCATACCACATCTTGTTATTTTACCTTTATTTAACTAGGCAAGTCAGTTAAGAACACATTCGTATTTACAATGACAGCCTAGGAACATTAAGTTAACAGCCTTGTTCAGGGGGCAGAACAGATTTTTACCTCGTCAGCTCTGGGATTCGATCTAGCAAACCTTCTGGTTACTGGCCCAACACTAACCTACCTGACGCTACCTGTGCTGTGGGAGAAAAGGCTGTGGATCGTACAGTAATAATCACCTGGGGGGAAAAAATTAAACGAATACCTCGGAAATCACACTTGGGATACATCCTGCTGTCATTCTTCCATGTCTTATCAAACCGAAAGGGTCTCTCAGAGATGTCTTTCTCTGGGTAGTTATTATCCGAGGTGCCCAGCCGGGACAACGGAGACGCCTCTCTGCCCAGGAAGGAGGAAGTAGACCTGAACACGAAAATAACATTTCAATAGTAGGCCACAAATTTAAAATCCATTCAACTGAATGGAGTAGTGTCTAATAATAACCTGACTCTGCATCTCATATCTACCTCCATCACTCCAGTATCCCTGTCTCCTTAGCCCCCTATACATATCTACCTCCATCACATGTAAATATGGTATTGGAACTGACTTTAAATATTTCCTGTATATAGTATGCTTACTGAAATGTGAATTTAAATATCCCCCCCACCCATCATCTTCTAGTAATAAACTCAGCAAAAAAATGACATCCTCTCACTGTCAACTTTAACAAACTTAACATGTGTAAATATTTGAATGAACATAACAAGATTCAACAACAGACATAAACTGAACAAGTTCCACAGACATGTGACTAACAGAAATTGAAAAATGTGTCCCTGAAGAAAGGGAGGGTCAAAATCAAAAGTAACAGCCAGTATCTGGTGTGGCCACCAGCTGCATTAAGTACTGCAGTGCATCTCCTCCTCATGGACTGCACCAGATTTGCCAGTTCTTGCTGTGAGAGGTTATCCCACAGTTCCCAGACACTCCGATCCAACAGGTCCCAGACGTGCTCAATGGGAGCAAGTTGAGATCCGGGCTCTTCGCTGGCCATGGCAGAACACTTGACATTCCTGTCTTGCAGGAAATCACACACAGAATGACCAGTATGGCATGGTCATGCTGGAGGGTGATGTCAGGATGAGCCTGCAGGAAGGGTACCACGAGGGAGGATATCTTCCCTGTAACGCACAGCGTTGAGATTGCCTGCAATGACAAGCTCAGTCCGATGATGCTGTGACACACCACGATAAACACGACTTCGACGATAAACGCGAATCCGACCATCACCTCTGGTGAGAAAAAAACCTCGACTCGTCAGTGAAAAGCATTTTTTGCCAGTCCTGTCTGGTCCAGCGACGGTGGGTTTGTGCCCCTAGGCGACGTTATTTCCGGTGATGACTGGATGAGGACATGCCTTACAACAGGCCTACAAGCCCTCAGTCCAGCCTCTCTCAGCCTATTGCGGACAGTCTGAACACTGATGGAGGGATTGTGCGTTCCTGGTGTAACTCGGGCAGTTGTTGTTGCCATCCTGTACCTGTCCCGCAGATGTGATGTTGGGATGTACCGATCCTGTGCAGGTGTTGTTACACATGATTGTTACACATGGTCTGCCACTGCGAGGACGATCAGCTGTCCATCCTGTCTCCATGTAGCACTGTCTTAGGCATCTCACAGTACGGACATTGCAATTTATTGCCCTGACCACATCTGCAGTCCTCAAGCCTCCTTGCAGCATGCCTAAGGCATGTTCACGCAGATGAGAAGGAGACCCTGGGCATCTTTCTTTTGGTGTTTTTCCAGAGTCAGTAGAAAGGCCTTTTTAGTGTGCTAAGTTTTCATAACTGTGACCTTAATTGCCTACCGTCTGTAAGCTGTTAGTGTCTTAACGACCGTTCCACAGGTGCATGTTCATTAATTGTTTATGGTTCATTGAACAAGAATGGGAAACAGTGTTTAAACCCTTCACAATGAAGATCTGTGAAGTTTAGATTTTTACTAATTATCTTTGAAAGACAGGGTCCTGAAAAAGGGCTGTTTCTATTATTTACTGAGTTTACATTGCATTGATTATTGCATTGTTGGTCGAGTTTGCAAGAAAGGCATTTCACTGTAGTTGTGCATGTGAAATTAACACCTTAAACTTTCGACCAAGGCCCATCAAAAGTACTGCACTATATAGGGAATAGGGTGCCATGGGGCTCTGGTCTAAAGTAATGCACTATATAGGGAATAGGGTGCCATTTGGGACGTAGACATTCTCTTGTACACTTAACATTACTTACCCCTCTACATTCCAGGTGGAATCCTTTCGGTCCCTGGAGTCTAGAATTTCAAAAGAAAATAAAAAGCATGTTGTGGTATTCAGCTATAAGATGTGAAGGAAGTGGAACCAGCATAGTAGAATCAGTCACACTAGAATCTAATATATTAGGATTAGATACTGCACATGCAGCAGCTACTCTTCCTGGTGTAACCATCATATCAAACATCCCAAATCAAATCTAGAATCAGCTTTCTATTGCCCAACAAAGCATCCTTCACTCACGCCACCAAACTTACTCTAGTAAAACTGACTATCCTACCAATCCTCGAATTCGGCGATATAATTTACAAAATAGCCCCCAACACTCTACTCAGCAAACTGAATGCAGTCTATCACAGTGCCATCCGTTTTGTCACCAAAGCCCCATATACCACCCACCACTGCGACCTGTATGCTCTCGTCAGCTGGCCCTTGCTACATATTCGTCATCAGATCCAATGGTTCCAGGTCATCTATAAGTCTTTGCTAGGTAAAGCTCCGCCTTATCTCAGCTCACTGGTCACCATAACAACACCCACCCGTAGCACACACTCCAACAGGTTTATCTCACTGGTCATCCCCAAAGCCAACACCTCCTTTGGCCGCCTTTCCATCCAGTTCTCTGCTGCCAGTGACTGGAACGAATTACAAAAAAAAAAAAAAATTGCTGAAGTTGGAGAGTTACATTTCCCTCACTAAATTTAAACATCAGCTATCTGAGCAGCTAACCGATCGCTGCAGCTGTACATAGTCCATCTGTAAATAGCCCACCCAATCTACCTACCTCATCCTGTTTTTATTTATTTACTTTGCTGCTATTTTGCACAACAGTATCTCTACTTGCACATCATCATCATCTATCACTCCAGTGTTAATCAGGTCGCAGTTATAAATGAGAACTTGTTCTCAACTGGCCTACCTGGTTAAATAAAGGTGTTCTCAACTGGCCTACCTGGTTAAATAAAGGTGTTCTCATCTAGCCTACCTGGTTAAATAAAGGTGTTCTCATCTAGCCTACCTGGTTAAATAAAGGTGTTCTCATCTAGCCTACCTGGTTAAATAAAGGTGTTCTCAACTAGCCTACCTGGTTAAATAAAGGTGTTCTCAACTAGCCTACCTGGTTAAATAAAGGTGTTCTCAACTAGCCTACCTGGTTAAATAAAGGTGTTCTCAACTAGCCTACCTGGTTAAATAAAGGTGTTCTCAACTAGCCTACCTGGTTAAATAAAGGTGTTCTCAACTAGCCTACCTGGTTAAATAAAGGTGTTCTCAACTAGCCTACCTGGTTAAATAAAGGTGTTCTCAACTAGCCTACCTGGTTAAATAAAGGTGTTCTCAACTAGCCTACCTGGTTAAATAAAGGTGTTCTCAACTAGCCTACCTGGTTAAATAAAGGTGTTCTCAACTAGCCTACCTGGTTAAATAAAGGTGTTCTCATCTAGCCTACCTGGTTAAATAAAGGTGTTCTCAACTAGCCTACCTGGTTAAATAAAGGTGTTCTCAACTAGCCTACCTGGTTAAATAAAAGGTGTTCTCAACTAGCCTACCTGGTTAAATAAAGGTGTTCTCAACTGGCCTACCTGGTTAAATAAAGGTGTTCTCATCTAGCCTACCTGGTTAAATAAAGGTGTTCTCAACTGGCCTACCTGGTTAAATAAAGGTGTTCTCAACTAGCCTACCTGGTTAAATAAAGGTGTTCTCAACTGGCCTACCTGGTTAAATAAAGGTGTTCTCAACTGGCCTACCTGGTTAAATAAAGGTGTTCTCAACTAGCCTACCTGGTTAAATAAAGGTGTTCTCAACTAGCCTACCTGGTTAAATAAAGGTGTTCTCAACTAGCCTACCTGGTTAAATAAAGGTGTTCTCATCTAGCCTACCTGGTTAAATAAAGGTGTTCTCATCTAGCCTACCTGGTTAAATAAAGGTGTTCTCATCTAGCCTACCTGGTTAAATAAAGGTGTTCTCAACTAGCCTACCTGGTTAAATAAAGGTGTTCTCAACTAGCCTACCTGGTTAAATAAAGGTGTTCTCAACTTGCCTACCTGGTTAAATAAAGGTGTTCTCATCTAGCCTACCTGGTTAAATAAAGGTGTTCTCAACTAGCCTACCTGGTTAAATAAAGGTGTTCTCAACTAGCCTACCTGGTTAAATAAAGGTGTTCTCAACTAGCCTACCTGGTTAAATAAAGGTGTTCTCAACTAGCCTACCTGGTTAAATAAAGGTGTTCTCAACTAGCCTACCTGGTTAAATAAAGGTGTTCTCAACTAGCCTACCTGGTTAAATAAAGGTGTTCTCAACTAGCCTACCTGGTTAAATAAAGGTGTTCTCAACTAGCCTACCTGGTTAAATAAAGGTGTTCTCATCTAGCCTACCTGGTTAAATAAAGGTGTTCTCAACTAGCCTACCTGGTTAAATAAAGGTGTTCTCAACTAGCCTACCTGGTTAAATAAAGGTGTTCTCAACTGGCCTACCTGGTTAAATAAAGGTGTTCTCATCTAGCCTACCTGGTTAAATAAAGGTGTTCTCAACTGGCCTACCTGGTTAAATAAAGGTGTTCTCAACTAGCCTACCTGGTTAAATAAAGGTGTTCTCAACTAGCCTACCTGGTTAAATAAATGTGTTCTCAACTGGCCTACCTGGTTAAATAAAGGTGTTCTCAACTGGCCTACCTGGTTAAATAAAGGTGTTCTCAACTAGCCTACCTGGTTAAATAAAGGTGTTCTCAACTAGCCTACCTGGTTAAATAAAGGTGTTCTCAACTAGCCTACCTGGTTAAATAAAGGTGTTCTCAACTAGCCTACCTGGTTAAATAAAGGTGTTCTCAACTAGCCTACCTGGTTAAATAAAGGTGTTCTCAACTAGCCTACCTGGTTAAATAAAGGTGTTCTCAACTAGCCTACCTGGTTAAATAAAGGTGTTCTCAACTGGCCTACCTGGTTAAATAAAGGTGTTCTCAACTGGCCTACCTGGTTAAATAAAGGTGTTCTCAACTGGTCTACCTGGTTAAATAAAGGTGTTCTCAACTGGTCTACCTGGTTAAATAAAGGTGTTCTCAACTGGCCTACCTGGTTAAATAAAGGTGTTCTCAACTAGCCTACCTGGTTAAATAAAAATAAAAAATCAATTAAAACAGTTTACCTTCCGTCCCTCTCCTCGCCCCTACCTGGGCTTGAACCAGGGACCCTCTGCGCACACAGACAACAGCCACCCTCGAAGCATCGGGGGAACAACTACCTCAAGCACGAGTGACATCACCGATTGGAACGCTATTAGCGCGCACCCCGCAAATTAGCCAACCATTTCAAAATCGGTTACACTGGGGTCCACATTAAAACGTACAAATACATGAAAGTACAGAACAGTTAAAGGCAAGAACATTAG
Organism: Oncorhynchus kisutch; assembly: GCF_002021735.2. Taxonomy (NCBI): domain Eukaryota; kingdom Metazoa; phylum Chordata; class Actinopteri; order Salmoniformes; family Salmonidae; genus Oncorhynchus; species Oncorhynchus kisutch. Next base: position 86,016,583 of record NC_034184.2, read on the forward strand.
ATTACATTAATAAAATACAACATAATAAGCGTTACTGGAAAGACGACAAAAATACTATTCATATATACACAATCATATTCTTATATATAGAGTAGTTTGATTTTAAGAGGAGGCGCTGTGATATGTCTTTCTATTCGATTTTTAAGACTAAACTTGCTTTTTGTCAGGTGGCTGAACATTCCACGATGCACGGCTCAGTCAGCTGAGGCCAAGCATTAAAGTGACGTGTACCCCGTCTCATCGTGAAACATTACCGGTGTATCTAGCTGCTGGCTAATGAAATGAGGTCAGCGCTCTTACAGGAGACTCCAAGGGGCAACAAGATCCTGTTCATGAGTGATTAGTGCACTATACAGGGAAACCTATCATCAGAAGCATATAGATTTTATTTATCCGTTATTTTACCAGGTAAATTGACTGAGAACACATTCTCATTTACAGCAACAACCTGGGGAATAGTTACAGGGGAGAGGAGACGAATGAGACAATAGTAAACTGGGGATTATTAGGTGACTGATGGTTTGAGGGCCAGACTGGGAATTTAGCCAGGACACCGGGGTTATCACACCTACTCTTACAATAAGTGCCATGGGATCTTGAATGACCTCAGAGAGTCAGGACACCCGTTTAACATCCCATCCGAAAGACAGCACCCTACACAGGGCACTACCCTGGGGCATTGGGATATTTTTTTTTAGACCACAGGAAAGAGTGCCTCCGACTGGCCCTCCAACACCACTTCCAACAGCATCTGGTCTTCCATCCAGGGACTGATCAGGACCAACCCTGCTTAGCTTCAGAAGCAAGCCAGCAGTGGTATGCAGGGTGGTATGCTCTCTATTGGTACCACACTGGGAAAGGGGGGACATTTGGGACGAAGTGATATAACCTGGCTCTGGACATATGTATAAAGGACAGTCAGAAAGTACACCGGTTAGAGGCCTCAAAACAAAATCAGCATGCCTTGCCCTTAAAGGGATGTGCCACCCTATAGTTTAAATGTGACCCGAAACTTGATCATGATAAGGTTCTCCTCGTTGGACAATACGGATAACAAACTAACACATGCCATAAATGCTTTTAAAACAATTACCTGTACTCCAGATTGCTAAATGAGCCAATAAACGGTATAGGCATAGTTGTCTAGAACATACACATCTGTTTATATCCTCACGACAAAGTATTATTCATTCAAATAAAATAAAATCCTCAAAGTGCACCGTCAGATTAATATCCTTATTTTGACTACAACTCCCATCGCGCAAAGCGGTCTTCCTAGTCTCCCTGCCGGCAGGCCAACCAGGCCACTGCGCGTTGCCATAGCAACCCGACTCCTGTAGTTTTGCGCTAGAAACACGATTTCTACCAGGTTCAATATGTTGAGAAAGCAACGTTTACATCGATAGCTAGTTGTAAAATAATCCCCGAAACAAACTGCATTAAAACTACCTCATTCGGATATCGACCATTGTAACTTTTTCTAGCGATCGCATTGCATTGTGGGTTTTGTAGTCGATTTGAACTCGGCAGATCATAAATTGCTTCCTGACACATGCGTTACAAAAAGGAATTTGGATGATTAATTTAAACTGCACACGGATCATGAACAGCAATGACAATGTCAGGATTGAGAAGAAATGGACTACTTGTAGTCTTTATGAAATATTTGCTGTAAACGCCTAACCACTTGTATACTCTACTTGCATCCACTCTAAAGCCTAAACATATACAAATCAGACGCGTTTCTTCACGGTACCCAAACCAGAAACAGATTTAACGCGTTCTGTAAAAAACAAGTATTGCTACTTACCGCCCAGAGGGCATTTTCTCCTTAATGTATGGACATGAATCGGCTTGACTCCGGCCAGCCTTCCTCCTGGTATTTGTAACCCCGGACAATGACGAACGGAGAGCGGTCCATAGCGGCCTTGGCCCAACTGCGTCAAGTCCCCGGCGGTGCTGAGAGAAGCCGCTAGTGTGATCACCTTCGGGCTGGCTGTGGGGTGCATCACGCTAATACGACGCACCGATATTCCAAACTCATAAACTAACTAAATAATTAGCCATGTTAACAAAAAAGACGAATTAAAAACTTAAGCAGCGGAGAGCTTGAGAAAGCCCACTAGAGGCTACGTGGCGTATTGAATCATGTGGTTTCCATGGCTACGGGCTGTGGATGGCCAAGCAGCAGGCCTGACATTTAATTTGACCTTTATTTAACTCGGCAAGTCAGTTAAGAACAAATCCTTATTTTCAATGACGGCCTAGGAACAGTGAGTTAAATGCCTTGTTCAGGGGGCAGCTTTGTCAGCTTACCTTGTCAGCTCAAGGATTTGAACTTGCAACCTTTTGGTTGCTGGCACAATGCTGTCGCCTCAATCACCATGCCCCAGTCCAAACGATTTACATAGTAACATGCACCTCATATACTACAACTCGCCTAACCAAACAAGTTCATGTAATATAAAGTGATATGTGACCAAGTTTGTGACAGCATTGCTTTAGTTAATGAAGTGCTTGTATAGAAGTTACAACATTTCTTTATTGTTAAAAAATGCCTCAAAGATGTGACTCAAGTCATTACTGATGTGACAAAATAGTGTGGACCAGAAGCAAAGCTCTCCAAAGCTTGTTCCTAGCGCCCTACAGGTTCAGGTTAGGTACAAATGGGGATGGAGTAAAAACCACACAGGACCGTAGCTCTCCAGCAACAAGCTTGGAGAGCACTGCTGTAGAGTCCAGCGTTTTTTTTTATGTAGGAAAACACCTGGGGAGGTTAAACATACGACACAAAACAGATTATAGACACCAGAGTTATGAGACAACACCAATAAGTTCCTTTTGATGTTTATTGTACAGACAACAGCATCCTTTGGGAAAAAAACCTGGAAGACAAGAAATTTGAATATCAGAAAACAAGTTTCTTACTTACAGCGAACACATTTCCAATGTTTAGTCTGAGCAAAACTTGAACTGAGCATCTAAAAAAAAATATATATATATATTTTAATTTCAGTAACTGGATGGGAGAACATCCTCGAAGTGCCAGTAGTTTAATGTGGTTTCAGACAAATTGGCTTACATTTTTCAGACTGGTTTCACCAGAGTCGATAAGACGGGGAAAAAAGTTGAGCATCATTAACCACATTGTGTAAAAACAGAAACTGGACACTTAGGGACTTGAAAAAGATAACCATCTGAACATTGTTTATGGGTTTGTTCTCGATCACAACACCGGCATAAACCCGAGAAGGCAGTGACAGCACAAGAACCGATTCATCTAGTCAAGATCTGGGACTGAAAAGTGAATAAAGGCAAAAACTAAATCTTCGTCCTAATGTGTGCCCATGTTCACTCCCCCTCCTCACTCGAAAGGAAAAATGGCCGTCAAAAGAAATGGAAACTCCATCAAATCCATAGCCTCCAATCCAATGCTTATATATTTGTGGAAAGAATTGATTGAATACCAGGTCATCATGTAAAAGTGACAACTGATCCTAGATCAGCACACCTACTCTGACACACATACCCCCAGAAGTTTCAAATGGCACTCCAATTCCCTACATAGTGAACTATTTATGGGTTGAACCAGTACACTACATAAGGAATAGGGTATAACTTGGGATACAAAACTACAGGTTTCCCATCTCACCTTAACTCTACCCCTGTCCCCGGCGTTTCCCCCAAACTCAGCCCTTGGGACTCCCAACGTGTGAACATTGAACAGCCCCGACAATACAAAGCTTATTGATTATTTGAATCAGCTGTGTAGCGCTATGGGGCTGGGTTCCCCAAGGACCAAGTGTTGGAAACACTGCCCAAAAAATAAATCTTGAGTCACCTCTAGTTCATCCTCCTGACGAGTCTGTTGATCTGGTCTTCCCTGTTTCCAGCATCTCCTCCCTCCACAAAGTGAGTCGTCTTCTTGTTCATGCCGCCGCGGGGTGTGGACAATTTGAAGGGCCACAGGAAGTTGTTGGCAGGCTTGAAGTTCTTCCCGACTGTGTAGATCTCATGGATCAGGTCCTCCACGCAGATGATGCTGTATTTACCTGAGGGACGAGGACAGAGCGAGAGCAAGGACAGAGCGTGTTTAAAAGGGCAATCTGCAATTCAAAGAGCTGAGGGATGACAACAAAAACACAAAACTCTAATTGATAAAGACATATGGAAGGACGACCTTTCCCTTTAGAGTGAGGAGGAGATTATCCATTAATCACATTCAGTGCCCCCAGAAAGTATTCAGACCCCGTCGACTTAGTCCACATTTTGTTACATTACAGCCTTATTATAAAATGGATAAAAACATTTTTTTTAAAGCCTCAGCAATCTACACACACACACAATGCCCCATAATGACAAAGCGAAAACAGGTTAAGCTAATTTGCAATTTTAATATGAAAATAAGCTATTCGTTTTATTTTGTAAGTATTCAGAACCTTTGCTATGAGCTCAAGTGCATCCTGTTTCCATTGATCATGGGGGTTATATCCTTCCTGTTTGGCCCTGTCCGGGGGTGTCCTCGGATGGGGCCACAGTGTCTCCTGACCCCTCCGGTCTCAGCCTCCAGTATTTATGCTGCAGTAGTTTATGTGTCGGGGGGCTGGGGTCAGTTTGTTATATCTGGAGTACTTCTCCTGTCCTATTCGGTGTCCTGTGTGAATCTAAGTGTGCGTTCTCTAATTCTCTCCTTCTCTCTCTCGGAGGACCTGAGCCCCAGGACCATGCCCCAGGACTACCTGACATGATGACTCCTTGCTGTCCCCAGTCCACCTGGCCATGCTGCTGCTCCAGTTTCAACTTCCACCTGACTGTGCTGCTGCTCTAGTTTCAACTGTTCTGCCTTATTATTCAACCATGCTGGTCATTTATGAACATTTGAACATCTTGGCCATGTTCTGTTATAATCTCCACCCGGCACAGCCAGAAGAGGACTGGCCACCCCACATAGCCTGGTTCCTCTCTAGGTTTCTTCCTAGGTATTGGCCTTTCTAGGGAGTTTTTCCTAGCCACCGTGCTTCTACACCTGCATTGCTTGCTGTTTGGGGTTTTAGGCTGGGTTTCTGTACAGCACTTTGGGATATCAGCTGATGTACGAAGGGCTATATAAATACATTTGATTTGATCATCCTGAAGACATTTTCTATAACTTCATCCCAGTCCAAGTTATTTATTGGTCATGATTTGGAAGGGCACACCCATCTATAAAAAGGTCCCACAGTTGACAGTGCTCAGATCTGTCTGCAGGTCTCTGAGAAGTAGTTTTGTTCATCGCAACTCTTTCTAGAGTGTTGAATGTTAAGAGTACAGGCATAACTGGGAAATAAAAGCAAAAAAAAATATTGAACCAGACTAACTAGGGCTGGCCGTCCGACCAAACGGAGCAATCGGGGGAGAAGGGCCTTCGTCAAAGACGAGAGCTAGAACCTGACATAGCTTCTCTGTAGGGATAGGAGAACATTCCAGAAGGACAACCATCTCTGAAGTACTCCAGGAATCAGGCCTTTATGGTAGAGTGGCCAGACGGAAGGCACTCCTCTGTAAAAAAGGCATGACAGTCTACTTTCCCAAAAGTCATCTGAAGGACTCAGACCATGAGAAACAAGATTCTCTGGTCTGATGAAACCAAGATTGAATGGCCTGAATGCCAAGCATCGCATCTGGAGGAAACCTGGCACCATCCCTGGTAAATCTACCACCAATAGTGGAGGTACAATTATGATGTGGGGATGTTTTTCAGCGATGGGGACTGGGGAGACTAGTCAGGATGGAGAGTAAGATGAACGGAGCAAAGTACAGAGAGATCCTTGATGGAAAAGCTGCTCTAGAGCGCTCAGGACCTCAGACTGTCTCTGAATGTCTTTAAGAGCCCCATCCAAAACCCAGATTTGAACAGTTTAACATCTCTGGAGAGACCTGAAAATAGCTGTGCAGCGACGCTCCCCATCCAACCTGACAGAGTCTGAGAGGATCCGCTGAGGAGAATGAGAGAAACTCCCCAAATACAGGTGTGCCAAGATTGTAGCGTCATACCCAGGAAGACTCCAGGCTGTAATCACTGCCAAAGGTGCTTCAACAAAGTACTGAGTAAATGGTCTGAATACTTACATAAAAATTTCAATTTCAATTATAAATCTTTTTTACTTTGTCATTGTGGTGTGTGTAGATTGCTGAGGGAAAAAAATAGTCAATAAATTTTAGAATAAGGCTGTAAAGTAACAAAATAAGGAAATGTCAAGAGGTCTGAATACTTTCCAAATGCACTGTATTTAGCAGATGGTATTGTAGAGAAAAGCGTACGGCTAACAGGTTTGTGTACAGTAATGGGAACTTCATGTCCCAAATCACGAAATGGGGTCGCCTATTCTGCCATTTCAGACCGCAGTCGTTTTCTCAATGTGGTTTCAGACAAATTGGCTTATTTTTTTCAGACTCGATTCACCAGAGTCGATAAGATGGGGAAAAAAGTTGAGCATCATTAACCACATTGTGACGTTTGAAACGACAGGACAATCATTACAGTGCAGATAAGTCCCATCAAAAAAGGGATCGTCTTTAACTATCTAGTCTATGTGGGAAAAGGCTTTTGACCTCCAACGTTATGAAGGGATTCAGTCCCACATAAGTAAATGCGTACCCAGGGCCTTCTCGACCAGGGCGTTGTCCGTGAGGGCGATGCGCTGCTTGGTCATCCTGCCATGGCCACGCTTGTAGATCAGCTCGCGAACAGACTTCAGGTTGGGGTACCTACGAAACAAGAGCAGGAAAATACTGTCTGTGGAACCGCATTGCAGGTAGCGTAGTCGCAACGGAAAACAGTGAGAACTACTGCACCCAACCCAACCAAAACAATGCATTTGGTTCATTTCATACCGGGCATGTCTTTAGTAATATCAATGTGGTTTCAGACAAATTGGCTTAATTTTTCAGACTGGATTCACCAGAGTCGATAAGATGGGGAAAAAAGTTGAACATCATTAACCACATTGTGTAAAAATACCAGACAATCACTGCAGCAGAATTCAGGTTGTACCACTACCTTAAATCAAATAAAGCAACATAAAACCACAACTGTCCAAATCAAAGCAGGGGTGTATTCATTAGTGCAAACCTGTTTGCAACATGAAAAGTTCTACTATGAAAACGAGCAGTTCTTGTTGGCCAATTCAGGTTAGTCTCTTCCCTACATCGGATCGTTGGCTTCCTAGTGAATACACCGTGGTAGTGATGTCAGTCTTACCCCCAAGCGATGTAGGGCTCGGCGATCCTCAACATGTTGATGGAAGCCTTGTTCAGTTTGACGAAGACTCCGTTGAAGATCTGACGCAGACGCATGAGTTGGAGGACCTTGCGCACCTTGGGGCTGACACCGTTGATACTGGGGGGGGGGGGGCAGAAAGAGGAGAGTCGAGGGGTACGGTGTTAGTTATGTTCAGCACAACATCACTTGTCTTAATTTTCCAGTTGGCTTTTAGTTTACATTCAATGTGGTTTCAGACAAATTGGCTTATTTTTTCAGACTGGTTTCACCAGAGTCGATAAGATGGGGAAAAAAGTTCAGCATCATTAACCACATTGTGTAGAAGTTCGAATGACAGGAAGACGACATTGTCACCAGCTACACCATGTAACAAATAAAATCAATGTAACGACTTAAATACATCCATGTTTTACCCAGCACCTGGGTAGACATGTAACGTGACAAGTAACGGTGTACGAGACAATGGAAATCTGACAAAAACAGGGACAAAATACACATTTAGCAGCCTAATCCACGGAAACATACCCCCTGATCCTGATGACGAAGGCCAACTTGGGCTCAGCTGGGACGTAGAAGTTCCCGACCTTGCGGGCTGTCCGCCCCATGCGGATCTCACGACGGTACATCTCCCTGTACTCCTTGTGGTACTTCTCAGCCCTCTTGTAGATCAGTTTCCTGGTCACCTTACGAGTCTGGGGATACAAAGCATCAACTATGATTCAGAGCAGAACATCACAGCTGGGTAACACCTCTAGTTAATTAACTTCACAGTAGGAACAAAAATTATTTTTTTTGGGTGGGTTGTAGGGCATTCACCCACCACTGTACATACGGATACAGATCAAATAGAACAGGAGACCTTACAGTGGAATGTTTATTTACAATCCAACAATGCAGTTATAGCCGGCAATGATTATTTAGGACATTTCTATGTGGTTTCAGACAAATTGGCTTATTTTTCAGACTGGTTTCACCAGAGTCGATAAGATGGGGAAAAAAGTTGAGCATCATTAACCACGTTGTAGTTATACGGTTTGAATGACAGTGGGTGGATATTACACCCCCACCCACAACCAGACAGTTCTAAGCAGTACATCAACCGCACTTAAGGGGAGATTATATGCATTGTCAAATTAAATATGGAAGTCTGCTAGTTAGGTTAGTACTTTGGTTAGTTCAAACTTACTTTTTTTTCGGCAAGCATCTTCTTGATGCGCATGGTCTTCATGGTGGCGAAGGCCTTCCGCCTTTTCAAAAGGCTCTCAGGGACCGCCGGAACCTTCTTTCTGCAACAGATGCGACACTTTGTTTAGAGTAAGGAAGAAATAGTTTACGATGGATGGAAGTGACTGACTGAGGAATAGTAATTTAACGGACCAAACATTGTTGCGAAACTGGCCTTTGTCTTCGCCGGGCGAAACTGACGCAAAGTCTACTTTGTGATATTGTGGAGCTCAAACAGCGAAATACTCAGAAAATATACTATGTACCTCATTGGCAATATGCAAGTAATACTACGAGCCACACATCGCATAGAAGTAAAAACATGTGCAGATCGATTCGCAAGACGGGCATGTTTCTGACCGCATCCAGTCCCGAGTCAACAAAATCAACAAAAATATCGTAAAGTAAAAAACGCCACTCCACACTACCGACACGACAAATATGTTCTATAGTTGACGATAACGAACTAAATGTCAAATAACGTTGGATATATGTGAAATTAGTAGATGGACATAGATTCTTGCAGAGCAGAAATCACTTACTCTGCGTCCGCCATTGTGTCCACCGAGAAAGAGACTTTCTTTCATGCGCATGCGTGAGTTAAAAGCTTGTAGGACCCCAGTCGCTGTCTATTAAACTGCCTGAGAAGAATTTGCTCTTGCAGCTCATCTCGCAGTGTCTACCTTCCAGTGGCGATTTTAGCACGTAAATCTTGGTGGGGCAAACTCAACATGAGAAACGGTGCACACGAACTGTTAGGGCCTTCATTTATTTATTTTTAAATTTAACCTTTATTTAACTAGGCAAGTTAGTTAAGAACAAATTCTTATTTACAATGACGGTCTACCGAAATGCAAAAGGCCTCCTGTGGGGGCTAGGATTAAAAATACAAATCAATAAAATAAAAATATAGGACAAAACACACATCATGACAAGAGAGACACCACAACACTACATAAAGAGAGACCTAAAGACGACAAAATAGCATGGCAGCAACACATGACAACACAGCATGGTAGCAACACAACATGACAACAACATGGTAGCAACACAACATGGCAGAAGCACAAATCAGGGTACAAACATTAATGGGCACAGACAACAGCACAAAGGTCAAGAAGGTAGAGACAACAATACATCACGCAAAGCAGCCAAAACTGTCAGCAAGAGTGATCGAGTCTTTGAAGGAAGAGATTGAGATAAAAACTGTCCAGTTTGAGTGATTGTTGCAGCTTGTTCCAGTCGCTAGCTGCAGCGAACTGAAAAGAGGAGCGACCCAGGGATGTTTGTGCTTTGGGGACCTTTAACAGAATGTGACTGGCAGAAGGGGTGTTGTATGTGGAGGATCAGGGCTGCAGTAGGTATCTCAGATAGGGGGGAGTGAACAGGTGTTGTATGTAGAGGATGAGGGCTGCAGTAGGTATCTCAGATAGGGGGGAGTGAACAGGTGTTGTATGTGGAGGATGAGGGCTGCAGTAGGTATCTCAGATAGGGGGGAGTGAACAGGTGTTGTATGTGGAGGATGAAGGCTGCAGTAGGTATCTCAGATAGGGGGGAGTGAACAGGTGTTGTATGTGGAGGATGAGGGCTGCAGTAGGTATCTCAGATAGGGGGGAGTGAACAGGTGTTGTATGTGGAGGATGAGGGCTGCAGTAGGTATCTCAGATAGGGGGGAGTGAACAGGTGTTGTATGTGGAGGATGAGGGCTGCAGTAGGTATCTCAGATAGGGGGGAGTGAACAGGTGTTATATGTGGAGGATGAGGGCTGCAGTAGGTATCTCAGATAGGGAGGAGTAAGGCCTATGAGGGTTTCATAAATAAGCATCAACCAGTGGGTCTTGTGACGGGTATACAGAGGTGATCAGTTTATAGAAGAGTACAGAGTGCAGTGATTTGTCCTATAAGGAGCATTGGTGGCAAATCTGATGGCCGAATGGTAAAGAACATCTAGCCACTCGAGAGCACCCTTACCTGTCGATCTATAACTTACATCTCTGTAATCTAGCATGGGTAGGATGGTCATCTGAATCAGGGTCCGTTTGGCAGCTGGGGGTGAAAGAAGAGCGATTACGATACAGGAAACCAAGTCTAGATTTAACTTTAACCTGCAGCTTTGATATGTACTGAGAGAAAGACAGTCTACTGTCTAGCCATACCCCCAAGTACTTGTATGAAAGCTCTAAACCCTCAGAGGTAGTAATCACACCTGTAAGGAGAGGGGTATTCTTCTTACAAAACCACATGACCTTTGTTTTGGAGGTGTTCAGAACAAGGTTAAGGGCAGAGAAAGCTTGTCTGTAAATTAGATCATTCCAGTGCTATTACATATTTGTAAACCCTAAATGCTATTTGTTCAGTGTAAAAACACAATTTCAACCATATCAACCTCATTCAAACATAGTGGTGGTGTTATGGGGAATCCAGGGTACATTCAAGTGTCCTTTCAGCCTCTCCAAAGTGTCTGAATGTGCTAATTGCACTGTTTTTGCACACTGTGGCTAAAAGTTATTGTTTATTATAAAAACTACATTTCTACAACACCAATCTCTCTCGAACATTGTGGTGGTGTTGGGAGACATACAGGGGATATCCAAGTGTTTTTTCAACCTCTCTAAAGTGCCTGAACGTTTAGCCTAGACATATCTAATGTATCTAATCAAAAACTAAACTGTTTACAAAAAAACAACATAAAAGCTACAGATACACAGTACCAGTCAAACGTTTGGACACACCAACTCATTCAAGGGTTTTTCTTTATTTTTTTAACTAGTTTCTACATTGTAGAATAATATTTAATTAAAACATCAAAACTATGAAATAACACATATGGATTCCTGTCGTAAGCATAAAAGTGTTAAACAAATCCAAAAATATTTTATATTTGAGATTCTTCGAAGTAGCCACCCTTTGCCTCGATGACATCTTTGCACACACTTTGCATTCTCTCAACCAGCTTCATGAGGTAATCACCTGGAATGCTTTTCCAATGATGGCAATGGTGGCAAAGTAAATACAATATAGCAAGTAAAACACTGGAATAGTAGATTTGCAATGGAAGAATGTGCAAAGTAGAAATACAAATAATGGGGTGCAAAGGAGCTAAATAAATAAAATAAATACAGTAGGGAAAGAGGTAGTTGTTTGGGCTAAATTATAGGTGGGCTATGTACAGGTGCAGTCATCTGTGAGCTGCTCTGACAGTTGGTGCTTAAAGCTAGTGAGGGAGATAAGTGTTTCCAGTTTCAGAGATTTTTGGAGTTCGTTCCAGTCATTGGCAGCAGAGAACTGGAAGGAGAGGCAGCCAAAGAAAGAATTGGTTTTGGGGGTGACTAGAGAGATATACCTTCTGGAGCGCGTGCTACAGGTGGGTGATGCTATGGTGACCAGCGAGCTGAGATAAGGGGGGACTTGTCTGGTAAACTTTGTTTGAGATGTATGTAACTAGTACATCACTAATTGTGTGTCATTAACCTTGTAAAGCATAACATGCTCATATTATCACATTATCCAAATATACAACCATGGGGAAAAAACGGTTTACATTTATCCTTTATTTAACTAGGCAAGACGGTTAAGAACAAATGCTTATTTACAATGACGGCCTAACCCGGCCAAACCGTATCCCGGATGGCGCTGGGCCAATTGTGTGCCACCCTATGGGACTCCCAATCACGGCCGGATGTGATACAGCCTGGAATCAAACCAGGGTCTGTAGTGACGCCTCTAGCACTGAGATGCAGTGCCCTTAGACCGCTGTGATACAGCCTGGAATCTAACCATGGTCTGTAGTGACGCCTCTAGCACTGAGATGCAGTGCCCTTAGACCGCTGTGATACAGCCTGGAATCAAACCAGGGTCTGTAGTGACACCTCTAGCACTGAGATGCAGTGCCTTAGACCGCTGTGATACAGTCTGGAATCAAACCAGGGTCTGTAGTGACGCCTCTAGCACTGAGATGCAGAGCCTTAGACGGCTGCGCCACTCAGGAGCCCATTTATATTACAGTGAACTTGGAGGGATTTTAATGAATGCATTCATTCATGCAGACATGTGGCTAAATGTTCAACATCCATTTTACTGTGTTAATATTGAATTAGAATCGCTCAAAGTTGACTGTAATAGAACAGAATAATCATCTTCCCCCATTATGGAGCTGGCATAATATGGACATCGCATGGTAAACAATGACCATCACACTGGATTCATGATCCACTAGCTGCACATACATATATATATATATACATATAATACTTACACATTTGTCTAGTTCTTTTTTTCTTCTTTTCTTTTTTTTTTACATAGTGGTCCTAAAAGTTCACTGTTATATAACATCTTTAAAAAATAATAATTAAAGATAAAGAATGTGTGGAAAGATCGCCCCCCCCCCCCCCCCCCCAAATGTAGTTATTTAATTATTTTTTTGTACTGCAGTAATCAATATCAATGTAGTACTAACAATCCATCACATAAACAATCCATCACTGTACCCCACACATAAAATACAAATGAACGATTTGGTATAATTTTGATTACGGAATATTATGAGTGTGCTTCAAACTGTTTCGAATGATTTCTCTGTCAGTGCGTTTGAGTCCATTTTCCGATCAGAAAACAATCAATACCGTAAAGTGTATTCGCGCAGAAAAAAATCAGGAGGACCCTGAAGAGCGGATGGCTTGACCGCATTTTGCGAGTGTTTGGCTCACTTGACCGCAGTCAATTTGTGATGGGTGTTCTTTGTTCTCACCCTCAATCATAGAACAAAAATGAACGGAGTGGCAATATTTTGGCACCATCAACTTGTAGAAGGTTAGTGAGAAAGTTTAAACCACCTACATATACGCACATGCACTAAACATTTAGTATTCGAAACTCAAACAATTTCCCAACACATTTTTCTATAATCCTACGGGATATTTATCATTCTCCATATCTCATATCCCAATGCATCCACATTACGCATTTCCACCATGGCATTGGGCAGCTGCTATTTTGCTGCGTATTTCAAGTGCACTCGAAAACAGATATTTATCTTATTTCAGTCTGGGAGCTAGCGAGCTACAGTGCCTTCAGAAAGTATTCAAAACCCTTTACTTTTTCCACATTTTCTTGTGTTACGGCTTAAATTGATTTAAATGTAGATTGTGTGTCACTGATCTACGCACAATAGTCCATAATGTCAAAGTGGAATTTTGTTTGTAGAAATGTAAAAAAATATATATATATATAAAAAAATGAAAAGCTCAAATGTCTTGAGTCAATAAGTAATGCGCCCACTTTGTTTTGGCCTAAATGAGTACGAGTGTTGAAGTGGCCCCTGGCGACCTGTAAGGAATTTAATTTTTTTTTTACTTTTACTACTGATACTTACGTGTATTTCAAACCAAATACATTCAGACTTTTACTCAAGTAATATTTTACTGGGTGACTTTCACTTAAGTCATTCTATTTCTTAAATTTTACTCAAATAATGACAATTGGGTAGTTTTTCCACCACTATATATACAGTGGGGAGAACAAGTATTTGATACACTGCCGATTTTGCAGGTTTTCCTACTTACAAAGCATGTAGAGGTCTGTAATTTTTTATCATAGGTACACTTCAACTGTGAGAGACGGAATCTAAAACAAAAATCAAGAAAATTATATTGTATGATTTTTAAGTAATTCATTTGCATTTTATTGCATGACATAAGTATTTGATCACCTACCAACCAGTAAGAATTCCGGCTCTCACAGACCTGTTAGTTTTTCTTTAAGAAGCCCTCCTGTTCTCCACTCATTACCTGTATTAACTGTACCTGTTTGAACTCGTTACCTGTATAAAAGACACCTGTCCACACACTCAATCAAACAGACTCCAGAGATTCCGTCTCTCACAGTTGAAGTGTACCTATGATAAAAAATTACAGACCTCTACATGCTTTGTAAGTAGGAAAACCTGCAAAATCGGCAGTGTATCAAATACTTGTTCTCCCCCACTGTATATTTGGGCTTTGTCCCCGTCGTTGTTATGACATACTTTATTTTGGGTGGAAAAATAAAACCCAAGATAATTTTTCTTCAAGTAGCCAAACAACAAAACTAGGCTACTTAATTGGGAAAATGGCCCGAAGTCTGTGCAGTGGTGTTCAAATGTAGTCCGATGTCAGAATGTGAGTGTAGCTGGTGCATGAAGTCAGGAGCAGGAGAGCAAAATGAGTGAGCAACGTACTTTACTCAAAAAAATAAAGGCAAAAAAGTAAACAAATACTTTACGGTATTGATAACCAATAACCAACGATAAATATTACTCACGGGTGAACACAGCACCCGTCGGAAAACCAGCCGTCAGGAACCGAACTGAACATAGAAATAAACACGCACAACAAACACGGGGGAAACAGAGGGGTAAATACATGACCATGTAATTGGATAATGAAAACCAGGTGTGTAGAAAACAAAGACAAAACAAATGGAAAATGAAAGATGGATCAGCGATGGCTAGAAGACCGGTGACGTCGACCGCCGAACGTCGCCCCGAACAAGGAGAGGGACCGACCTCGGTCGGAAGTCATGACAACCAAGTTGTTTTTGTTCTCCGTAAAAATTATCACAAATAATTGCATCACAGGCTACATCTTTGAAAAACAGAAGTCTTTTATATTATTATTATTTTTTTTTTTTACCCGAAGTGGAATTCTGTTTTCTCACTGTGTTTCTTGTTCTTTTGGCCTTCGTCAGAGTTTGTAAACTAAAGACTAAACCATCTTTTGATTTCTGAATGTGTCGGCTCCGGGGACTCGGGAAGAAATCGGGTTTTTTATTTTTCCACCCAAAATAAAGTTTGTCATGACAACAACGGGGACAAAGCCCAAATATACAGTGGGGAGAACAAGCATTTGATACAGTATATATATATATGTGTATATATATATATATATATAGGTGTAAATCTCTAAATAGTCCACAATAACATGAAAGCCGATACAACAGAACACAGGGATTCACAAGACCAACTGACATGGAGCAATAATCAACCAGGACAATGGGGAACAGAGGGCACATATATAACATACTACTCAGGGGGAACCAGGTGTCCGTAATGAGACAAGACAGTCCGGGTTGGGTGATAATGAATCCAGTTCAGTGACGCCTAGAAGGCCCCCATACCTACTCAGCCAATCAGGAGCCTCTACCACGATGTAGACCTCCAGAGCTGGTGAACCGAATGAGCAGCAGGACCTGGGGGATCCGTGACATTAATACAATTGGAAATTAGCAGGTAGGTTGAAAAGAATATAATAATAATAAAATTATAATAATAAAATTATATCTATATATCTATATATATATATATATATATGTGTATATATATATATATAAAAAGAAAATTGACCAATCGAAGTACTGTATATAGAGGTGGTTTGGAATGTCCACATGAACCCCCCCGCCCCCCCGCCTACCCGCCCCCCCGCCCCTCCGAATTGCCCGACGCAATTGTACCCTTTTAAACGTATCTTTGATGTTTCGCTGTGTTTCTGAGATTGGACAGTACAACAAAAAGGTTACATTACCGAAACATTCATTATTTTTCCCCCATACAAAAAAAACAATTGAGGGTTAACCAATCGCATGGCGCTACAGACGGTGGTGCGAACAGCCCAGCACACCGCTGGGGAACGAGCTCCCGGCCATCCAGGACCTCTATACCAGGCGGCGTGAAAGGAAAGGCCCGGAAGATCATTAAAGACTCCAGCCTTCCATGCCACATACTGTTCTCTCTGCTTTTTGCACGGAAAGTGGTACCGGAGCAACAAGACTGACACCAACAGTCTCCTGAACAGCTTCTACCCGCAAGTCATACGACTGATAAATATATGACAAAATGGCTACACAGACTATCTGTATTGACATTTCTATACATTTACACTTACATACAATCAGTGTATAAACTGCTGCTACTCCGGTGATTATATATCCTGATGCATAGTCACGTTTTGCCTTTACCCCTACCACTCCAGTATCCCTGCTCATTGTAAATATAGTGTTGACACTGACCCTGGTACTGTCCCTGTATATAACTACTGACCCTGTATATAGCTACTGACCCTGGAACTGTCCCTGTATATAACTACTGACCCTGGAACTGTCCCTGTATATAACTACTGACCCTGGAACTGTCCCTGTATATAACTACTGACCCTGTATATAGCTACTGACCCTGGAACTGTCCCTGTATATAACTACTGTCCCTGTATATAACTACTGTCCCTGTATATAGCTACTGACCCTGTATATAGCTACTGACCCTGTATATAGCTACTGACCCTGTATATAGCTACTGTCCGTGTATATAACTACTGACCCTGTATATAGCTACTGACCCTGTATATAACTACTGACCCTGTATATAGCTACTGACCCTGTATATAGCTACTGACCCTGTATATAGCTACTGACCCTGTATATAACTACTGACCCTGTATATAGCTACCGACCCTGGAACTGTCCCTGTATATAACTACTGACCCTGTATATAACTACTGACCCTGTATATAGCTACTGACCCTGTATATAACTACTGACCCTGGTACTGTCCCTGTATATAACTACTGACCCTGTATATAGCTACTGACCCTGGAACTGTCCCTGTATATAACTACTGACCCTGTATATAACTACTGACCCTGTATATAACTACTGACCCTGGTACTGTCCCTGTATATAACTACTGACCCTGTATATAGCTACTGACCCTGGCTATAGCTATTGACCCTGTATATAGCTACTGACCCTGTATATAACTACTGACCCTGTATATAACTACTGACCCTGGTACTGTCCCTGTATATAGCTACTGACCCTGGAACTGTCCCTGTATATAACTACTGACCCTGTATATAGCTACTGACCCTGTATATAGCTATTGACCCTGTATATAGCTACTGACCTTGTATATAGCTACTGACCCTGTATATAGCTACTGACCCTGTATATAGCTACTGACCCTGTATATAACTACTGACCCTGTATATAGCTACTGACCCTGGAACTGTCCCTGAATATAAGTACCGACACTGTATATAACTACTGACCCTGTATATAACTACTGACCCTGGTACTGTCCCTGTATATAACTACTGACCGTGTATATAACTACTGACCCTGTATATAACTACTGACCCTGGTACTGTCCCTGTATATAGCTACTGACCCTGGAACTGTCCCTGTATATAACTACTGACCCTGTATATAGCTACTGATCCTGGAACTGTCCCTGTATATAACTACTGACCCTGTATATAGCTACTGACCCTGTATATAGCTACTGTCTCTGTATATAACTACTGACCCTGTATATAGCTACTGACCCTGTATATAGCTATTGACCCTGTATATAGCTACTGACCCTGTGTATAACTACTGACCCTGTATATAGCTACTGACCCTGTATATAGCTACTGACCCTGTATATAACTACTGACCCTGTATATAGCTACTGACCCTGGCTATAGCTACTGTCTCTGTATATAACTACTGACCCTCTATATAGCTACTGACCCTGTATATAGCTTTTGACCCTGTATATAGCTACTGACCCTGTATATAGCTACTGACCCTGTATATAGCTACTGACCCTGTATATAGCTACTGTCCCTGTATATAACTACTGACCCTGTATATAACTACTGACCCTGTATATAGCTACTGACCCTGTATATAACTACTGACCCTGTCTATAGCTACTGACCCTGTATATAACTACTGACCCTGTATATAACTAAAGACCCTGTATATAGCTACTGACCCTGTATATAACTACTGACCCTGTATATAACTACTGACCCTGTATATAGCTACAGACCCTGTATATAACTACTGACCCTGTATATAACTACTGACCCTGGAAATGTCCCTGTATATAGCTACTGACCATGTATATAGCTACTGACCCTGTATATAACTACTGACCCTGGTACTGTCCCTGTATATAGCTACTGACCCTGGAACTGTCCCTGTATATAACTACTGACCCTGTATATAGCTACTGACCCTGGAACTGTCCCTGTATATAACTACTGACCCTGTATATAGCTACTGACCCAGTATATAGCTACTGTCTCTGTATATAACTACTGACCCTGTATATAGCTACTGACCCTGTATATAGCTATTGACCCTGTATATAGCTATTGACCCTGTATATAGCTACTGACCCTGTGTATAACTACTGACCCTGTATATAGCTACTGACCCTGTATATAGCTACTGACCCTGTATATAACTACTGACCCTGTATATAGCTACTGACCCTGGCTATAGCTACTGTCTCTGTATATAACTACTGACCCTCTATATAGCTACTGACCCTGTATATAGCTTTTGACCCTGTATATAGCTACTGACCCTGTATATAGCTACTGACCCTGTATATAGCTACTGACCCTGTATATAGCTACTGTCCCTGTATATAACTACTGACCCTGTATATAACTACTGACCCTGTATATAGCTACTGACCCTGTATATAACTACTGACCCTGTCTATAGCTACTGACCCTGTATATAACTACTGACCCTGTATATAACTAAAGACCCTGTATATAGCTACTGACCCTGTATATAACTACTGACCCTGTATATAACTACTGACCCTGTATATAGCTACAGACCCTGTATATAACTACTGACCCTGTATATAACTACTGACCCTGTATATAGCTACAGACCCTGTATATAACTACTGACCCTGTATATAACTACTGACCCTGGAAATGTCCCTGTATATAGCTACTGACCATGTATATAGCTACTGACCCTGTATATAACTACTGACCCTGGTACTGTCCCTGTATATAGCTACTGACCCTGGAACTGTCCCTGTATATAACTACTGACCCTGTATATAGCTACTGACCCTGGAACTGTCCCTGTATATAACTACTGACCCTGTATATAGCTACTGACCCAGTATATAGCTACTGTCTCTGTGTATAACTACTGACCCTGTATATAGCTACTGACCCTGTATATAGCTATTGACCCTGTATATAGCTACTGACCCTGTATATAGCTACTGACCCTGTATATAGCTACTGACCCTGTATATAGCTACTGACCCTGGAACTGACCCTGTATATAACTATTGACCCTGTATATAACTACTGACCCTGGAACTGACCCTGTATATAACTACTGACCCTGTATATAGCTACTGAACCTGTATATAACTACTGTCCCTTTATATAACTACTGACCCTGTATATAGCTACTGACCCTGTATATAGCTACCGACCCTGTATATAGCTACTGTCCCTGTATATAACTACTGACCCTGTATATAACTACTGACCCTGTATATAGCTACTGACCCTTTATATAACTACTGACCCTGTCTATAGCTACTGACCCTGTATATAACTACTGACCCTGTATATAACTACTGACCCTGTATATAGCTACTGACCCTGTATATAGCTACTGACCTTGTATATAACTACTGACCCTGGAACTGTCCCTGTATATAACTACTGACCCTGTATATAACTACTGACCCTGTATATAACTACTGACCCTGTATATAGCTACTGACCCTGTATATAGCTACTGACCCTGTATATAACTACTGACCCTGTATATAACTACTGACCCTGAAACTGTCCCTGTACATAACTACTGACCCTGTATATAACTTCTGACCCTGTATATAACTACTGACCCTGTATATAACTACTGACCCTGTATATAGCTACTGACCCTGGAACTGACCCTGTATATAACTACTGACCCGGGAACTGACCCTGTATAAAACTACTGACCCTGTATATAGCTACTGACACGGTATATAACTACTGACCCTGTATATAACTACCGACCCTGTATATTAATACTGACCCTGAATATAGCTACTGACCCTGTATATAGCTACTGACCCTGTATATAGCTACTGACCCGGTAAATAACTACTGACCCTGTATATAGCTACTGACCCTGTATATAACTACTGACCCTGTATATAGCTACTGACCCTGTATATAGCTACTGACACTGTATATAACTACTGACCCTGTATATAACTACCGACCCTGTATATAGCTATTGACCCTGTATATAGCTACTGACCCTGTATATAGCTACTGACCCTGTATATAGCTACTGACCCTGTATATAGCTACTGACCCTGTATATAACTACTGACCCTGTATATAGCTACTGACCCTGGCTATAGCTACTGTCTCTGTATATAACTACTGACCCTCTATATAGCTACTGACCCTGTATATAGCTTTTGACCCTGTATATAGCTACTGACCCTGTATATAGCTACTGACCCTGTATATAGCTACTGGCCCTGTATATAGCTACTGACCCTGTATATAGCTATTGACCCTGTATATAGCTACTGACCCTGTGTATAACTACTGACCCTGGTACTGTCCCTGTATATAACTACTGACCGTGTATATAACTACTGACCCTGTATATAACTACTGACCCTGGTACTGTCCCTGTATATAGCTACTGACCCTGGAACTGTCCCTGTATATAACTACTGACCCTGTATATAGCTACTGATCCTGGAACTGTCCCTGTATATAACTACTGACCCTGTATATAGCTACTGACCCTGTATATAGCTACTGTCTCTGTATATAACTACTGACCCTGTATATAGCTACTGACCCTGTATATAGCTATTGACCCTGTATATAGCTACTGACCCTGTGTATAACTACTGACCCTGTATATAGCTACTGACCCTGTATATAGCTACTGACCCTGTATATAACTACTGACCCTGTATATAGCTACTGACCCTGGCTATAGCTACTGTCTCTGTATATAACTACTGACCCTCTATATAGCTACTGACCCTGTATATAGCTTTTGACCCTGTATATAGCTACTGACCCTGTATATAGCTACTGACCCTGTATATAGCTACTGACCCTGTATATAGCTACTGTCCCTGTATATAACTACTGACCCTGTATATAACTACTGACCCTGTATATAGCTACTGACCCTGTATATAACTACTGACCCTGTCTATAGCTACTGACCCTGTATATAACTACTGACCCTGTATATAACTAAAGACCCTGTATATAGCTACTGACCCTGTATATAACTACTGACCCTGTATATAACTACTGACCCTGTATATAGCTACAGACCCTGTATATAACTACTGACCCTGTATATAACTACTGACCCTGGAAATGTCCCTGTATATAGCTACTGACCATGTATATAGCTACTGACCCTGTATATAACTACTGACCCTGGTACTGTCCCTGTATATAGCTACTGACCCTGGAACTGTCCCTGTATATAACTACTGACCCTGTATATAGCTACTGACCCTGGAACTGTCCCTGTATATAACTACTGACCCTGTATATAGCTACTGACCCAGTATATAGCTACTGTCTCTGTATATAACTACTGACCCTGTATATAGCTACTGACCCTGTATATAGCTATTGACCCTGTATATAGCTATTGACCCTGTATATAGCTACTGACCCTGTGTATAACTACTGACCCTGTATATAGCTACTGACCCTGTATATAGCTACTGACCCTGTATATAACTACTGACCCTGTATATAGCTACTGACCCTGGCTATAGCTACTGTCTCTGTATATAACTACTGACCCTCTATATAGCTACTGACCCTGTATATAGCTTTTGACCCTGTATATAGCTACTGACCCTGTATATAGCTACTGACCCTGTATATAGCTACTGACCCTGTATATAGCTACTGTCCCTGTATATAACTACTGACCCTGTATATAACTACTGACCCTGTATATAGCTACTGACCCTGTATATAACTACTGACCCTGTCTATAGCTACTGACCCTGTATATAACTACTGACCCTGTATATAACTAAAGACCCTGTATATAGCTACTGACCCTGTATATAACTACTGACCCTGTATATAACTACTGACCCTGTATATAGCTACAGACCCTGTATATAACTACTGACCCTGTATATAACTACTGACCCTGTATATAGCTACAGACCCTGTATATAACTACTGACCCTGTATATAACTACTGACCCTGGAAATGTCCCTGTATATAGCTACTGACCATGTATATAGCTACTGACCCTGTATATAACTACTGACCCTGGTACTGTCCCTGTATATAGCTACTGACCCTGGAACTGTCCCTGTATATAACTACTGACCCTGTATATAGCTACTGACCCTGGAACTGTCCCTGTATATAACTACTGACCCTGTATATAGCTACTGACCCAGTATATAGCTACTGTCTCTGTGTATAACTACTGACCCTGTATATAGCTACTGACCCTGTATATAGCTATTGACCCTGTATATAGCTACTGACCCTGTATATAGCTACTGACCCTGTATATAGCTACTGACCCGGGAACTGACCCTGTATATAACTATTGACCCTGTATATAACTACTGACCCTGGAACTGACCCTGTATATAACTACTGACCCTGTATATAGCTACTGAACCTGTATATAACTACTGTCCCTTTATATAACTACTGACCCTGTATATAGCTACTGACCCTGTATATAGCTACCGACCCTGTATATAGCTACTGTCCCTGTATATAACTACTGACCCTGTATATAACTACTGACCCTGTATATAGCTACTGACCCTTTATATAACTACTGACCCTGTCTATAGCTACTGACCCTGTATATAACTACTGACCCTGTATATATTGGGTGGAAAAATAAAACCCAAGAAAATTATATAGCTACTGACCCTGTATATAGCTACTGTCCCTGTATATAACTACTGACCCTGTATATAACTACTGACCCTGTATATAGCTACTGACCCTGTATATAACTACTGACCCTGTCTATAGCTACTGACCCTGTATATAACTACTGACCCTGTATATAACTAAAGACCCTGTATATAGCTACTGACCCTGTATATAACTACTGACCCTGTATATAACTACTGACCCTGTATATAGCTACAGACCCTGTATATAACTACTGACCCTGTATATAACTACTGACCCTGGAAATGTCCCTGTATATAGCTACTGACCATGTATATAGCTACTGACCCTGTATATAACTACTGACCCTGGTACTGTCCCTGTATATAGCTACTGACCCTGGAACTGTCCCTGTATATAACTACTGACCCTGTATATAGCTACTGACCCTGGAACTGTCCCTGTATATAACTACTGACCCTGTATATAGCTACTGACCCAGTATATAGCTACTGTCTCTGTATATAACTACTGACCCTGTATATAGCTACTGACCCTGTATATAGCTATTGACCCTGTATATAGCTATTGACCCTGTATATAGCTACTGACCCTGTGTATAACTACTGACCCTGTATATAGCTACTGACCCTGTATATAGCTACTGACCCTGTATATAACTACTGACCCTGTATATAGCTACTGACCCTGGCTATAGCTACTGTCTCTGTATATAACTACTGGCCCTCTATATAGCTACTGACCCTGTATATAGCTTTTGACCCTGTATATAGCTACTGACCCTGTATATAGCTACTGACCCTGTATATAGCTACTGACCCTGTATATAGCTACTGTCCCTGTATATAACTACTGACCCTGTATATAACTACTGACCCTGTATATAGCTACTGACCCTGTATATAACTACTGACCCTGTCTATAGCTACTGACCCTGTATATAACTACTGACCCTGTATATAACTAAAGACCCTGTATATAGCTACTGACCCTGTATATAACTACTGACCCTGTATATAACTACTGACCCTGTATATAGCTACAGACCCTGTATATAACTACTGACCCTGTATATAACTACTGACCCTGTATATAGCTACAGACCCTGTATATAACTACTGACCCTGTATATAACTACTGACCCTGGAAATGTCCCTGTATATAGCTACTGACCATGTATATAGCTACTGACCCTGTATATAACTACTGACCCTGGTACTGTCCCTGTATATAGCTACTGACCCTGGAACTGTCCCTGTATATAACTACTGACCCTGTATATAGCTACTGACCCTGGAAACTGTCCCTGTATATAACTACTGACCCTGTATATAGCTACTGACCCAGTATATAGCTACTGTCTCTGTGTATAACTACTGACCCTGTATATAGCTACTGACCCTGTATATAGCTATTGACCCTGTATATAGCTACTGACCCTGTATATAGCTACTGACCCTGTATATAGCTACTGACCCTGTATATAGCTACTGACCCTGGAACTGACCCTGTATATAACTATTGACCCTGTATATAACTACTGACCCTGGAACTGACCCTGTATATAACTACTGACCCTGTATATAGCTACTGAACCTGTATATAACTACTGTCCCTTTATATAACTACTGACCCTGTATATAGCTACTGACCCTGTATATAGCTACCGACCCTGTATATAGCTACTGTCCCTGTATATAACTACTGACCCTGTATATAACTACTGACCCTGTATATAGCTACTGACCCTTTATATAACTACTGACCCTGTCTATAGCTACTGACCCTGTATATAACTACTGACCCTGTATATAACTACTGACCCTGTATATAGCTACTGACCCTGTATATAGCTACTGACCTTGTATATAACTACTGACCCTGGAACTGTCCCTGTATATAACTACTGACCCTGTATATAACTACTGACCCTGTATATACTACTGACCCTGTATATAGCTACTGACCCTGTATATAGCTACTGACCCTGTATATAACTACTGACCCTGTATATAACTACTGACCCTGAAACTGTCCCTGTACATAACTACTGACCCTGTATATAACTTCTGACCCTGTATATAACTACTGACCCTGTATATAACTACTGACCCTGTATATAGCTACTGACCCTGGAACTGACCCTGTATATAACTACTGACCCGGGAACTGACCCTGTATAAAACTACTGACCCTGTATATAGCTACTGACACGGTATATAACTACTGACCCTGTATATAACTACCGACCCTGTATATTAATACTGACCCTGAATATAGCTACTGACCCTGTATATAGCTACTGACCCTGTATATAGCTACTGACCCGGTAAATAACTACTGACCCTGTATATAGCTACTGACCCTGTATATAACTACTGACCCTGTATATAGCTACTGACCCTGTATATAGCTACTGACACTGTATATAACTACTGACCCTGTATATAACTACCGACCCTGTATATTACTACTGACCCTGTATATAGCTACTGACCCTGTATATAGCTACTGACCCTGTATATAGCTACTGACCCGGTAAATAACTACTGACCCTGTATATAGCTACTGACCCTGTATATAACTACTGACCCTGTATATAGCTACTGACCCTGTATATAGCTACTGACCCTGTATATAACTACTGACCTTGTATATAGCTACTGACCCTGTATATAACTACTGACCCTGTATATAGCTACTGACCCTGTATATAGCTACTGGCCCTGTATATAGCTACTGACCCTGTATATAGCTATTGACCCTGTATATAGCTACTGACCCTGTGTATAACTACTGACCCTGGTACTGTCCCTGTATATAACTACTGACCGTGTATATAACTACTGACCCTGTATATAACTACTGACCCTGGTACTGTCCCTGTATATAGCTACTGACCCTGGAACTGTCCCTGTATATAACTACTGACCCTGTATATAGCTACTGATCCTGGAACTGTCCCTGTATATAACTACTGACCCTGTATATAGCTACTGACCCTGTATATAGCTACTGTCTCTGTATATAACTACTGACCCTGTATATAGCTACTGACCCTGTATATAGCTATTGACCCTGTATATAGCTACTGACCCTGTGTATAACTACTGACCCTGTATATAGCTACTGACCCTGTATATAGCTACTGACCCTGTATATAACTACTGACCCTGTATATAGCTACTGACCCTGGCTATAGCTACTGTCTCTGTATATAACTACTGACCCTCTATATAGCTACTGACCCTGTATATAGCTTTTGACCCTGTATATAGCTACTGACCCTGTATATAGCTACTGACCCTGTATATAGCTACTGACCCTGTATATAGCTACTGTCCCTGTATATAACTACTGACCCTGTATATAACTACTGACCCTGTATATAGCTACTGACCCTGTATATAACTACTGACCCTGTCTATAGCTACTGACCCTGTATATAACTACTGACCCTGTATATAACTAAAGACCCTGTATATAGCTACTGACCCTGTATATAACTACTGACCCTGTATATAACTACTGACCCTGTATATAGCTACAGACCCTGTATATAACTACTGACCCTGTATATAACTACTGACCCTGGAAATGTCCCTGTATATAGCTACTGACCATGTATATAGCTACTGACCCTGTATATAACTACTGACCCTGGTACTGTCCCTGTATATAGCTACTGACCCTGGAACTGTCCCTGTATATAACTACTGACCCTGTATATAGCTACTGACCCTGGAACTGTCCCTGTATATAACTACTGACCCTGTATATAGCTACTGACCCAGTATATAGCTACTGTCTCTGTATATAACTACTGACCCTGTATATAGCTACTGACCCTGTATAGCTATTGACCCTGTATATAGCTATTGACCCTGTATATAGCTACTGACCCTGTGTATAACTACTGACCCTGTATATAGCTACTGACCCTGGCTATAGCTACTGTCTCTGTATATAACTACTGACCCTCTATATAGCTACTGACCCTGTATATAGCTTTTGACCCTGTATATAGCTACTGACCCTGTATATAGCTACTGACCCTGTATATAGCTACTGACCCTGTATATAGCTACTGTCCCTGTATATAACTACTGACCCTGTATATAACTACTGACCCTGTATATAGCTACTGACCCTGTATATAACTACTGACCCTGTCTATAGCTACTGACCCTGTATATAACTACTGACCCTGTATATAACTAAAGACCCTGTATATAGCTACTGACCCTGTATATAACTACTGACCCTGTATATAACTACTGACCCTGTATATAGCTACAGACCCTGTATATAACTACTGACCCTGTATATAACTACTGACCCTGTATATAGCTACAGACCCTGTATATAACTACTGACCCTGTATATAACTACTGACCCTGGAAATGTCCCTGTATATAGCTACTGACCATGTATATAGCTACTGACCCTGTATATAACTACTGACCCTGGTACTGTCCCTGTATATAGCTACTGACCCTGGAACTGTCCCTGTATATAACTACTGACCCTGTATATAGCTACTGACCCTGGAACTGTCCCTGTATATAACTACTGACCCTGTATATAGCTACTGACCCAGTATATAGCTACTGTCTCTGTGTATAACTACTGACCCTGTATATAGCTACTGACCCTGTATATAGCTATTGACCCTGTATATAGCTACTGACCCTGTATATAGCTACTGACCCTGTATATAGCTACTGACCCTGTATATAGCTACTGACCCTGGAACTGACCCTGTATATAACTATTGACCCTGTATATAACTACTGACCCTGGAACTGACCCTGTATATAACTACTGACCCTGTATATAGCTACTGAACCTGTATATAACTACTGTCCCTTTATATAACTACTGACCCTGTATATAACTACTGACCCTGTATATAACTACTGACCCTGTATATAGCTACTGACCCTTTATATAACTACTGACCCTGTCTATAGCTACTGACCCTGTATATAACTACTGACCCTGTATATAACTACTGACCCTGTATATAGCTACTGACCCTGTATATAGCTACTTACCTTGTATATAACTACTGACCCTGGAACTGTCCCTGTATATAACTACTGACCCTGTATATAACTACTGACCCTGTATATAACTACTGACCCTGTATATAGCTACTGACCCTGTATATAGCTACTGACCCTGTATATAACTACTGACCCTGTATATAACTACTGACCCTGAAACTGTCCCTGTACATAACTACTGACCCTGTATATAACTTCTGACCCTGTATATAACTACTGACCCTGTATATAACTACTGACCCTGTATATAGCTACTGACCCTGGAACTGACCCTGTATATACTACTGACCCGGGAACTGACCCTGTATAAAACTACTGACCCTGTATATAGCTACTGACACGGTATATAACTACTGACCCTGTATATAACTACCGACCCTGTATATTAATACTGACCCTGAATATAGCTACTGACCCTGTATATAGCTACTGACCCTGTATATAGCTACTGACCCGGTAAATAACTACTGACCCTGTATATAGCTACTGACCCTGTATATAACTACTGACCCTGTATATAGCTACTGACCTGTATATAGCTACTGACACTGTATATACTACTGACCCTGTATATAACTACCGACCCTGTATAATTACTACTGACCCTGTATATAGCTACTGACCCTGTATATAGCTACTGACCCTGTATATAGCTACTGACCCCGGTAAATAACTACTGACCCTGTATATAACTACTGACCTGTATATAGCTACTGACCCTGTATATAGCTATTGACCCTGTATATAGCTACTGACCCTTGTATATAGCTACTGACCCCTGTATATAGCTACTGACCCTGTATATAGCTACTGACCCTGGAACTGACCCTGTATATAACTATTGACCCTGTATATAACTACTGACCCTGGAACTGACCCTGTATATAACTACTGACCCTGTATATAGCTACTGAACCTGTATATAACTACTGTCCCTTTATATAACTACTGACCCTGTATATAGCTACTGACCCTGTATATAGCTACCGACCCTGTATATAGCTACTGTCCCTGTATATAACTACTGACCCTGTATATAACTACTGACCCTGTATATAGCTACTGACCCTTTATATAACTACTGACCCTGTCTATAGCTACTGACCCCTGTATATAACTACTGACCCTGTATATAACTACTGACCCTGTATATAGCTACTGACCCTGTATATAGCTACTGACCTTGTATATACTACTGACCCTGGAACTGTCCCTGTATATAACTACTGACCCTGTATATAACTACTGACCCTGTATATAACTACTGACCCTGTATATAGCTACTGACCCTGTATATAGCTACTGACCCTGTATATAACTACTGACCCTGTATATAACTACTGACCCTGAAACTGTCCCTGTACATAACTACTGACCCTGTATATAACTTCTGACCCTGTATATAACTACTGACCCTGTATATAACTACTGACCCTGTATATAGCTACTGACCCTGGAACTGACCCTGTATATAACTACTGACCCGGGAACTGACCCTGTATAAAACTACTGACCCCTGTATATAGCTACTGACACGGTATATACTACTGACCCTGTATATAACTACCGACCCTGTATATTAATACTGACCCTGAATATAGCTACTGACCCTGTATATAGCTACTGACCCTGTATATAGCTACTGACCCGGTAAATAACTACTGACCCTGTATATAGCTACTGACCCTGTATATAACTACTGACCCTGTATATAGCTACTGACCCTGTATATAGCTACTGACACTGTATATAACTACTGACCCTGTATATAACTACCCGACCCTGTATATTACTACTGACCCTGTATATAGCTACTGACCCTGTATATAGCTACTGACCCTGTATATAGCTACTGACCCGGTAAATAACTACTGACCCTGTATATAGCTACTGACCCTGTATATAACTACTGACCCTGTATATAGCTACTGACCCTGTATATAGCTACTGACCCTGTATATAACTACTGACCTTGTATATAGCTACTGACCCTGTATATAACTACTGACCCTGTATATAGCTACTGACCCTGTATATAGCTACTTGGCCCTGTATATAGCTACTGACCATGTATATAACTACTGACCCTGTATAATAACTACTGACCCTGTATATTGCTACTGACCCTGTATATAACTACTGACCCTGTATATAGCTACTGTCCCTGTATATAGCTACTGACCCTGTATATAGCTACTGACCCTGTATATAACTACTGACCTTGTATATAGCTACTGACCCTGTATATAACTACTGACCCTGTATATAGCTACTGACCCTGTATATAGCTACTGGCCCTTTATATAGCTACTGACCATGTATATAACTACTGACCCTGTATATAGTCACTGACCCTGGAACTGTCCCTGTATATAACTACTGACCCTGTATATAGCTGCTGACCCTGAATATAACTACTGACCCTGTATATGACTACTGACCCTGTATATAGCTACGGAACCTGTATATAGCTACTGACCCTGTATATAACTACTGGTCCTGTATATAACTACTGATCCTGTATATAACTACTGACCCTGTATATAGCTATTGACCCTGTATATAGCTACTGACCCTGTATATAGCTACTGACCCTGTATATAACTACTGACCCTGTATATAGCTACTGACCCTGTATATAACTACTGACCCGGTATATAGTTACTGACCCTTATATAGCTACTGACCCTGTATATAACTACTGACCCTGGAACTGTCCCTGTATATTAACTACTGACCCTGTATATAACTACTGACCCTGTATATAGCTACTGACCCTGTATATTAGCTACTGACCCTGTATATAACTACTGACCCTGTATATAACTACTGGACCCTGGAATGTCCCTGTATATAGCTACTGACCATGTATATAGCTACTGACCCTGTATATAACTACTGACCCTGGTACTGTCCCTGTATATAGCTACTGACCCTGGAACTGTCCCTGTATATAACTACTGACCCTGTATATAGCTACTGACCCTGGAACTGTCCCTGTATATAACTACTGACCCTGTATATAGCTACTGACCCAGTATATAGCTACTGTCTCTGTATATAACTACTGACCCTGTATATAGCTACTGACCCTGTATATAGCTATTGACCCTGTATATAGCTACTGACCCTGTATATAGCTACTGACCCTGTATATAGCTACTGACCCTGTATATAGCTACTGACCCTGGAACTGACCCTGTATATAACTACTGACCCTGTATATAACTACTGACCCTGGAACTGACCCTGTATATAACTACTGACCCTGTATATAGCTACTGAAACCTGTATATAACTACTGTCCCTTTATATAACTACTGACCCTGTATATAGCTACTGACCCTGTATATAGCTACCCGACCCTGTATATAGCTACTGTCCCTGTATATAACTACTGACCCTGTATATAACTACTGACCCTGTATATAGCTACTGACCCTTTATATAACTACTGACCCTGTCTATAGCTACTGACCCTGTATATAACTACTGACCCTGTATATAACTACTGACCCTGTATATAGCTACTGACCGTGTATATAGCTACTGACCTTGTATATAACTACTGACCCTGGAACTGTCCCTGTATATAACTACTGACCCTGTATATAACTACTGACCCTGTATATAACTACTGACCCTGTATATAGCTACTGACCCTGTATATAACTACTGACCCTGTATATAACTACTGACCCTGAAACTGTCCCTGTACATAACTACTGACCCTGTATATAACTTCTGACCCTGTATATAACTACTGACCCTGTATATAACTACTGACCCTGTATATAGCTACTGACCCTGGAACTGACCCTGTATATAACTACTGACCCGGGAAACTGACCCTGTATATAACTACTGACCCTGTATATAGCTACTGACACGGTATATAACTACTGACCCTGTATATAACTACCGACCCTGTATATTAATACTGACCCTGAATATAGCTACTGACCCTGTATATAGCTACTGACCCTGTATATAGCTACTGACCCGGTAAATAACTACTGACCCTGTATATAGCTACTGACCCTGTATATAACTACTGACCCTGTATATAGCTACTGACCCTGTATATAGCTACTGACACTGTATATAACTACTGACCCTGTATATAACTACCGACCCTGTATATTACTACTGACCCTGTATATAGCTACTGACCCTGTATATAGCTACTGACCCTGTATATAGCTACTGACCCGGTAAATAACTACTGACCCTGTATATAGCTACTGACCCTGTATATAACTACTGACCCTGTATATAGCTACTGACCCTGTATATAGCTACTGACCCTGTATATAACTACTGACCTTGTATATAGCTACTGACCCTGTATATAACTACTGACCCTGTATATAGCTACTGACCCTGTATATAGCTACTGGCCCTGTATATAGCTACTGACCATGTATATAACTACTGACCCTGTATATAACTACTGACCCTGTATATTGCTACTGACCCTGTATATAACTACTGACCCTGTATATAGCTACTGTCCCTGTATATAGCTACTGACCCTGTATATAGCTACTGACCCTGTATATAACTACTGACCTTGTATATAGCTACTGACCCTGTATATAACTACTGACCCTGTATATAGCTACTGACCCTGTATATAGCTACTGGCCCTTTATATAGCTACTGACCATGTATATAACTACTGACCCTGTATATAGTCACTGACCCTGGAACTGTCCCTGTATATAACTACAGACCCTGTATATAGCTGCTGACCCTGAATATAACTACTGACCCTGTATATGACTACTGACCCTGTATATAGCTACGGAACCTGTATATAGCTACTGACCCTGTATATAACTACTGATCCTGTATATAACTACTGATCCTGTATATAACTACTGACCCTGTATATAGCTATTGACCCTGTATATAGCTACTGACCCTGTATATAGCTACTGACCCTGTATATAACTACTGACCCTGTATATAGCTACTGACCCTGTATATAACTACTGACCCGGTATATAGTTACTGACCCTGTATATAGCTACTGACCCTGTATATAACTACTGACCCTGGAACTGTCCCTGTATATAACTACTGACCCTGTATATAACTACTGACCCTGTATATAGCTACTGACCCTGTATATAGCTACTGACCCTGTATATAACTACTGACCCGTATATAACTACTGACCCTGGAACTGTCCCTGTATATAACTACTGACCCTGTATATAACTACTGACCCTGTATATAACTACTGACCCTGTATATAGCTACTGACCCTGGGAACTGACCCTGTATATAACTACTGACCCTGGAACTGACCCTGTATATAACTACTGACCCTGTATATATCTACTGACCCTGTATATAGATACTGACACTGTATATAACTACTGACCTTGTATATAGCTATTGACCCTGTATATAGCTACTGACCATGTATATAGCTACTGACCCTGTATATAACTACTGACCCTGGTACTGTCCCTGTATATAGCCTACTGACCCTGGAACTGTCCCTGTATATAACTACTGACCCTGTATATAGCTACTGACACAGTATATAGCTACTGTCTCTGTATATAACTACTGACCCTGTATATAGCTACTGACCCTGTATATAGCTATTGACCCTGTATATAGCTACTGACCCTGTATATAGCTACTGACCCTGTATATAGCTACTGACCCTGTAGTATAGCTACTGACCCTGGAACTGACCCTGTATATAACTACTGACCCTGTATATAACTACTGACCCTGGAAACTGACCCTGTATATAACTACTGACCCTGTATATAGCTAATGAACCTGTATATAACTACTGTCCCTGTATATAACTACTGACCCTGTATATAGCTACTGACCCTGTATATAGCTACCGACCCTGTATATAGCTACTGTCCCTGTATATAACTACTGACCCTGTATATAACTACTGACCCTGTATATAGCTACTGACCCTTTATATAACTACTGACCCTGTCTATAGCTACTGACCCTGTATATAACTACTGACCCTGTATATAGCTACTGACCCTGTATATAGCTACTGACCTTGTATATAACTACTGACCCTGGAACTGTCCCTGTATATAACTACTGACCCTGTATATAACTACTGACCCTGTATATAACTACTGACCCTGTATATAGCTACTGACCCTGTATATAGCTACTGACCCTGTATATAACTACTGACCCTGTATATAACTACTGACCCTGAAAACTGTCCCTGTACATAACTACTGACCCTGTATATAACTTCTGACCCTGTATATAACTACTGACCCTGTATATAACTACTGACCCTGTATATAGCTACTGACCCTGGAACTGACCCTGTATATAACTACTGACCCGGGAACTGACCCTGTATATAACTACTGACCCTGTATATAGCTACTGACACGGTATATAACTACTGACCCTGTATATAACTACCGACCCTGTATATAGCTACTGACCCTGTATATAGCTACTGACCCGGTAAATAACTACTGACCCTGTATATAGCTACTGACCCTGTATATAACTACTGACCCTGTATATAGCTACTGACCCTGTATATAGCTACTGACCCTGTATATAGCTACTGACCCGGTAAATAACTACTGACCCTGTATATAGCTACTGACCCTGTATATAACTACTGACCCTGTATATAGCTACTGACCCTGTATATAGCTACTGACCCTGTATATAACTACTGACCTTGTATATAGCTACTGACCCTGTATATAACTACTGACCCTGTATATAGCTACTTACCCTGTATATAGCTACTGGCCCTGTATATAGCTACTGACCATGTATATAACTACTGACCCTGTATATAACTACTGACCCTGTATATTGCTACTGACCCTGTATATAACTACTGACCCTGTATATAGCTACTGTCCCTGTATATAGCTACTGACCCTGTATATAGCTACTGACCCTGTATATAACTACTGACCTTGTATATAGCTACTGACCCTGTATATAACTACTGACCCTGTATATAGCTACTGACCCTGTATATAGCTACTGGCCCTTTATATAGCTACTGACCATGTATATAACTACTGACCCTGTATATAGTCACTGACCCTGGAACTGTCCCTGTATATAACTACTGACCCTGTATATAGCTGCTGACCCTGAATATAACTACTGACCCTGTATATGACTACTGACCCTGTATATAGCTACGGAACCTGTATATAGCTACTGACCCTGTATATAACTACTGACCCTGTATATAGCTACTGACCCCGTATATAGCTATTGACACCTGTATATAGCTACTGACCCTGTATATAGCTACTGACACTGTATATAGCTACTGAACCCTGTACATAGCTACTGACCCAGTATATAACTACTGATCCTGTATATAACTACTGATCCTGTATATAACTATTGACCCAGTATATAGCTACTGACCCTGTATATAGCTATTGACCCTGTATATAGCTACTGACCCTGTATATAGCTACTGACCCTGTATATAACTACTGACCCTGTATATAGCTACTGACCCTGTATATAACTACTGACCCTGTATATAGTTACTGACCCTGTATATAGCTACTGACCCTGTATATAACTACTGACCCTGGAACTGTCCCTGTATATAACTACTGACCCTGTATATAACTACTGACCCTGTATATAGCTACTGACCCTGTATATAGCTACTGACCCTGTATATAACTACTGACCCTGTATATAACTACTGACCCTGGAACTGTCCCTGTATATAACTACTGACCCTGTATATAACTACTGACCCTGTATATAACTACTGACCCTGTATATAGCTACTGACCCTGGAACTGACCCTGTATATAACTACTGACCCTGGAACTGACCCTGTATATAACTACTGACCCTGTATATATCTACTGACCCTGTATATAGATACTGACACTGTATATAACTACTGACCTTGTATATAGCTATTGACCCTGTATATAGCTACTGACCATGTATATAGCTACTGACCCTGTATATAACTACTGACCCTGGTACTGTCCCTGTATATAGCTACTGACCCTGGAACTGTCCCTGTATATAACTACTGACCCTGTATATAGCTACTGACCCTGGAACTGTCCCTGTATATAACTACTGACCCTGTATATAGCTACTGACACAGTTTATAGCTACTGTCTCTGTATATAACTACTGACCCTGTATATAGCTACTGACCCTGTATATAGCTATTGACCCTGTATATAGCTACTGACCCTGTATATAGCTACTGACCCTGTATATAGCTACTGACCCTGGAACTGACCCTGTATATAACTACTGACCCTGTATATAACTACTGACCCTGGAACTGACCCTGTATATAACTACTGACCCTGTATATAGCTACTGAACCTGTATATAACTACTGTCCCTGTATATAACTACTGACCCTGTATATAGCTACTGACCCTGTATATAGCTACCGACCCTGTATATAGCTACTGTCCCTGTATATAACTACTGACCCTGTATATAACTACTGACCCTGTATATAGCTACTGACCCTTTATATAACTACTGACCCTGTCTATAGCTACTGACCCTGTATATAACTACTGACCCTGTATATAACTACTGACCCTGTATATAGCTACTGACCCTGTATATAGCTACTGACCTTGTATATAACTACTGACCCTGGAACTGTCCCTGTATATAACTACTGACCCTGTATATAACTACTGACCCTGTATATAGCTACTGACCCTGTATATAGCTACTGACCCTGTATATAACTACTGACCCTGTATATAACTACTGACCCTGAAACTGTCCCTGTACATAACTACTGACCCTGTATATAACTTCTGACCCTGTATATAACTACTGACCCTGTATATAACTACTGACCCTGTATATAGCTACTGACCCTGGAACTGACCCTGTATATAACTACTGACCCGGGAACTGACCCTGTATATAACTACTGACCCTGTATATAGCTACTGACACGGTATATAACTACTGACCCTGTATATAACTACCGACCCTGTATATTAATACTGACCCTGAATATAGCTACTGACCCTGTATATAGCTATTGACCCTGTATATAGCTACTGACCCGGTAAATAACTACTGACCCTGTATATAGCTACTGACCCTGTATATAACTACTGACCCTGTATATAGCTACTGACCCTGTATATAGCTACTGACCCTGTATATAACTACTGACCCTGTATATAACTACCGACCCTGTATATTACTACTGACCCTGTATATAGCTACTGACCCTGTATATAGCTACTGACCCTGTATATAGCTACTGACCCGGTAAATAACTACTGACCCTGTATATAGCTACTGACCCTGTATATAACTACTGACCCTGTATATAACTACTGACCCTGTATATAGCTACTGACCCTGTATATAGCTACTGACCCTGTATATAACTACTGACCCTGGACTGTCCCTGTATATAACTACTGACCCTGTATATAACTACTGACCCTGTATATAACTACTGACTACTGACCCTGTATATAGCTACTGACCCTGTATATACTACTGACCCTGTATATAACTACTGACCCTGAATACTGTCCCTGTATATAACTACTAACTACTGACCCTGTATATACTACTGACCCTGTATATAACTACTGACCCTGTATATAACTACTGACCCTGTATATAGCTACTGACCCTGAACTGACCCTGTATATAACTACTGACCCGGGAATGACCCTGTATATAACTACTGACCCTGTATATAGCTACTGACCCTGTATATAACTACTGACCCTGTATATAACTACTGACCCTGTATATAGCTACTGACCCTGTATATAGCTACTGACCCTGTATATAGCTACTGACCCTGTATATAGCTACTGACCCTGTATAACTACTGACCCTGTATATAGCTACTGACCCTGTATATAACTACTGACCCTGTATATAGCTACTGACCTGTATATAGCTACTACTGACCCTGTATATAACTACTGACCCTGTATATAACTACTGACCCTGTATATAACTACTGACCCTGTATATAGCTACTGACCCTGTATATAGCTACTGACCCTGTATATAGCTACTGACCCTGTATAATAACTACTGACCCTGTATATAGCTACTGACCCTGTATATAACTACTGACCCTGTATATAGCTACTGACCCTGTATATAGCTACTGACCCTGTATATAACTACTGACCCTGTATATAGCTACTGACCCTGTATATAACTACTGACCCTGTATATAGCTACTGACCCTGTATATAGCTACTGACCCTGTATATAGCTACTGACCTGTATATAACTACTGACCCTGTATATAACTACTGACCCTGTATATGCTACTGACCCTGTATATAACTACTGACCCTGTATATAACTACTGTCCCTGTATATAGCTACTGACCCTGTATATAACTACTGACCCTGTATATAACTACTGACCTGTATATAGCTACTGACCCTGTATATAACTACTACTGACCCTGTATATAGCTACTGACCCTGTATATAGCTACTGACCCTGTATATAGCTACTGACCCTGTATATAACTACTGACCCTGTATATAGTCACTGACCCTGGAACTGTCCCTGTATATAACTACTGACCCTGTATATAGCTACTGACCCTGAATATAACTACTGACCCTGTATATGACTACTGACCCTGTATATAGCTACTGACCCTGTATATAGCTACTGACCCGTATATAACTACTGACCCTGTATATAACTACTGATCCTGTATATAACTACTGACCCTGTATATAGCTACTGACCCTGTATATAGCTACTGACCCTGTATATAGCTACTGACCCTGTATATATAACTACTGACCCTGTATATAGCTACTGACCCTGTATATAACTACTGACCCGGTATATAGTTACTGACCCTGTATATAGCTACTGACCCTGTATATAACTACTGACCCTGGAACTGTCCCTGTATATAACTACTGACCCTGTATATAACTACTGACCCTGTATATAGCTACTGACCCTGTATATAACTACTGACCCTGTATATAGCTACTGACCCTGTATATAGCTATTGACCCTGTATATAGCTACTGACCCTGTATATAGCTACTGACCCTGTATATAGCTACTGACCCTGTATATAACTACTGACCCTGTAATAGCCCTGTATGTAACTACTGACCCTGTATATAACTACTGACCCTGGAACTGACCCTGTATATAACTACTGACCCTGTATATAGCTACTGACCCTGTATATAGACTACTGTCCCTGTATATAACTACTGACCCTGTATATAGCTACTGACCCTGTATATAGCTACTGACCCTGTATATAGCTACTGACCCTGTATATAACTACTGACCCTGTATATACTACTGACCCTGTATATAGCTACTGACCCTTATATACTACTGACCCTGTATATAGCTACTGACCCTGTATATAACTACTGACCCTGTATATAGCTACTGACCCTGTATATAACTACTGACCCTGTATATAACTACTGACCCTGTATATAGCTACTGACCCTGTATATAACTACTGACCCTGTATATAACTACTGACCCTGTATATAACTACTGACCCTGTATATAGCTACTGACCCTGTATATAGCTACTGACCCTGTATATAACTACTGACCCTGTATATAACTACTGACCCTGAACCTGTCCCCTGTATATAACTACTGACCCTGTATATAACTACTGACCCTGTATATAACTACTGACCCTGTATATAACTACTGACCCTGTATATAGCTACTGACCCTGACCCCCTGGAACTGACCCTGTATATAACTACTGACCCTGGAACTACCCTGTATATAACTACTGACCCTGTATATAGCTACTGACACGGTATATAACTACTGACCCTGTATATAACTACCGACCCTGTATATAACTACTGACCCTGTATATAGCTACTGACCCTGTATATAACTACTGACCCTGTATATAGCTACTGACTGCTACCCCTGTATATAACTACTGACCCTGTATATAGCTACTGACCCTGTATATAGCTACTGACCCTGTATATAACTACTGACCCTGTATATAGCTACTGACCCTGTATATAACTACTGACCCTGTAAATAGCTACTGACCCTGTATATAGCTACTGACCCTGTATATAACTACTGACCCCTGTATATAGCTACTGACCCTGTATATAGCTACTGACCCTGTATATAGCTACTGACCTTGTATATAGCTACTGACCCTGTATATAACTACTGACCCTGTATATAGCTACTGACCCTGTATATAGCTACTGACCCTGTATATAGCTACTGACCCTGTATATAGCTACTGACCCTGTATATACTACTGACCCTGTATATTGCTACTGACCCTGTATATAACTACTGACCCTGTATATAGCTACTGACCCTGTATATAGCTACTGACCCTGTATATAGCTACTGACTTGTATATAACTATATATAACTACTGACCTTGTATATAGCTACTGACCCTGTATATAACTACTGACCCTGTATATAGCTACTGACCCTGTATATACTACTGACCCTGTATATAGCTACTGACCATGTATATAACTACTGACCCTGTATATAGTCACTGACCCTGGAACTGTCCCTGTATATAACTACTGACCCTGTATATAGCTACTGACCCTGAATATAACTACTGACCCTGTATATGACTACTGACCCTGTATATAGCTACTGACCTGTATATAGCTACTGACCCTGTATATAACTACTGACCCTGTATATAGCTACTGACCCTGTATATAGCTATTGACCCTGTATATAGCTACTGACCCTGTATATAGCTACTGACACTGTATATAGCTACTGACCCTGTATATAGCTACTGACCCTGTATATAACTACTGATCCTGTATATAACTACTGATCCTGTATATAACTACTGACCCTGTATATAGCTACTGACCCTGTATATAGCTATTGACCCTGTATATAGCTACTGACCCTGTATATAGCTACTGACCCTGTATATAACTACTGACCCTGTATATAGCTACTGACCCTGTATATAACTACTGACCCGGTATATAGTTACTGACCCTGTATATAGCTACTGACCCTGTATATAACTACTGACCCTGGAACTGTCCCTGTATATAACTACTGACCCTGTATATAACTACTGACCCTGTATATAGCTACTGACCCTGTATATAGCTACTGACCCTGTATATAACTACTGACCCTGTATATAACTACTGACCCTGGAACTGTCCCTGTATATACCTACTGACCCTGTATATAACTACTGACCCTGTATATAACTACTGACCCTGTATATAGCTACTGACCCTGGAACTGACCCTGTATATAACTACTGACCCTGGAACTGACCCTGTATATAACTACTGACCCTGTATATAGCTACTGACCCTGTATATAGATACTGACACTGTATATAACTACTGACCTTGTATATAGCTATTGACCCTGTATATAGCTACTGACCATGTATATAGCTACTGACCCTGTATATAACTACTGACCCTGGTACTGTCCCTGTATATAGCTACTGACCCTGGAACTGTCCCTGTATATAACTACTGACCCTGTATATAGCTACTGACCCTGGAACTGTCCCTGTATATAACTACTGACCCTGTATATAGCTACTGACCCAGTTTATAGCTACTGTCTCTGTATATAACTACTGACCCTGTATATAGCTACTGACCCTGTATATAGCTATTGACCCTGTATATAGCTACTGACCCTGTATATAGCTACTGACCCTGTATATAGCTACTGACCCTGTATATAGCTACTGACCCTGGAACTGACCCTGTATATAACTACTGACCCTGTATATAACTACTGACCCTGGAACTGACCCTGTATATAACTACTGACCCTGTATATAGCTACTGAACCTGTATATAACTACTGTCCCTGTATATAACTACTGACCCTGTATATAGCTACTGACCCTGTATATAGCTACCGACCCTGTATATAGCTACTGTCCCTGTATATAACTACTGACCCTGTATATAACTACTGACCCTGTATATAGCTACTGACCCTTTATATAACTACTGACCCTGTCTATAGCTACTGACCCTGTATATAACTACTGACCCTGTATATAACTACTGACCCTGTATATAGCTACTGACCCTGTATATAGCTACTGACCTTGTATATAACTACTGACCCTGGAACTGTCCCTGTATATAACTACTGACCCTGTATATAACTACTGACCCTGTATATAGCTACTGACCCTGTATATAGCTACTGACCCTGTATATAACTACTGACCCTGTATATAAACTACTGACCCTGGAAACCTGTCCCTGTAACATACTACTGACCCTGTATATAAACTTCTGACCCTGTATATAACTACTGACCCTGTATATAACTACTGACCCTGTATATAGCTACTGACCCTGGAACTGACCCTGTATATAACTACTGACCCGGGAACTGACCCTGTATATATAACTACTGACCCTGTATATAGGCTACTGACACGGTATATAACTACTGACCTGTATATAACTACCGACCCTGTATATTAATACTGACCCTGAATATAGCTACTGACCTGTATATAGCTATTGACCTGTATATAGCTACTGACCCGGTAAATAACTACTGACCCTGTATATAGCTACTGACCCTGTATATAACTACTGACCCTGTATATAGCTACTGACCCTGTATATAGCTACTGACACTGTATATAACTACTGACCCTGTATATAACTACCGACCCTGTATATTACTACTGACCCGTATATAGCTACTGACCCTGTATATAGCTACTGACCCTGTATATAGCTACCTGACCCGGTAAATAACTACTGACCCTGTATATAGCTACTGACCCTGTATATAACTACTTGACCCTGTATATAACTACTGACCCTGTATATAGCTACTGACCCTGTATATAGCTACTGACCCTGTATATAACTACTGACCTTGTATATAGCTACTGACCCTGTATATAACTACTGACCCTGTATATAGCTACTGACCCTGTAATAGCTACTGGCCCTGTATATAGCTACTGACCATGTATATAACTACTGACCCTGTATATAACTACTGACCCTGTATATTGCTACTGACCCTGTATATAACTACTGACCCTGTATATAGCTACTGTCCCTGTATATAGCTACTGACCCTGTATATAGCTACTGACCCTGTATATAACTACTGACCTTGTATATAGCTACTGACCCTGTATAT
This sequence comes from Oncorhynchus kisutch, assembly GCF_002021735.2. NCBI lineage: Eukaryota > Metazoa > Chordata > Actinopteri > Salmoniformes > Salmonidae > Oncorhynchus > Oncorhynchus kisutch. The sequence continues at coordinate 86,060,087 of NC_034184.2, forward strand.
AACTACTGACCCTGTATATAGCTACTGACCCTGTATATAGCTACTGGCCCTTTATATAGCTACTGACCATGTATATAACTACTGACCCTGTATATAGTCACTGACCCTGGAACTGTCCCTGTATATAACTACTGACCCTGTATATAGCTGCTGACCCTGAATATAACTACGACCCTGTATATGACTACTGACCCTGTATATAGCTACGGAACCTGTATATAGCTACTGACCCTGTATATAACTACTGACCCTGTATATAGCTACTGACCCCGTATATAGCTATTGACCCTGTATATAGCTACTGACCCTGTATATAGCTACTGACACTGTATATAGCTACTGACCCTGTACATAGCTACTGACCCAGTATATAACTACTGATCCTGTATATAACTACTGATCCTGTATATAACTACTGACCCCAGTATATAGCTACTGACCCTGTATATAGCTATTGACCCTGTATAGCTACTGACCGCACCCTGTATATAGCTACTGACCCTGTATATACTACTGACCCTGTATATAGCTACTGACCCTTGTAATATAACTACTGACCCGGTATATAGTTACTGACCCTGTATATAGCTACTGACCCTGTATATAACTACTGACCCTGGAACTGTCCCTGTATATAACTACTGACCCTGTATATAACTACTGACCCTGTATATAGCTACTGACCCTGTATATAGCTACTGACCCTGTATATAACTACTGACCCTGTATATAACTACTGACCCTGGAACTGTCCCTGTATATAACTACTGACCCTGTATATAACTACTGACCCTGTATATAACTACTGACCCTGGAACTGACCCTGTATATAACTACTGACCCTGTATATATCTACTGACCCTGTATATAGATACTGACACTGTATATAAACTACTGACCTTGTATATAGCTATTGACCCTGTATATAGCTACTGACCATGTATATAGCTACTGACCCTGTATATAACTACTGACCATGTATATAACTACTGACCCTGTATATAACTACTGACCCTGTATATTGCTACTGACCCTGTATATAACTACTGACCCTGTATATAGCTACTGACCCTGTATATAACTACTGACACTGTATATAGCTACTGACCCTGTACATAGCTACTGACCCAGTATATAACTACTGATCCTGTATATAACTACTGATCCTGTATATAAACTACTGACCCAGTATATAGCTACTGACCCTGTATATAGCTATTGACCCTGTATATAGCTACTGACCCTGTATATAGCTACTGACCCTGTATATAACTACTGACCCTGTATATAGCTACTGACCCTGTATATAACTACTGACCCGGTATATAGTTACTGACCCTGTATATAGCTACTGACCCTGTATATAACTACTGACCCTGGAACTGTCCCTGTATATAACTACTGACCCTGTATATAACTACTGACCCTGTATATAACTACTGACCCTGGAAATGTCCCTGTATATAGCTTACTGACCATGTATATAACTACTGACCCTGGAACTGTCCTTGTATATAGCTACTGACCATGTATATAGCTACAGACCCTGTATATAACTACTTACCCTGTATATAGCTACAGACCTTGTATAGAACTACTGACCCTGTATATAGCTACAGACCCTGTATTAACTACTGACCCTGGAACTGACCCTGTATATAACTACTGACCCTGTATATAGCTACTGACCCTGTATATAGCTACTGACCCTGTATATAACTACTGACCCTGGAACTGACCCTGTATATAACTACTGACCCGGTATATAACTACTGACCCTGTATATAGCTACAGACCCTGTATATAACTACTGACCCTGGAACTGACCCTGTATATAACTACTGACCCTGTGTATAACTACTGACCCTGTATATAGCTACTGACCCTGTATATAACTACTGACCCTGTATATAGCTACTGACCCTGTTTATAACGACTGACCCTGTATATAGCTACTGACCTGTATATAACTACTGACCCTGTATATAACTACTGACCCTGGTACTGTCCCTGTATATAACTACTGACCCGGTATATAGCTACTGACCCTGGAACTGTCCCTGTATATAACTACTGACCCTGTATATAGCTGCAGACCCTGTATATAACTACTGACCCTGGAACTGACCCTGTATATAACTACTGACCCTGTGTATAACTACTGACCCTGTATATAGCTACTGACCCTGTATATAACTACTGACCCTGTATATAGCTACTGACCCTGTTTATAACTACTGACCCCTGGAACTGTCCCTGTATATAACTACTGACCCTGTATATAACTACTGACACTGTATATAGCTACTGACCCTGTATATAACTACTGACCCTGTGTATAACTACTGACCCTGGTACTGTCCCTGTATATAACTACTGACCCTGTATATAGCTACTGACCCTGGAACTGTCCCTGTATATAACTACTGACCCTGTATATAGCTACTGACCCTGGAAACTGTCCCTGTATATAACTACCGACACTGTATATAACTACTGACCCTGTATATAACTACCTGACCCTGGTACTGTCCCTGTATATAACTACTGACCCTGTATATAACTACTGACCCTGTATATAACTACTGACCCTGGAACTGTCCCTGTATATAACTACTGACCCTGTATATAGCTACCTGACCCTGGAACTGTCCCCTGTATATAACTACTGACCCTGTATATAGCTACCGACCCTGTATATAGCTACTGTCTCTGTATATAAACTACTGACCCTGTATATTAGCTACTGACCCTGTATATAGCTATTGACCCTGTATATAGCGTACTGACCCTGTATATAACTACTGACCCTGTATATAGCTATTGACCCTGTATACAGCTACTGACCCTGTATATAGCTACTGACCCTGTATATAGCTACTGACCCTTGTATAGCTACTGAACCTGTATATAGCTACTGACCCTGTATATAGCTACTGACCCTGTATATAACTACTGCCTGTATATACTACTGACCCTGTATACAACTACTGACCCTGTATAACTACTGACCCTGTATAGCTACTGACTGTTCAACACTGCCCTGTATATAACTACTGACCCTGTATACAACTACTGACCCTGTATATAACTACTGACCCTGTATATAGCTACTGACCCTGTATACAACTACTGACCCTGTTATAACTACTGACCTGTATATAGCTACTGTCCCTGTATATAACTACTGACCCTGTTATATAACTACTGACCCTGTATATAGCTACTGACCTGTATATAACTACTGACCCTGATATTAGCTACTGTCCCTGTATATACTACTGACCCTGTATATAACTACTGACCCTGTATATAGCTACTGACCCTGGTACTGTCCCTGTATATAACTACTGACCCTGTATATAACTACTGACCCTGTATATAACTACTGACCCTGTATATAACTACTGGCCCTGTATATAACTATGACCCTGGTACTTTCCCTGTATATACACTACTGACCCTGTATATAACTACTGAGCCCTGTATATAACTACTGACCCTGGAACTGTCCCTTTATATAACTACTGACCCTGTATATAGCTACTGACCCTGGAACTGTCCCTGTATATAACTACGTGACCCTGTATATAGCTACCGACCCTGTATATAGCTATGTCCCGCTGTATATAACTACTGACCCTGTATATAGCTACTGACCCTGTATATAGCTATTGACCCTGTATATAGCTACTTGACCCTGTATTAACTACTGGACCCTGTATATAGCTATTGACCCTGTATACAGCTACTGACCCTGTATATAGCTACTGACCCTGTATATAGCTACTGACCCTGTGTATAGCTACTGAACCTGTATATAGCTACTGACCCTGTATATAGCTACTGACCCTGTATATAACTACTGACCTGTATATAGCTACTGACCCTGTATACAACTACTGACCCTGTATATACTACTGACCTGTGATATAGCTACTGACCCTGTATACAACTACGGACCCTGTATATAACTACTGACCCTGTATATAGCTACTTGAACTCTGACCCTGTATACAACTACTGACCCTGTATATAGCTACTGACCCTGTATATAGCTACTGACCCTGTATATAGCTACTGACGCCTGTATATAACTACTGACCCTGTATATAGCTACTGACCCTGTGTATAGCTACTGAACCTGTATATAGCTACTGACCCTGTAATAGCTACTGACCCTGTATATAACTACTGACCCTGTATATAACTACTGACCCTGTATATAGCTAACTGTCCCTAGTATATAACTACTGACCCTGTATATAACTACTGACCCTGTATATAACTACTGACCCTGTATATAGCTACTGTCCCTGTATATAACTTACTGACCCTGTATATAACTACTGACCCTGTATATAGCTACTGACCCTGTATATAAGCTACTGACCCCTGAAACTGTCCCTGTACATCACTACTGACCCTGTATATAACTTCTGACCCTGTATATAACTACTGACCCTGTATATAACTACTGACCCTGTATATAGCTACTGACCCTGGAACTGACCCTGTATATAACTACTGACCCGGGAACTGACCCTGTATATAACTACTGACCCTGTATATAGCTACTGACACGGTATATAACTACTGACCCTGTATATAAACTACCGACCCTGTATATTAATACTGACCCTGAATATAGCTACTGACCCTGTATATAGCTACTGACCCTGTATATAGCTACTGACCCGGTAAATAACTGCTGACCCGTATATAGCTACTGACCCTGTATATAACTACTGACCCTGTATATAGCTACTGACCCTGTATATAGCTACTGACACTGTATATAACTACTGACCCTGTATATAACTACCGACCCTGTATATTACTACTGACCCTGTATATAGCTACTGACCCTGTATATAGCTACTGACCCTGTATATAGCTACTGACCCGGTAAATAACTACTGACCCTGTATATAGCTACTGACCCTGTATATAACTACTGACCCTGTATATAGCTACTGACCCTGTATATAGCTACTGACCCTGTATATAACTACTGACCTTGTATATAGCTACTGACCCTGTATATAACTACTGACCCTGTATATAGCTACTGACCCTGTATATAGCTACTGGCCCTGTATATAGCTACTGACCATGTATATAACTACTGACCCTGTATATAACTACTGACCCTGTATATTGCTACTGACCCTGTATATAACTACTGACCCTGTATATAGCTACTGTCCCTGTATATAGCTACTGACCCTGTATATAGCTACTGACCCCTGTATATAACTACTGACCTTGTATATAGCTACTGACCCTGTATATAACTACTGACCCTGTATATAGCTACTGACCCTGTATATAGCTACTGGCCCTTTATATAGCTACTGACCATGTATATAACTACTGACCCTGTATATAGTCACTGACCCTGGAACTGTCCCTGTATATAACTACAGACCCTGTATATAGCTGCTGACCCTGAATATAACTACTGACCCTGTATATGACTACTGACCCTGTATATAGCTACGGAACCTGTATATAGCTACTGACCCTGTATATAACTACTGATCCTGTATATAACTACTGATCCTGTATATAACTACTGACCCTGTATATAGCTATTGACCCTGTATATAGCTACTGACCCTGTATATAGCTACTGACCCTGTATATAACTACTGACCCTGTATATAGCTACTGACCCTGTATATAACTACTGACCCGGTATATAGTTACTGACCCTGTATATAGCTACTGACCCTGTATATAACTACTGACCCTGGAACTGTCCCTGTATATAACTACTGACCCTGTATATAACTACTGACCCTGTATATAGCTACTGACCCTGTATATAGCTACTGACCCTGTATATAACTACTGACCCTGTATATAACTACTGACCCTGGAACTGTCCCTGTATATAACTACTGACCCTGTATATAACTACTGACCCTGTATATAACTACTGACCCTGTATATAGCTACTGACCCTGGAACTGACCCTGTATATAACTACTGACCCTGGAACTGACCCTGTATATAACTACTGACCCTGTATATATCTACTGACCCTGTATATAGATACTGACACTGTATATAACTACTGACCTTGTATATAGCTATTGACCCTGTATATAGCTACTGACCATGTATATAGCTACTGACCCTGTATATAACTACTGACCCTGGTACTGTCCCTGTATATAGCTACTGACCCTGGAACTGTCCCTGTATATAACTACTGACCCTGTATATAGCTACTGACCCTGGAACTGTCCCTGTATATAACTACTGACCCTGTATATAGCTACTGACACAGTTTATAGCTACTGTCTCTGTATATAACTACTGACCCTGTATATAGCTACTGACCCTGTATATAGCTATTGACCCTGTATATAGCTACTGACCCTGTATATAGCTACTGACCCTGTATATAGCTACTGACCCTGTATATAGCTACTGACCCTGGAACTGACCCTGTATATAACTACTGACCCTGTATATAACTACTGACCCTGGAACTGACCCTGTATATAACTACTGACCCTGTATATAGCTACTGAACCTGTATATAACTACTGTCCCTGTATATAACTACTGACCCCTGTATATAGCTACTGACCCTGTATATAGCTACCGACCCTGTATATAGCTACTGTCCCTGTATATAACTACTGACCCTGTATATAACTACTGACCCTGTATATAGCTACTGACCCTTTATATAACTACTGACCCTGTCTATAGCTACTGACCCTGTATATAACTACTGACCCTGTATATAACTACTGACCCTGTATATAGCTACTGACCCTGTATATAGCTACTGACCTTGTATATAACTACTGACCCTGGAACTGTCCCTGTATATAACTACTGACCCTGTATATAACTACTGACCCTGTATATAGCTACTGACCCTGTATATAGCTACTGACCCTGTATATAACTACTGACCCTGTATATAACTACTGACCCTGAAACTGTCCCTGTACATAACTACTGACCCTGTATATAACTTCTGACCCTGTATATAACTACTGACCCTGTATATAACTACTGACCCTGTATATAGCTACTGACCCTGGAACTGACCCTGTATATAACTACTGACCCGGGAACTGACCTGTATATAACTACTGACCCCTGTATATAGCTACTGACACGGTATATAACTACTGACCCTGTATATAACTACCGACCCTGTATATTAATACTGACCCTGAATATAGCTACTGACCCTGTATATAGCTATTGACCCTGTATATAGCTACTGACCCGGTAAATAACTACTGACCCTGTATATAGCTACTGACCCTGTATATAACTACTGACCCTGTATATAGCTACTGACCCTGTATATAGCTACTGACACTGTATATAACTACTGACCCTGTATATAACTACCGACCCTGTATATTACTACTGACCCTGTATATAGCTACTGACCCTGTATATAGCTACTGACCCTGTATATAGCTACTGACCCGGTAAATAACTACTGACCCTGTATATAGCTACTGACCCTGTATATAACTACTGACCCTGTATATAACTACTGACCCTGTATATAGCTACTGACCCTGTATATAGCTACTGACCCTGTATATAACTACTGACCTTGTATATAGCTACTGACCCTGTATATAACTACTGACCCTGTATATAGCTACTGACCCTGTATATAGCTACTGGCCCTGTATATAGCTACTGACCATGTATATAACTACTGACCCTGTATATAACTACTGACCCTGTATATTGCTACTGACCCTGTATATAACTACTGACCCTGTATATAGCTACTGTCCCTGTATATAGCTACTGACCCTGTATATAGCTACTGACCCTGTATATAACTACTGACCTTGTATATAGCTACTGACCCTGTATATAACTACTGACCCTGTATATAGCTACTGACCCTGTATATAGCTACTGGCCCTTTATATAGCTACTGACCATGTATATAACTACTGACCCTGTATATAGTCACTGACCCTGGAACTGTCCCTGTATATAACTACTGACCCTGTATATAGCTGCTGACCCTGAATATAACTACTGACCCTGTATATGACTACTGACCCTGTATATAGCTACGGAACCTGTATATAGCTACTGACCCTGTATATAACTACTGACCCTGTATATAGCTACTGACCCCGTATATAGCTATTGACCCTGTATATAGCTACTGACCCTGTATATAGCTACTGACACTGTATATAGCTACTGACCCTGTACATAGCTACTGACCCAGTATATAACTACTGATCCTGTATATAACTACTGATCCTGTATATAACTACTGACCCAGTATATAGCTACTGACCCTGTATATAGCTATTGACCCTGTATATAGCTACTGACCCTGTATATAGCTACTGACCCTGTATATAACTACTGACCCTGTATATAGCTACTGACCCTGTATATAACTACTGACCCGGTATATAGTTACTGACCCTGTATATAGCTACTGACCCTGTATATAACTACTGACCCTGGAACTGTCCCTGTATATAACTACTGACCCTGTATATAACTACTGACCCTGTATATAGCTACTGACCCTGTATATAGCTACTGACCCTGTATATAACTACTGACCCTGTATATAACTACTGACCCTGGAACTGTCCCTGTATATAACTACTGACCCTGTATATAACTACTGACCCTGTATATAACTACTGACCCTGGAACTGACCCTGTATATAACTACTGACCCTGTATATATCTACTGACCCTGTATATAGATACTGACACTGTATATAACTACTGACCTTGTATATAGCTATTGACCCTGTATATAGCCTACTGACCATGTATATAGCTACTGACCCTGTATATAACTACTGACCATGTATATAACTACTGACCCTGTATATAACTACTGACCCTGTATATTGCTACTGACCCTGTATATAACTACTGACCCTGTATATAGCTACTGACCCTGTATATAACTACTGACAACTGTATAGCTACTGACCCTGTAAATAGCTACTGACCCAGTATATAACTACTGATCCTGTATATAACTACTGATCCTGTATATAACTACTGACCCAGTATAGTAGCTACTGACCCTGTATATAGCTATTGACCCTGTATATAGCTACTGACCTGTATATAGCTACTGACCCTGTATATAAACTACTGACCCTGTATATAGCTACTGACCCTGTATATAACTACTGACCCGGTATATAGTTACTGACCCTGTATATAGCTACTGACCCTGTATATAACTACTGACCCTGGAACTGTCCCTGTATATAATACTGACCCTGTATATAACTACTGACCCTGTATATAACTACTGACCCTGGAAATGTCCCTGTATATAGCTACTGACCATGTATATAACTACTGACCCTGGAACTGTCCTTGTATATAGCTACTGACCATGTATATAGCTACAGACCCTGTATATAACTACTTACCCTGTATATAGCTACAGACCTTGTATAGAACTACTGACCCTGTATATAGCTACAGACCCTGTATATAACTACTGACCCTGGAACTGACCCTGTATATAACTACTGACCCTGTATATAGCTACTGACCCTGTATATAGCTACTGACCCTGTATATAACTACTGACCCTGGAACTGACCCTGTATATAACTACTGACCCTGTATATAACTACTGACCCTGTATATAGCTACAGACCCTGTATATAACTACTGACCCTGGAACTGACCCTGTATATAACTACTGACCCTGTGTATAACTACTGACCCTGTATATAGCTACTGACCCTGTATATAACTACTGACCCTGTATATAGCTACTGACCCTGTTTATAACTACTGACCCTGTATATAGCTACTGACCCTGTATATAACTACTGACCCTGTATATAACTACTGACCCTGGTACTGTCCCTGTATATAACTACTGACCCGGTATATAGCTACTGACCCTGGAACTGTCCCTGTATATAACTACTGACCCTGTATATAGCTGCAGACCCTGTATATAACTACTGACCCTGGAACTGACCCTGTATATAACTACTGACCCTGTGTATAACTACTGACCCTGTATATAGCTACTGACCCTGTATATAACTACTGACCCTGTATATAGCTACTGACCCTGTTTATAACTACTGACCCTGGAACTGTCCCTGTATATAACTACTGACCCTGTATATAACTACTGACACTGTATATAGCTACTGACCCTGTATATAACTACTGACCCTGTGTATAACTACTGACCCTGGTACTGTCCCTGTATATAACTACTGACCCTGTATATAGCTACTGACCCTGGAACTGTCCCTGTATATAACTACTGACCCTGTATATAGCTACTGACCCTGGAACTGTCCCTGTATATAACTACCGACACTGTATATAACTACTGACCCTGTATATAACTACTGACCCTGGTACTGTCCCTGTATATAACTACTGACCCTGTATATAACTACTGACCCTGTATATAACTACTGACCCTGGAACTGTCCCTGTATATAACTACTGACCCTGTATATAGCTACTGACCCTGGAACTGTCCCTGTATATAACTACTGACCCTGTATATAGCTACCGACCCTGTATATAGCTACTGTCTCTGTATATAACTACTGACCCTGTATATAGCTACTGACCCTGTATATAGCTATTGACCCTGTATATAGCTACTGACCCTGTATATAACTACTGACCCTGTATATAGCTATTGACCCTGTATACAGCTACTGACCCTGTATATAGCTACTGACCCTGTATATAGCTACTGACCCTGTGTATAGCTACTGAACCTGTATATAGCTACTGACCCTGTATATAGCTACTGACCCTGTATATAACTACTGACCCTGTATATAGCTACTGACCCTGTATACAACTACTGACCCTGTATATAACTACTGACCCTGTATATAGCTACTGACCCTGTATACAACTACTGACCCTGTATATAACTACTGACCCTGTATACAACTACTGACCCTGTATATAACTACTGACCCTGTATATAGCTACTGACCCTGTATACAACTACTGACCCTGTATATAACTACTGACCCTGTATATAGCTACTGTCCCTGTATATAACTACTGACCCTGTATATAACTACTGACCCTGTATATAGCTACTGACCCTGTATATAACTACTGACCCTGTATATAGCTACTGTCCCTGTATATAACTACTGACCCTGTATATAACTACTGACCCTGTATATAGCTACTGACCCTGGTACTGTCCCTGTATATAACTACTGACCCTGTATATAACTACTGACCCTGTATATAACTACTGACCCTGTATATAACTACTGGCCCTGTATATAACTACTGACCCTGGTACTGTCCCTGTATATAACTACTGACCCTGTATATAACTACTGACCCTGTATATAACTACTGACCCTGGAACTGTCCCTGTATATAACTACTGACCCTGTATATAGCTACTGACCCTGGAACTGTCCCTGTATATAACTACTGACCCTGTATATAGCTACCGACCCTGTATATAGCTACTGTCTCTGTATATAACTACTGACCCTGTATATAGCTACTGACCCTGTATATAGCTATTGACCCTGTATATAGCTACTGACCCTGTATATAACTACTGACCCTGTATATAGCTATTGACCCTGTATACAGCTACTGACCCTGTATATAGCTACTGACCCTGTATATAGCTACTGACCCTGTGTATAGCTACTGAACCTGTATATAGCTACTGACCCTGTATATAGCTACTGACCCTGTATATAACTACTGACCCTGTATATAGCTACTGACCCTGTATACAACTACTGACCCTGTATATAACTACTGACCCTGTATATAGCTACTGACCCTGTATACAACTACTGACCCTGTATATAACTACTGACCCTGTATATAGCTACTGACCCTGTATACAACTACTGACCCTGTATATAGCTACTGACCCTGTATATAGCTACTGACCCTGTATATAGCTACTGACCCTGTATATAACTACTGACCCTGTATATAGCTACTGACCCTGTGTATAGCTACTGAACCTGTATATAGCTACTGACCCTGTATATAGCTACTGACCCTGTATATAACTACTGACCCTGTATATAACTACTGACCCTGTATATAGCTACTGTCCCTGTATATAACTACTGACCCTGTATATAACTACTGACCCTGTATATAACTACTGACCCTGTATATAGCTACTGTCCCTGTATATAACTACTGACCCTGTATATAACTACTGACCCTGTATATAGCTACTGACCCTGTATATAACTACTGACCCTGTATATAGCTACTGTCCCTGTATATAACTACTGACCCTGTATATAACTACTGACCCTGTATATAGCTACTGTCCCTGTGTATAGCTACTGAACCTGTATATAGCTACTGACCCTGTATATAGCTACTGACCCTGTATATAACTACTGACCCTGTATATAACTACTGACCCTGTATATAGCTACTGTCCCTGTATATAACTACTGACCCTGTATATAACTACTGACCCTGTATATAACTACTGACCCTGTATATAGCTACTGACCCTGTATATAACTACTGACCCTGTATATAACTACTGACCCTGTATATAGCTACTGACCCTGTATATAGCTACTGACCCTGTATATAACTACTGACCCTGTATATAACTACTGACCCTGTATATAACTACTGACCCTGTATATAACTACTGACCCTGTATATAACTACTGACCCTGTGTATAACTACTGACCCTGTATATAACTACTGACCCTGTATATAACTACTGACCCTGTATATAACTACTGACCCTGTATATAACTACTGACCCTGTATATAACTACTGACCCTGTATATAACTACTGACCCTGTATATAGCTACTGACCCTGTATATAACTACTGACCCTGTATATAGCTACTGACCCTGTATATAGCTACTGACCCTGTATATAACTACTGACCCTGTATATAGCTACTGACCCTGTATATAACTACTGACCCTGTATATAACTACTGACCCTGTATATAACTACTGACCCTGTATATAACTACTGACCCTGTATATAACTTCTGACCCTGTATATAACTACTGACCCCGTGTATACTGTAGCTTACTTACTTTCTCATTATCAATACAAATAATATTTTTTTAATATATAGGTTATGGTTTTTGAATATAATTACAATTGATATGTACATGTTGACTGGTTTTACAAGACATTGCATGACATTTTAATTGAATTGATAAAGTTTCATAACTTTAAATCTACTCATGTAAATAAACAAAAAACCGGTACATCGTCATCAGTGATAACCTCTTTTGTAAAGGTGTGACGTTTACAGTTCAGTTATCTTTCCGAATTCGGAGTGTTATTTTATGTAACTACCAAAGATAAAGGAAGACAATTTCGTAATACATTTCCCCTCGGTTTTCATTCATCTGACAACACTTCTTAAAGTCCTACAGGTGGCACAAGGGAGCTCATCCATTCGGTCTCCGGTTTCCACTACGCGCCTTTCATTTTACTAAAGATAAGCCACTCTTCTATTTCTGTCAGGCGCAGCCGCCCTCGTCCTATTGGGGTCCATTGATAGGCAGTGGTTAAAAAGCGCACGAGCCGCTGTTCTGTTATGAGAGCACTGCAGGACTGTCACTGCAACGGACGGAAGGGCGCAACACAGCGGCAGTGTCTACACGCAACTCCGTACTTACTTATTTCTATGCGCACTTGCGACAACTGGGACTGTTTGCGAGAATCGGGAAGCAACTTGACAAAATCAGCAACAAGTTTTAAAAAACAAACATTTGTTGAGCCTAGCATTCATTGATTCAGTCAATTTCTGTATTCTTTAGCTGTCTTGGAGTAGAGTAAAACAATTTTTTTAAGAAGAAATCAGTCCAGTAGACCTCTATTCTATTCAGACCGTTTGTTTCATAAACAACACGAACAATATTAGTTTACTTATTTATCACAACTTTGGCTGCAATAACTCATTTAAACCACAGTAAAGCAAAACGGTGTGCGCTTTCTATACAATATTATCTCGGTTCTCTCATTATCTTGCTCATTGCCATCGCGTTCAAGATGATGAACACTATGGTCATTTTTGCGGAATTTTTCGTGGTCATCTTGAAAGTGCTCTGGGCTTTTGTTACCGCCGGGGCGAAATGGGTGGTGCGGCCGAAGGAGAAGAGTGTAGCGGGACAGGTGTGTGTGATCACCGGGGCTGGAAGTGGTCTGGGTCGGCTGTTCGCCAAGGAGTTCGCTAGAAGACGGGCTGTACTGGTGCTATGGGACATCAACAGCAAAAGCAACGAGGAGACCGCGGAGTTGGTGAGGGAAATCTACCGGGAGCTGGACAGTGAATCTCCGATGGCCAAAGAAGGTGAGTTGCCTGAAAATATCTATCATCCGATTTTTTTTTGCAACGCGATTATTTTGGCTCATTATACTTGATCAAATATAAGATCAAATACTGTCTGGTCAGGCGGGTCAACCTAGGCGTTATTCTATTGATCGCAAAAATCGTAATAACAAGCTTGTTTAAACATGAGGGTGTTTTCTTTTTAAGCCAACTAGCCTATTTACTGTCGACTCCGTTTATTAGAATATAAGAGCACATTTGCAGCAGCCTCGATGAGCAGCTGGGCTACATCATTCCGAGGAGAGAACTTCAGTCGGTAAACTAGGCGTGGGTACGGTGCGCTCGCCTCGGGGAAGGTCCCTGTTGAAGTCCTCTCTCTCGGTCCCTTCGCGGTTTGTCTGTGCTAGTAGCCTACCCAGTCATTGCCTATAGGGGCGAAAGTGTACAGGCTCATGTTTGACCCGCCACCACCACACACACAAAGTGCTCACGAGCTATAAAATAATGTTTCAGAACTGTTGCATGGCAGTTAAAGGGTCTGACTTGTCCATCAACTTGAAAAGAAAAGTTATTTATTCCGTGGCTTGATTTTTAAATGTGTTATTACCTTATTCTGATTTGGACTGTCTTGGCTTCCAGTGATGTACTGTGGTTTATTCTCACTCCCTGTCTCTTCCTCCCTCCCTCTATCCAGGAGCAATAGGAGGGCTAGAGGAGGTGCTTCCATTCAAGCCTCAGGTGTACACGTACGTGTGTGACGTGGGCAAGCGGGAGAGTGTGTACTCCACGGCGGAGAAGGTGCGTCGGGAGGTGGGCAACGTGGACATGTTGATAAACAACGCTGGCGTGGTCTCTGGTCACCATCTCCTGGAGTGTCCTGACGAGCTGATCGAACGCACCATGGTGGTCAACTGCCACGCACACTTCTGGGTGAGTCCCCAATGCCTACTGTCATCCCTGTCCCCTGTCCCCCACGCCTACTGTCATCCCTGTCCCCTGTCCCCCACGCCTACTGTCATCCCTGTCCCCTGTCCCCCACGCCTACTGTCATCCCTGTCCCCTGTCCCCCATGCCTACTGTCATCCCTGTCCCCTGTCCTCCACGCCTACTGTCATCCCTGTCCCCTGTCCCCCATGCCTACTGTCATCCCTGTCCCCTGACCCCACGTCTACTGTCATCCCTGTCTCCTGTCCCCCATGCCTACTGTCATCCCTGTCCCCTGTCCCCCATGCCTACTGTCATCCCTGTCCCCCATGCCTACTGTCATCCCTGTCCCCATGCCTACTGTCATCCCTGTCCCCTGTCCCCCACGTCTACTGTCATCCCTGTCCCCCATGCCTACTGTCATCCCTGTCCTCTGTCCCCCATGCCTACTGTAGTGTCATCCCTGTCCCCTGTCCCCCATGCCTACTGTCATCCCTGTCCCCATGCCTACTGTCATCCCTGTCCCCCATGCCTACTGTAGTGTCATCCCTGTCCCCTGTCCCCCATGCCTACTGTCATCCCTGTCCCCTGTCCCCCATGCCTACTGTAGTGTCATCCCTGTCCCCTGTCCCCCATGCCTACTGTCATCCCTGTCCCCTGTCCCCCATGCCTACTGTCATCCCTGTCCCCTGTCCTCCACGCCTACTGTACTGTCATCCCTGTCCCCCACGCCTACTGCACTGTCATCCCTGTCCCCTGTCCCCCACACCTACTGTAGTGTCATCCCTGTCCCCTGTCCCCCACACCTACTGTAGTGTCATCCCTGTCCCCTGTCCCCCATGCCTACTGTACTGTCATCCCTGTCCCCCACACCTACTGTACTGTCATCCCTGTCCCCTGTCCCCCACGCCTACTGTAGTGTCATCCCTGTCCCCTGTCCCCTTACACCTACTGTAGTGTCATCCCTGTCCCCCACACCTACTGCACTGTCATCCCTGTCCCCTGTCCCCCATGCCTACTGTAGTGTCATCCCTGTCCCCTGTCCCCCACGCCTACTGTAGTGTCATCCCTGTCCCCTGTCCCCCATGCCTACTGTAGTGTCATCCCTGTCCCCTGTCCCCCACGCCTACTGCACTGTCATCCTTGTCCCCCACGCCTACTGTACTGTCATCCCTGTCACCTGTCCCCCACGCCTACTGCACTGTCATCCCTGTCCCCCACGCCTACTGTACTGTCATCCCTGTCCCCCACACCTACTGCACTGTCATCCCTGTCCCCTGTCCCCCACACCTACTACACTGTCATCCCTGTCCCCTGTCCCCCACACCTACTGTACTGTTATCCCTGTCCCCTGTCCCCCACGCCTACTGTACTGTCATCCCTGTCCCCTGTCCCCCACGCCTACTGTACTGTCGTCCCCTGTCCCCCACCCCTACTGCACTGTCATCCTTGTCCCCCACACCTACTGTAGTGTCATCCCTGTCCCCTGTCCCCCACGCCTACTGTACTGGCATCCCTGTCTCCCATACCTACTATCATCTAAATCACCTTTATTCACCTATCCCTGTCCCCTATCCCTGTCCCATATCCCTGTCCCCTATCCCCTATCCCCGTCCCCTATCCCCTGTCCCCTATCCCCTGTCCCCTATCCTTGTCCCCTATCCCTGTCCCCTATCCCTGTCCCCTATCCCTGTCCCCTGTCCCCTGTCCCCTATTCCCTGTCCCTATCCCTGTCCCCTATCCCTGTCCCCTATCCCTGTCCCCTATCCCTGTCCCCTATCCCTGTCCCCTGTCCCCTGTCCCTGTAAACCTAGCCACATAGTTTCAACATCCCTTAAAAGTATTTACTACTGAATCTAGTCCGAACTGTGTGGATTATATTGTAATAACAAAGTGACAGCATCCATTCTGTCGAACCTCTCACCTAAACTTGTCACCATCTCCGAGCTTCCATGATCAATGATGATCATTTTTATTTTTTATTTAATTTCACCTTTATTTAACCAGGTAGGCTAGTTGAGAACACCTTTATTTAACCAGGTAGGCTAGTTGAGAACACCTTTATTTAACCAGGTAGGCTAGTTGAGAACACCTTTATTTAACCAGGTTAGGCTAGTTGAGAACACCTTTATTTAACCAGGTAGGCTAGTTGAGAACACCTTTATTTAACCAGGTAGGCTAGTTGAGAACACCTTTATTTAACCAGGTAGGCTAGTTGAGAACACCTTTATTTAACCAAGTAGGCCAGTTGAGAACAAGTTCTCATTTACACCTGAGACCTGGCCAAGATAAAGCAAAGCAGTTCGACACAAACAACAACACAGAGTTACACATGGAGTAAACAACAACACAGAGTTACACATGGAGTAAACAACAACACAGAGTTACACATGGAGTAAACAACACCACAGAGTTACACATGGAATAAACAACACCACAGAGTTACACATGGAGTAAACAACAACACAGAGTTACACATGGAGTAAACAACAACACAGAGTTACACATGGAGTAAACAACACCACAGAGTTACACATGGAGTAAGCAACAACACAGAGTTACACATGGAATAAACAACACCACAGAGTTACACATGGAGTAAACAACACCACAGAGTTACACATGGAGTAAACAACAACACAGAGTTACACATGGAGTAAACAACAACACAGAGTTACACATGGAATAAACAACACCACAGAGTTACACATGGAATAAACAACACCACAGAGTTACACATGGAGTAAACAACAACACAGAGTTACACATGGAGTAAACAACACCACAGAGTTACACATGGAGTAAACAACACCACAGAGTTACACATGGAATAAACAACACCACAGAGTTACACATGGAATAAACAACAACACAGAGTTACACATGGAGTAAACAACACCACAGAGTTACACATGGAGTAAACAACACCACAGAGTTACACATGGAATAAACAACACCACAGAGTTACACATGGAGTAAACAACAACACAGAGTTACACATGGAGTAAACAACAACACAGAGTTACACATGGAATAAACAACACCACAGAGTTACACATGGAGTAAACAACAACACAGAGTTACACATGGAGTAAACAACAACACAGAGTTACACATGGAGTAAACAACAACACAGAGTTACACATGGAATAAACAACACCACAGAGTTACACATGGAATAAACAACACCACAGAGTTACACATGGAGTAAACAACACCACAGAGTTACACATGGAGTAAACAACACCACAGAGTTACACATGGAGTAAACAAACATACAGTCAATAATACAGTAGAAGAAAATCTATATACAGTAAATGTGGAAAGATAAGGGAGGTTTGGCAATAAATAGGCCATGGTGGAGAAGTAAATACTATATAGCAATTAGACACTAGAGTGGTTGATGTGCAGAAGATGAATGTGCAAGTAGAGATACTGGGGTGCAAAGGAGCAAGATAAATAAATACAGTATGGGGATGAGGTAGTTGGATGGGCTATTTACAGATGGGCTGTGTACATCACCTCCTGATACTGGTCTGGTGTTTACAGTCCATCCTGATACTGGTCTGGTGTTTACATCACCTCCTCATACTGGTCTGGTGTTTATAGCTCATCCTGATACTGGTCTGGTGTTTACATCACCTCCTGATACTGGTCTGGTGTTTACATCACCTCCTGATACTGGTCTGGTGTTTACTGTCCATCCTGATACTGGTCTGGTGTTTACAGTTCATCCTGATACTGGTCTGGTGTTTACTGTCCATCCTGATACTGGTCTGGTGTTTATAGCTCACCCTGATACTGGTCTGGTGTTTATAGCTCACCCTGATACTGGTCTGGTGTTTATAGCTCATCCTGATACTGGTCTGGTGTTTAATTCACCTCCTGATACTGGTCTGGTGTTTACTGTATCCTACAGTATCTGCTCTCTCAGTAGCACATCTTAACACATCATTGCTGAATGGCCTGGTCTCTTGGTCTCTCTGTCTCTCTCTGTCTCTGTCTCTCTCGCTCTCTCTCTCTCTCTGTCTCTCTCTCATCCTACTCTATATGTGTGCCAAACTATGGTTTATTTTGGTGTGTGTGTGTGCATGTCTGTGTGTGTGTGTGCATGTCTGTATGTGTGTCTTTCTCTGTGTCTGGAAAGTAAATGACCATAAATAGTTTCCCTGGCTGCATCTGCAGTCTGATCCAGTCCTCTCCTCTCCTCTCCTCTCCTCTCCTCTCCTCTCCTCTCCTCTCCTCTCCTCTCCTCTCCTCTCCTCTCCTCTCCTCTCCTCTCCTCTCCTCTCCTCTCCTCTCCTCTCCTCTCCTCTCCTACCAGCCTCAGAAAGAGAGAGGGGTGTGCTGGGTTGAATGTTGTAACAACTGAAGCCAGCTGTTTGGCAGGCAGGCAAAGATAATCTGCCTCCCAAATGGCACCCTATTCCCTGTGGGTATGGGTCAAAAGTAGTGCACTGCATAGGGAATAGAGTGCCATTTGGGAGGCAGACATAGACTGATGATCCCATTGGTATGTCAATCCCCTCTGCACTGAGCCCACTAACATATCCCCCACTTCCGCAATGACACACAGCGAGAGAGAGAGAGAGACACAGAGAGACACAGAGAGACACACAGAGACACACAGCGAGAGAGAGAGACACAGAGAGACACAGAGAGACACAGAGAGACACACAGAGACACACAGAGACACACACAGAGACACACACAGAGAGTCACACAGAGAGACACAGAGAGACACAGAGAGACACACAGAGACACACAGAGACACACAGAGAGAGAGAGAGAGCGAGCCTGACTGGGTTTGCATCCCAAATGGCTCTCTATTCCCTACATTGTGCACTATGGGCTCTGGTCTAAAGTAGTGCACTATATAGGGAATAGGGTGTCATAGGGCCCTGGTCAACAGTGGTGCACTATATAGGGAATAGGGTGCTATAGTGCCCTGGTCAACAGTAGTGTACTATATAGGGAATAGGGTGCCATAGGGCTCTGGTCTAAAGTAGTGCACTATATATAGGGAATAGGGTGCCATAGGGCTCTGGTCTAAAGTAGTGTACTATATAGGGAATAGGGTGCCATAGGGCTCTGGTCTAAAGTAGTGCACTATATAGGGAATAGGGTGCCATAGGGCTCTGGTCTAAAGTAGTGTACTATATAGGGAATAGGGTGCCATAGGGTTCTGGTCTAAAGTAGTGTACTATATAGGGAATAGGGTGCCATAGGGCTCTGGTCTAAAGTAGTGCAATATATAGGGAATAGGGTGCCATAGGGCTCTGGTCTAAAGTAGTGTACTATATAGGGAATAGGGTGCCATAGGGCTCTGGTCTAAAGTAGTGCACTATATATAGGGAATAGGGTGCCATAGGGCTCTGGTCTAAAGTAGTGTACTATATAGGGAATAGGGTGCCATAGGGCTCTGGTCTAAAGTAGTGCACTATATAGGGAATAGGGTGCCATAGGGCTCTGGTCTAAAGTAGTGTACTATATAGGGAATAGGGTGCCATAGGGCTCTGGTCTAAAGTAGTGCACTATATAGGGAATAGGGTGCCATAGGGCTCTGGTCTAAAGTAGTGCACTATATAGGGAATAGGGTGCCATAGGGGCCTGGTCTAAAGTAGTGCACTATATAGGGAATAGGGTGCCATAGGGCTCTGGTCTAAAGTAGTGCACTATATAGGGAATAGGGTGCCATAGGGGCCTGGTCTAAAGTAGTGCACTATATAGGGAATAGGGTGCCATAGGGCTCTGGTCTAAAGTAGTGTACTATATAGGGAATAGGGTGCCATAGGGCTCTGGTCTAAAGTAGTGCACTATATAGGGAATAGGGTGCCATAGGGCTCTGGTCTAAAGTAGTGTACTATATAGGGAATAGGGTGCCATAGGGTTCTGGTCTAAAGTAGTGTACTATATAGGGAATAGGGTGCCATAGGGCTCTGGTCTAAAGTAGTGCAATATATAGGGAATAGGGTGCCATAGGGCTCTGGTCTAAAGTAGTGTACTATATAGGGAATAGGGTGCCATAGGGCTCTGGTCTAAAGTAGTGCACTATATATAGGGAATAGGGTGCCATAGGGCTCTGGTCTAAAGTAGTGTACTATATAGGGAATAGGGTGCCATAGGGCTCTGGT
This sequence comes from Oncorhynchus kisutch, assembly GCF_002021735.2. NCBI lineage: Eukaryota > Metazoa > Chordata > Actinopteri > Salmoniformes > Salmonidae > Oncorhynchus > Oncorhynchus kisutch. The sequence continues at coordinate 86,081,475 of NC_034184.2, forward strand.
CTAAAGTAGTGCACTATATAGGGAATAGGGTGCCATAGGGCTCTGGTCTAAAGTAGTGTACTATATAGGGAATAGGGTGCCATAGGGCTCTGGTCTAAAGTAGTGCACTATATAGGGAATAGGGTGCCATAGGGCTCTGGTCTAAAGTAGTGCACTATATAGGGAATAGGGTGCCATAGGGGCCTGGTCTAAAGTAGTGCACTATATAGGGAATAGGGTGCCATAGGGCTCTGGTCTAAAGTAGTGCACTATATAGGGAATAGGGTGCCATAGGGGCCTGGTCTAAAGTAGTGCACTATATAGGGAATAGGGTGCCATAGGGGCCTGGTCTAAAGTAGTGCACTATATAGGGAATAGGGTATAATTTGGGACAGGTTGGTGTTCTCTATTTGTTTTACCTTTTTTTTTCTCTTTCTTGCTCGACAGACAGACAGACAGACAGACAGACAGACAGACAGACAGACAGACAGACAGACAGACAGACAGACAGACAGGCAGGCAGGCAGGCAGGCAGGCAGGCAGACAGACAGACAGACAGACAGGCAGACAGGCAGACAGGCAGACAGACAGACAGACAGACAGACAGACAGACAGACAGACAGACAGACAGACAGACAGACAGACAGACAGACAGACAGACAGACAGACAGACAGACAATCTGAATGGCCAGAGTAGTTAATTAAAAGCCCATTGAAAGTGCACATCCTGTCTGGGTGTGTGTGTGTGTGTGTTAGTAAACGAGTCCATTCTGAGGGCTGCTTAGAGCATTGTTCAGGAGATTTACCCCCCCTGTGGTGAGGCAGTTGTGACGGGGTGGGGGGGGGCACTTTGTTTAGAAACCTGTAGTGAGAGCCGACTAGCTCTGAAGAACCAGGGGGATTTTTATAACACAGGTTGCTTGACAATCGGACATATTTCTTAGTGTTTGTTTACATGTGGTGGTGATGAATGATGCGTTCATTGATCAGAGTGTTTGCTGTTCTCTGATGCCGCAGGGATTTGAGTGGAGAGGCTTTCTGTTTCATTCTCAGGGATTTGAGTGGAGAGGCTTTCTGTTTCATACTCAGGGATTTGAGTGGAGAAGCTTTCTGTTTCATTCTCAGGGATTTGAGTGGAGAGGCTTTCTGTTTCATTCTCAGGGATTTGAGTGGAGAAGCTGTCTGTTTCATTCTCAGGGATTTGAGTGGAGAAGCTGTCTGTTTCATTCTCAGGGATTTGAGTGGAGAGGCTTTCTGTTTCATTCTCAGGGATTTGAGTGGAGAGGCTTTCTGTTTCATTCTCAGGGATTTGAGTGGAGAGGCTTTCTGTTTCATTCTCAGGGATTTGAGTGGAGAGGCTGTCTGTTTCATTCTCAGGGATTTGAGTGGAGAAGCTGTCTGTTTCATTCTCAGGGATTTGAGTGGAGAGGCTTTCTGTTTCATTCTCAGGGATTTGAGTGGAGAGGCTGTCTGTTTCATTCTCAGGGATTTGAGTGGAGAAGCTTTCTGTTTCATTCTCAGGGATTTGAGTGGAGAGGCTTTCTGTTTCATTCTCAGGGATTTGAGTGGAGAGGCTTTCTGTTTCATTCTCAGGGATTTGAGTGGAGAGGCTGTGAATTGATTCTTGAAAATGAGCTTGCGCAATCTCTTGTCAGTTCAATGGGCCGTGTAGGAGAGGTTATATATGACTGATTTAAGTTAAGTTAGTGAAGATTCCCTCGACTTAGCGAAGATTCCCTCAACTTAGCGAAGATTCCCTCGACTTAGCGAAGATTCCCTCGACTTAGCGAAGATTCCCTCGACTTAGCGATGATTGCCTCGACTTAGTGAAGAGATTCCCTCGACTTAGTGGAGATTCCCTTGACTTAGCGAAGATTCCCTCGATTTAGCGAAGATTCCCTCGACTTAGCGAAGATTCCCTCAAATTAGCGAAGATTCCCTCGACCGTGTAGGATTTATTAAGTGCACCCTATTTCCTATCTGTAATAGATTTTTAACGGTCCCCAGTTCCCTCAGGATTAGTTTCAAATAGTGCGCTATATTTTGCAATAGGGAGCCATTTGGAACGCCCCCGTAGTCAGTGATACAGCAGTAGTCTGGATTCTCATTAGGGCTGCTCCTGATTTATTTTTCTGTCTTGTTCTTTGCGAAGGGACGGACGGAGAGAGGGAGGCAGGGAGGGGATGGATAGAGGGAGGCGGGGAGGGGACGGAGAGAGGGAGGCGGGGAGGGGATGGATAGAGGGAGGCGGGGAGGGGACGGAGAGAGGGAGGCGGGGAGGGGATGGAGAGAGGGAGGCAGGGAGGGGATGGATAGAGGGAGGCGGGGAGGGGACGGAGAGAGGGAGGCGGGGAGGGGATGGATAGAGGGAGGCGGGGAGGGGACGGAGAGAGGGAGGCGGGGAGGGGATGGATAGAGGGAGGCGGGGAGGGGACGGAGAGAGGGAGGCGGGGAGGGGACGGAGAGAGGGAGGCAGGGAGGGGATGGATAGAGGGAGGCGGGGAGGGGACGGAGAGAGGGAGGCAGGGAGGGGATGGATAGAGGGAGGCAGGGAGGGGACGGAGAGAGGGAGGCGGGGAGGGGATGGATAGAGGGAGGCGGGGAGGGGACGGAGAGAGGGAGGCGGGGAGGGGACGGAGAGAGGGAGGCGGGGAGGGGACGGAGAGAGGGAGGCAGGGAGGGATGGATAGAGGGAGGCGGGGAGGGGACGGAAGAGAGGGAGGCGGGGAGGGGACGGAGAGAGGGAGGCGGGGAGGGGACGGAGAGAGGGAGGCGGGGAGGGGACGGAGAGAGGGAGGCGGGAGGGGACGGAGAGAGGGAGGCAGGGAGGGGACGGAGAGAGGGAGGCAGGGAGGGGACGGAGAGAGGGAGGCAGGGAGGGGATGGATAGAGGGAGGCGGGGAGGGGACGGAGAGAGGGAGGCGGGGAGGGGACGGAGAGAGGGAGGCGGGGAGGGGACGGAGAGAGGGAGGCAGGGAGGGGATGGATAGAGGGAGGCAGGGAGGGACGGAGAGAGGGAGGCAGGGAGGGGATGGATAGAGGGAGGGCGGGGAGGGGACGGAGAGAGGGAGGCGGGGAGGGGACGGAGAGAGGGAGGAGGCGGGGAGGGACGGAGGGGAGGCGGGGAGGACGGAGGGAGGCGGGGAGGGGACGGAGAGAGGGAGGCGGGGGCGGGAGGGGATGGAGAGAGGGAGGCGGGGAGGGGACGGAGAGAGGGAGGCGGGGAGTGGACGGAGAGAGGGAGGCGGGGAGTGGACGGAGAGAGGGAGGCGGGGAGGGGACGGAGAGAGGGAGGCGGGGAGGGGACGGAGAGAGGGAGGCGGGGAGGGGATGGAGAGAGGGAGGGCAGTATGGGTAGATGAAAGCAGGTTCTAATGAATGGGGACAGACCAGCATGTCAGAATGGAGGATTGTGGTCCATTAAAGACACCAGAGTTTGCTGCGGTTTTGGGATTTTCAGGAACCTGATTTTTTGGGGGGGTTTGTTGTTGCCTTAGTTAATAATATGGTAATGTATGCCCACATAGGGCTCTGGCTAAAAGTAGTGCACTATGTAGGGAATAGGGTGCCATAGGGCTCTGGTCTAAAGTAGTGCACTCTATAGGGAATAGGGTGCCATAGGGCTCTGGTCTAAAGTAGTGCACTATATAGGGAATAGGGTACCATAGGGCTCTGGTCTAAAGTAGTGCACTATATAGGGAATAGGGTGCCATAGGGCTCTGGTCTAAAGTAGTGTACCCTGTAGGGAATAGGGTGCCATAGGGCTCTGGTCTAAAGTAGTGCACTATATAGGGAATAGGGTGCCACTTGGGACTTAGTCGTCCTCTTTGCTCTTACACAAACATATGCAAGCCGGTGTCGTAGCTCACTACATGCAGATGGTCCTATCACACAGCTTTGATATGTGTTGTGCCGGTAGGCCATAGCAGGCTGTACACAACTACAGTTCCATATTATGACTCAACAACTAACCACAAATGGGATTAATGCTAGTCTTATATATATATATATATATATATAATTGATTAGGACATTCAAACAAGTTTAGGGGATATGGTGCTTTTTTAAAGCTTTAAACCGCTTTTGTGGGTATTACTAAACAGGACATTTTATTTCCTCCACACAGTGTTTGCCAAAAGAAGGGATTAAAATCAGGGGGAGAGAGTGGTCCTGTTCTTCTGTTTTAGTTTATACAGGAGGGAGGGAGGTGGTTCCCTCCCAGCTCTGCTGCTTTCTCAAGCCTGTCATCTCTCTGTTTGGACATAAACAGCCTAAAGCACATTTCTCCTCCATGTCTGTTCGAGGTTCATTTTTAATGAGGGAAAAGTAAGAATATATATTATTATTTTTTTATTTTTTAAAATCCTCCATAAACCTTATTTCGGTTTTCTTTGTATGTCTAGCGTTTACAGATTATTATTCCAACGACTATCCCGTAACCAACGACTATCCCGTAACCAACGACTATCCCGTAACCAACGACTATCCCGTAACCAACGACTATCCCGTATCCCGTAACCAACGACTATCCCGTAACCAACGACTATCCCGTAACCAACGACTATCCCGTAACCAACGACTATCCCGTATCCCGTAAACCAACGACTATCCCGTAACCAACGACTATCCCGTAACCAACGACTATCCCGTAACCAACGACTATCCCGTAACCAACGACTATCCCGTAACCAATGACTATCCCGTAACCAATGACTATCCTGTAACCAACGACTATCCCGTAACCAACGACTATCCCGTATCCCGTAACCAACGACTATCCCGTATCCAACGACTATCCCGTAACCAACAACTATCCCGTATCCCGTAACCAACGACTATCCCGTATCCAACGACTATCCCGTAACCAATGACTATCCCGTAACCAATGACTATCCCGTAACCAACGACTATCCCGTATCCCATAATCAACGACTATCCCATAATCAATGACTATCCCGTAACCAACGACTATCCCGTATCCCATAATCAACGACTATCCCATAATCAATGACTATCCTGTAACCAACGACTATCCCGTATCCCATAATCAACGACTATCCCATAATCAACGACTATCCTGTAACCAACGACTGTCTCGTAACCAATGACTATCCCGCAACCACGACTATCCCGTAACCAACGACTATCCCGTAACCAACGACTATCCTGTAACCAACGACTATCCCGTAACCAACGACTATCCCGTAACCAACGACTATCCCGTAACCAATGACTATCCCGTATCCCGTAACCAACGACTATCCCGTAACCAACGACTATCCCGTATCCAATGACTATCCCGTAACCAACGACTATCCCATATCCAACGACTATCCCGTAACCAACGACTGTCCCGTAACCAACGACTGTCCCGTAACCAATGACTGTCCCGTAACCAACGACTGTCCCGTAACCAACGACTATCCCGTAACCAACAACTATCCCGTAACCAATGACTATCCCGTATCCCGTAACCAACGACTATCCCGTAACCAACGACTATCCCATATCCAACGACTATCCCGTAACCAACGACTGTCCCGTAACCAACGACTGTCCCGTAACCAACGACTATCCCGTAACCAATGACTATCCCGTATCCCATAACCAACGACTATCCCGTAACCAATGACTATCCCGTATCCCGTAACCAACGACTATCCCGTAACCAATGACTATCCCGTTTCCAACGACTATCCCGTAACCAATGAGTATCCTGTAACCAACGACTATCCCGTAACCAACGACTATCCCGTAACCAATGACTATCCTGTAACCAATGACTATCCTTTAACCAACGACTATCCTGTAACCAATGACTATCCCGTAACCAATGACTATCCTGTAACCAACGACTATCCCGTATCCAACGACTATCCCGTATCCCATAACCAACGACTATCCCGTAACCAACGACTATCCCGTAACCAACGACTATCCTGTAACCAACGACTATCCCGTAACCAACGACTATTCCGTAACCAATGACTATCCCGTAACCAATGACTATCCCGTAACCAACGACTATCCCGTAACCAACGACTATCCTGTAACCAACGACTATCCCGTAACCAACGACTATCCCGTATCCCGTAACCAACGACTATCGTCGTAACCAACGACTATCGCCGTAACCAACGACTATCCCGTAACCAATGACTATCCTGTAACCATGACTATCCTGTAACCAACGACTATCCCGTAACCAATGACTATCCCGTATCCAACGACTATCCCGTATCCAACGACTATCCCGTAACCAACGACTATCCCGTAACCAACGACTATCCCGTAACCAACGACTATCCCGTAACCAACGGCTATCCCGTAACCAACGACTATCCCGTAACCAATGACTCTCCTGCAGGCAGCTCGGCTGTTACCCAGGGTAACAGTTACAGATAATTATCATAAACTCCCCTCCTCCTTTCCTCCTCTAAAATGTCTATCAGAGTCCACAACATGTACCCGTACGCGGAGCAGGGGGGGTGGTTGGGAATTTTGGGGAGGTGCACATTCAGGCTGAGCCCCCCCCCCCCACGGACGGTGATCTCAGAGCCGC